>NC_091775.1:64705111-65019716 GCF_029378745.1 Bos indicus
TTTCCAGTCTTGATTTATTTATGCATACTTTTTGTGTAGTACAAATTATACTTTAGTATTTGCTTTTTTTTTTTTTTTAACAACATGTGATGGTCCAATTTCATCATTAACATTTCTTAATAGGCATTGTTAATAGCAGCATGATAGAATATCATGGTAGAATATCCTGTGCTTAATATAGATTTTCAGTAAATTTCAGCCATTGGATATTTCCAGATTGGTAATTTCCACTGTTTACTCTTATAAATAATGCTGTTTTTAACTAACTTGTTTCTTAGGTCTGAAGAAGACAGTTGAATCATGGGTGATGTTAAAAATTTTCTGTATGCCTGGTGTGGCAAAAGGAAGATGACCCCATCATATGAAATCAGAGCAGTGGGGAACAAAAACAGACAGAAATTCATGTGCGAGGTATTAAAAAAATACCATTTGCATTTATGTGACTTTAAGGCTTATTTTATTATTAAAAGAATAATGTTTTCTGTTTGGAAATATTAATGTGTTGTACATTGGGATATGTCCTTTATTGTGACTTGTCTGCTATTTCTATCGCATTATAAATCATTTTCAAGTGATATGAAATCAGTCATTTTAAAAAAACTTTTGGCTGCACCACACAGCTTGGGGGAATCTCAATTCCCTGACCGGGGTGGAACCGATGCCCCCTGCAGTGATAGCACTGAGTCCTAACCGCTGGACAGCCAGGGAATTCCCTGAGAGTTACTTTTAAAACAAGTGGTAGGTAAATTATTCTAATTAGAACAATGTGTCTTTCACACTTCATGCACTACCAGTAGTGCAGACTAGAAAAATTGGATTAACTGTCTCTAGTTAGTTACTAATTCCAGTAGAAAGTCGGTGCGTTCTTAACTGCTTAACGTCAGAGTGCTTTAAAATAAATACAGGTAGTTTATTCTTTGGTCTTGTAAAATCAGATTTTAATGTGGAACTTAATGTTGTATTAGAAGAGATTATCTGAGCCACATAAGTTAACATTCTTGCTTTTGGATTAGTTTATCACTGGACAGTATGAATTGAGCATTTTTTATAAGACAGCCTGTGAATTCTTTTAGGTGTGTTATTTTCACTGTTTATAAAGTATATTTCCAGTAATTAACTGTAATCCCTTAATGGTCTAGTGTGGTATGAATTTTTTAAATCCCAAAATTACCCAGGTCACACTCTGAGTATATTTTTTTCTTGAAGGTTCGAGTCGAAGGATATAATTACACTGGCATGGGTAACTCCACCAATAAAAAAGACGCGCAGAGCAACGCTGCCAGAGACTTTGTTAACTACTTGGTTCGAATAAATGAACTAAAGAGTGAGGAAGTCCCGGCTATTGGGGTAAGTGTGGCCAAGCACTTGAGACATAGAAGATTATGCTAAGCCAGCATGTATGGAGGCGCAGCGTGATAGTTTTTCAGTGTTGTTTTCAAATAGTATGTTGATGTGTTCCTTAGTGAACCTTGGGGGTGAGTTGTTTTCTCAGAGAACTGGGATGATTTCCTGAAGATTTGGATTTCATTTTCATTATGTACCTGACTTGGGGATTCCCTTTAGTCTGTATGTCTTAGGGTTTTACATATTGTGTTCATTCAAAACTGATTTTTCAGAGCCTGTTGTATTTTGTGTACTTCAAAAATAACATTTTAAACAATATAAAAATCAGTAACATTTTAAGATACATTTGCTCCCATTGACATTTTCTTAGAGTTAAAATAGTATTTGGTACAGTAGAATATCATTCTTGTGTTTTTGATACCGTAATTATTTTTAATTACATTGTGTGTATGCAGCAAAAGTTTTAAAAAATAAACTTATTAACTAAAAAGTAAAAGTTCGAATTTTCACAAAAACAGTGGTATTGCTGATGTTTTTAAAAAGTCATAAATTATGAAAAAAATCACATTATGATTTAAGCAGATGCCTTAGGTATTACATGAAACATCCAGTTTTTATAAAACCTTTAGAATACAAAAACCCAATCTAACTTGTTTATAAAGGTAAAAATACATGTTTTTTACCTTTCCATTGCATTTACCCAGGAATTGAGTTTACTTTCTAGTATGGTGTACCGCTATATAATTACAAGATTTTTAATTAGTTTGGTTGAGCCATCTGTGAAACAAAGAGATTGGACAAGACGACCTTGATTCTTTTTCAAATATTTGACCCATTGGCCTTTGTTCCATGTGTTATGACCTATTCTAGTTGTGTGTTTTGGTTTTGTTTTTTTTAAGCCTTTTCCTAGGTCTGTTGGTGGCAAGCTCTTTGATATCTTTTATGTAAAAATGTTTTTGTTTTACCTTGAATAGAAGATGACGCAATTCTGAGGTGCCAGTTTTCTCTGAGCACTTCAGAGATCATGTTGCACTGTTGTCTTACTTCCGTTGTCTGATGAGAAGTGGGCAGTAATCAAATCATTTCCGCCTGTATGTGTTTTCTTTGGTTGCTTTATTTTTTTCTTTGGTTTCCAGTAGCTTGGCTATGATGTTTTCTTTGTACTCATCCTGCTTGGAGTTTGCTGAAATTCTTGAATCTGTAAATTTATGTCTTTCATCAAATATGGGAAACTTTTGGTTATTTTTTTTTTTTTCCCAGATATTTCTTAATTTTTTCTTCTTCTTTTTCTGGGACTTTCATGTTAACGTTATATGAGAAACCTTTTGAAAGTATTTTGGAGGTCCTGGACAGTCTTTTTATCCTCCTTTATCTAATTTTCCGATTGGATGATTTCATGTGTATGTTCAGTTTATGTTAAAGATAATCAGTATCTTCAAGTTCACTGATGGTTTTCTGTTGGTTCCGTCAGTCCCCACCCCCACCCCCACCTCCACCCCCCCTCCCCCCGCCGATACTTTTTTTATTATTTCTAAGTTTATTGCCTTTTTTTTTTAAACAGGTTTTGTTTTTCTGGTGGCATTTCTTTTCATCCATTATAAGCATACATTCATAATATGACTGAATTTCTTGTATAGCATTGAGCATAGTTACAATAGCTGCTTTAAAATTCTTAACTGCTAATCCTAGCATCGGGGCCATCTCAGGGTTGGGCTCTGTTGATTGTGCTTTTGAGATTTTTCCTCTTTGTATGTCAAATGATTTTGCATTATATCCTGGGCATTGTGACTATTATATTTTGGAGACTAAATAATGTTAGACCTCCAAAAAGTATTTATTTTGTCATTGTGTTGTCAAGCAGTTAATTTAGACGGACTTACGCGCCAGCACTATCTTTTAAGTGATAGTTCAAATCTCACTTCAGTTTTCTGATCCTGTGCTAGGAGGCTTGAAATCTCTCCTACGTATATATAGTTTAAAGGTTAGCCAGAGATTTGGGGAAAGTTTATACACAGAGTTTGGGATTCCTCTTTGTTTCCTTTCTGGGATTTCTTTCTCACTTTCTAGCAGCTTTGGTTTACCCAAATTCTTATCCTTTGATACTTCCGGCCAGAAAGACTGGGTTTTCTGTTGAGTTTTAGCTGTCTGAGATGGTCTTCCTTAGTAATAAAAGGCGTAATAAGCTAGAATTATACTTTCTATTTTTTGCTTTCTCATTTCAAGTTCCTTCTAGAGTTTGCCAGATTTTGTTCACTTTTTAGTGCCCGTGTATAGCTGAGGAGAGTTTTAGGGTTTTTTTTTTTTTCCTGGAGTTCATGTCACCTGCAGGAGTTAGTATAGTAGGAGCTACTGGGCCATACCAGGAATAGTATCCTATTTTCAATTTTTTCTTGTTAGCATTGTAACACATTGAGATCTTTTCCGTTAAGGCTCCAGCTATGCATTTTCTACTTTGTCCCTCACTTCTACACTGGCCTTCTTGCAATTCATCAAATAGGCTAGCACCTTTTCCATCCCAAGACTTTGGTGCTTGACTATTCTTTCTGCCTAGAGTGCTCTTTCCCAGCCATCCTGTTGAAAATTACAAATCTCCTGTTAGCCTGGTGGCCCATCTCCTTTCACTATTTTATTTTTCTCCACAGCACTTACTAAATTCTAGGCTGGTGCTTCTCAACTGGGAGTGATCTTGTCCCCCAGGCATGTTTGGCAATATGTGGAGACATTTTTGTTACAACTGGAAGGGGATGGTGGCATTATTGACATCTAATGGGTAGAGGCCAGGGTTGCTGCTAGACATCATACAATATATAGGAGAAAGCTTCCTGAAACAAAGAAGCATCCAACCCAAAATGTCATTTATACTGAGATTGAGGACCCCTCTTTTAATCTATTTTTCTACCCCTAGATCCTCATACTATAGTTCATGAGAGCAGAAGATGGGGTAGGGTTGGGGGAGGTGGCGGTTCCTCTGGTCCATACAGTAGGCACTTAATATGTTTCGGTTAGATGAATGAGGGATGAACTTGGGAAAATGTTATATCACAAGCAAATCTTTGCCATACCATCTGTATTTTACCTCCCCATCCTCACCAAACCCTGCTTGTGTCACTTCACTTGCCCTTTCACGCAGCAGAATGTACTTGCCAAAAATGACTGATTTCTAAATGCCAAGGATACTTAAACTTTTTTTTTTTATCATGGAAAATGTCAGATGTGTGTCAGAGTAAAACTAGGAATAATATCACAAACCCCTGTGTTACAACACTTTTCACCATGACCAGTCATGATTCATCTCTTAATTTCTATCTACCTTCTTCCTTTGGGATTATTTTGTGGCAAATCCCAAACATCCTGTCATTCATCTGTTACTACTTCAGTTTGTATTTCTAAAAGGTAATCCTTTTAAAAAACACAGCAATTCCATTATCAAACCAAAAAAAATTAATAGTTTCTTAACGTCCCCAAACACCCAATCAGTACTCAGATTTTCCTGATTGTTCCATGAGTCCATTTTTAGTAGTTTATTTAAATTACGTTCCAGATGTTGTCTGATGCTACAGTTAATTGATGTCTGGTGTTCTTATCGCTAGATTCTCTCTCCCTCCCCCTCTCTAATTTTTCTTTGGAATTCATTAAAGAAAGCATGTTATTTATTTTTTAGTTTCCCACACTTTAGGTCTTGCAGATACAGCCCCCTTGTATCATAAAGTATTTCTCTGTTCCTCTGTTTCTCATAATTGGTGGTTAGAAACTTGATCAGATTTCAGTTTGATTGGAGTAGAGGGGCAGGCACAGGAAATCTCTGTGATGAAGAGATTTGAAGTCTGATGAAAAGATGAAGTCTACCTGTACTGATGGGGTTTTGTGTTTTTTACTGTTACTTACAATGCTAAAATGAACAGCCTATGTATTCATGTGTATACATACAACTTATTGTATTTTTGCTTATCTGTCTTGGGGAGAGATTTGTTGAAATGGAATTGCTGGATCAAAGGATATTGCATATGTGCTTTTGCAGGCTGTTACCATTTCCTTTCTCTGTAGGATAAGAGTTTAATTATTTTGGATTTCCACCATTTCAGTCATTTCCAGTGGTTGTCAGCAGACAGTTTTGGCATGTCCCCCCAGTCCCCATTGATTGCATTTTTGACTAAGAACAGGGGGAGGGTTGCTACTGGCATCTAGTCGGTAGTCCAGGGATATTGCTCGACATCCTGTGATCAAAGCATCATTCCCGCTTTGGCCCAGCTGGTTCATTCTTACTGGAGCTGTTAGTAATTGCCCTCCACTCTTCCCCAGTAGTGTATTGGACACCTTCCATCCTGGGGGGCTCATCCTTCAGGGTCATATCTTTTTGCCTTTATATACTGTTCATGGGATTCTCCAGACAAGAATACTGGAGTGGGTTGCCATTTCCTCCTCCGGTGGATCATGTTTTGTCAGAACTCTTCGCTATGACCTGTCCACCTTGGGTGGCCTTGCATAGCATGGCTCATAGCTTTATTGAGTTATGCAGAAAGGTAAATGATGTATACAGCATAAAGTGATCCCAGTTTTTGTGTGAAAATTATATTCATCTACATAATTACATAATCTCCAGAGAGAAAATAATGGATATTTTTACTACCCTTACCTTTTCTGCCTGAAATGAGAACATAATAGTTTTATAATACTGAAAGCCAACAATATTAATATTATGAGGAAAAGAGGGGGTGACACATGGGCCTCCTCTGAGTTTTAAAGAATTTAATGGTCTCTGAAGGCAAAGTTACTGACCTTGCCTTGACTTTTCCTCTTGCAGGTAGCACCCCCTACACCCTCAGCTACTGATTCCTCTGATACCACAGCAGAGGATGGAGGTGTACCAGGAAACCTGGGAGGACCTCTTCCTCCACACCTGACTCTCCAAGCAGGTAAGGACTTGAATGTGTGCACATGACCGAGAATAAGATAGACTGTCTTGCACAGTCGTCATCTTTTTCTCACTCGGACAGGTAGAAATAACTATTCTGAAGTCCTAATGTGGAGAGAACCCAAGATCTTCATAAGTTTGCAGATACTACCAGGTTATTTAATCTCTTAAAAAGTAGTACAGCTCAATTACTTTCTGTCAATAGATTTTGATCTCTGGATAGATTTTGCACAGGCTAGAATATTTGGTTAAAGGGGTTTTATTTACTGCCCTTTCTTGTCTTTAACTTGATTCCTACCAAATATTGTAGGCTTGTTTGTTTGCCATATGGGTCCCGGTCACTGCTGAATTCTGTGTATATCAAAACTTTCATTAGCGTGTCCACTGTTGGGTCAGTTACCTGGAATATTTGTCAAATTACCTATGTCTCAGATCCAGTGTTTATGAAACAAGGATAACAATGTTTACTACAAGATTATTTGAGTAAACTTTAAAAAGTATTAATAAACAGTTTTAGGCAATATTAACTACAATTTTTACTCTGCTTTCTCATTAAAATTCATCACTTCTTAACACCTTTTTAACTTATTTCCATCTCTAGCACTAGCATGTAGCTTTCTTTCAGGGTCATATCTAGTGAAGAAACAGTTACCATTTAGTTAGTTATTACATATGTAACAACTTAAAACAGAGCTACATGATAATGTATGCCAGGTTATCAGTCACTTACGATCATTACTAGCAGCACCCTGCTGCATACCATCTTTATAGTTAGCAATTTTAGACCTGTATTCAGTGAGGTAACACTTTATGTGAGAGATTTCAGGTCCATTTCCAAATAACTAAAATCTTGAATTGCTAATAATAAAGCTCTGAAATCTAAATTAGGAGTGGTTTTAAAAAATACTAAGGGTGTTTGTACAATTTGATATGTTAAAATAACATCATTTTCTTTCCATAATAGAAAATAATTCTGGAGGTGGGGGCTCTGGCTATGTGCCCACCTGGGATCGAGGTGCCAACTTGAAGGATTATTACTCAAGAAAAGAAGAACAGGAAGTCCAAGCGGTAAGGCTATATATAACCCTGTATTACATCTCCTAGAGTGTGATTTAGGACTTGGTTCATGGCACAGTTTGAAATATTTGCAACTTTATAATTTAGTGATTGTTTAAATTATTTGAGACTGATAGTTCGCACAAAACACCATAAACCTAAGCTACCTGTTAATTCTGGTCAGTAGAATTGCCTGTGAAATAAAACTGTTTTTCCCTGGTATTAATAAAATGTCTCTTCATCTGCTTTGTAGGAAACTTAGTTGCCTCAGTAAACCTCATTTCTTGAGCACTCGCTGTAAAAGTGCTTTGATAAGATAGCTTACTTTGCTAACTTGGTAGATACTGTATTTTTTGGCTGTGTGCAGCATGCAGGGTCTTCATTCCCTAACCAAGGGTCAGACCCATGCCCTTGTAGTGCAGTCTTAACCATGGACCACCAGTGAAAATCCTTTCACTTTATTTGTTTAAAGTTTTTAAACCAGCCTAAAGAAATTGGTCAAAGGTTTCTTAGGAACAGTTTAAATGTGTAATGCATTAACCAATAGCTTGTTTATGTGATAGGACCGTCACATGGAGTAAGAACTAGTTCTGGCTCAGTTTTGACTAGGATTAAAAGCTGTTAAAAGACAACTTCCGCACTTTTAAAGCATGGTACAAAGAAATTGTTGTTATAGAACTGTGTATCTTAAATCTACATAGCATCATGAAGCCAAGTTTAATTATTGACTCAACAGACCCTTGAATCTGAAGAAGTGGATTTAAATGCTGGACTTCATGGAAACTGGACCTTGGAAAATGCTAAGGCTCGTCTGAACCAATATTTCCAAAAAGAAAAGATTCAAGGAGAATATAAGTACACGCAAGTGGGTCCCGATCACAACAGGTTTGCTTGTTTCACTCTTTTCCTTCTGTAGTAAGTTAGGGTTTTGTAGAGTTGTTGTTCTGTTCTTGTACGTGGCATCTGGTTCAGTTTGTGGATGAGTAGAAAATGGTGAAAAGATATGTTATATTGACCGAGAAAAATTGTCACTGATGTGTAATGTACAGTTTGCTAAGGTTTTCTCTTAGGAGTGTGATTTTAAGAATAAAATCACAAAAATTTTCTGTTTAAGAATAAAATCTGCAAAAAATCTGCTCTTTGTGTTGCTAGACTTCTGGTTCTCGTATGAATCTGAGAGGCAAAAGCCTCAGTAGTAGCCTCAAGTAGTGGTTTGTCCATGTTTGACTTAAAAGTCAGCCAGAGGTAGTAAGTTTGTTGTTCTCTGTGGTGGTAGAAGCAGTTATAATGTTTATTTCTTTAACGTGTCAAGTTAGACACTTCGAGTCTTCAGAGATAGATGGTGTTACATCTAGAACCAAATTTCCTATCGGCTTTGAAAGTTGCCTGTGTTCGAGTCCTATTAGTGACGTTTTAAGGGCCTGTTGTGAAGCTGAAGGAGAGCCTCCATCTTTGTATGTGAGTTAAGTTTGGCACACTTTTGTTCTGTTAAATTTCATAAACTGAACATACAAGGAGGAGGAGGTTCTCACAGTGACAGTATGTTTCTCAGCCTGCTTGCTGTTCTTCCTGAGAGCATTCCAGGGTGTAGTAATTATTACTCCCAGGAAGGCTCATATGGATAAGATTCTTCTGGGGGCACTAATATTTTATTGAAAAGGAGGGGATGTTTTAATGAAAATCTGGATGATTTAATTTGCTGTCCTTATATGAACTAAGTCAAAATGCATCAAAACTGTTTTCTTTAAAAATCAAAGTGTTGCATCTAGCAACCCTAAAATAATTATTACTGAAATAAAACTTTGATATTGCTCAAAATGATGTTCAGAGCATGGTTCCCCCTGCTTCCCAATGTTTTATTCAATTCTGAATTCTCAAATACTTAATTTTGACATCTGACTTTATTAAACCATCAGAAATTATAAAAGAAAGATTGGTTTGTTGATGATTTTTTTTTTCAAATTTTGTTTTTCTACACTGATTGGGCTTAGTAGCTCTTGATAACTTGAAGGGCAGTTAGATAATTTAAGTATGCCTGAAACTTACTGTAAATTTTTTTTAATATCTTAATTGATTCTGATACAAAGAGTTAAAGAATTCAGGCTATGACAAGGAAGGCAGAGGCAGTTGGGGGAGCTTGGACAGCATTGCTCTTTGTATGTCCTTTAAAGGCATAACAGACAGCAACACTAGAGGTCTGTGTTCATACACACATGTGCTGCTGCTTAGGCTGAACTAAGCAATCACATGGGAAACTATTGTAAACTGATTTCTGGTGTTGCTGTTCCCCCCTAGGTGGAGGAGAATGAGATTGAGTGCTGACTTTAAGCCTGGCTGAGAAACATACTGGCATCGGTGTCATTAATGAAAGGGTGGATGTTGTTTCCCTGAAAGCCAGTGGCCTTTGACCCCTGAAGCCGCTGTGCCTGAAGGTCAGTTCACGAGGTATAGGAAGGAATCTTAACATTTTTTTTTTGTAAGTCTCACCTGACCTTTTATTCACAGCACAAAGCCAAGGTTAGAATATACCTGAGCAATGGAAAGATCAGAAAGCATAGTTTCCAAAGGGCAATTTTCCCCTTTTTAAAGCCCAAATTTATTCCCTAGTATCTGCTAGCTATTTTAGCTATAGTTTTCAAAAATATTTTGTTCTCTGAGACTTGACTTATATAAACTAATTTTTTTTTTGTTATTAAGGGCTACTTCCAACTGCAGGCAGATAGCAGACCTCTGTCTCCAGCCACTGACATGGGCTCGGTGTTCTTACTCCCATGTGTATGTGGGCATACAAGCCTATTTTTAGCTGATCGTAACAGATTGAAATCATTAGTGGGTGGCCCATGCAAAGAATCGGAAAACAACCACAACTATAGTTTAAGGAGAGTATTGGACTTACTTTATTTCTTGGCCTCAAGCTAAGTGGAAAATTCCTTTTCACTGAATGTTTTCTAGCTATTCAGACTGCAGCCTTGAAATACAGTTTAAAGTAAGTAAATGTGGAATCAGAGCTCCTAACATTTTCTTTCCATGAACAGTTGGCTCATCAGGTTTGATTACAGCTGTCTCATGCCGTGCTGTGCATTATTTGACGTTTATATACTTCATTTGTTCTAGGAGTGAACAGAAATGTTTACAGTGGTTTTTTGCTTTGATTTGCCTAAGCAGTTGGAAAGCCTGATTTAAGAATCCTGGATTTAATAATTCTAATGGTGAAATTTCTAACCTTGTTTGTATATGTTGTTACAGGAGCTTTATTGCAGAAATGACCATTTATATCAAGCAGATAGGCAGAAGTAAGTGTTACTGCTTTCCTGATATTCTGAGTCTTGTATAGCTTAGTAGTATTCATTATAAAGTCTTGAGCCACATGTATTATTAATTTGACAGAGTCCATGCTATAAGGTACCATTTAGGGTGTCTTAGAATATTAGTGATAAGCAGGCCCAGTTTCCCAGTTTTACATGTTGAAAGATTGTGCTAGCATTGTATTTCAAAGGGTAAGAGGTGGTAGGCTGCTGAGGAATGTGCCAGTGTCAATTAATCTTTCCATTGATACAGAAAAGATACAGCTCCTTCAGGTAAAACTTAGTGACATTTAGAAAGGAGTTAATCAGATGATAGGATTTGAGGTCTAAAGGTGAATGTGAGCATTTAAGTGTCACAGAGTCAAGAAAGAAAGTTGAGAAAGTTACTCTTAAGGCATTTAAGGAACCAACTGGGGTTATTCATAAAGGAAGTAAAAAGACAAGCATGAGCATGTATTCTTTATTCTTAGTAAGTTTAAAAGCAGGCAGTGTGTCATGCTTGAAAGTAAACAATAGCTCTGTGTACCTGATTTTGTCTCTAACAAGTTTAATGATTTCAATGAAATCATACCTGTGTTGCTGGGACTCAGTTTACCTCACTACAAGTTGAGAGAAGTGGGAAAAGATTCTTTCCAGCTTGAGAATTACGCACTTATGTGTAGTGGATAATTCTTATGACTTAAGTGTAGTGTATCAAAAACTTAGAAAATCAAGTCTTTGAAAGAAGCACTAGGAGATGATGTTGAATTTTTTTAATCCTAGACTTAAGAATACTTTGAGTGGATAGGAGTTCTAAGCTTTTTGGAACACAGCTACAGTCATTTGTTTACATCAGGGAATAGCAAACTTAGTAGAAGTCCAGATAAATATTTTAAGCTTGATGGGTCAAATATATAACACATTATTATTTCTGTCTTATATTTATGAACTCTTTACAAACATGATAACATTTCTGGTTCCTGGGCCCATAGTCAAACTCTAGTTGAAGTGTTCTTAGTAAATGGCTTCACTCTTGAGAGACAGAATTGAGTAACTGTGACAGAGATTATATGGCCTTAAAGCCTGAAATATTTTTTGACCCTTAATAGAAGAAAATTGCTTGACTCTGGTCTGGGCACTTTGGACCCATTTTTATTCCTTTGATTTGCTTTTTAATCCTTTATTTTTCAGAAGTTAAATTCTTCCCGTTTTAATGCTATATGATGTTAATAATGACAGCTTCGTTAAAATAGTTTATTTGCTTTTAATGTAAACATTTGTATGTGGTATGTGTCTTAGTGTGTGCCTCTAACCAGGATGGTCAGCTGTTAATGGTATTGGTTTGAGTTAGCAGTTAGAATGAAAAGGAGCTTAGAACTCTTAATCCCGTATTTTAGGTCAGCTTTTGTACCCTAACCTTCTAGTTGCTTATGATGAGATGTTTCTGTACTTAGACAATTGATCTTTTTCTCTTTGGTAATTTTGAACTTAAATTATAGGGATTTTTGCACGTGAACATGGATCAAATAAAAAACTGGCAGCACAGTCCTGTGCGCTGTCACTTGTCAGACAACTCTACCACCTTGGAGTGATTGAACCATACTCTGGACTTACAAAGAAGAAAGAAGGAGAGACAGTGAGTCTTTAGACTTAGTAGCCCAGAGATAATATGAGATTCAGTTTTGCTGTTGTTTAGTCACTAAGTCTTGTCCCACTCTTTGTGACGCCATGGACTGTAGCCCGTCAGGCTTGTCTGTCCATGGGATTTCCCAGGAGAGAATACTGGAGTGGGTTTCCATTTCCTTCTCTAGGGGATCTTCCTGACCCAGAGATCAAACCCTGGTCTCCTGCATTGGCAGGCAAATTCTTTACCGCTGAGCCACCAGGGAAGCCCGTGAGATTCAGTTCAGCTTCTATTTAATATTTGGCTAAAGATGTTTGATCATTGTAGGACTCTTGCCTCAAGAAATGGAAATGGCCTTACTCCTCATCATTAAAGTAATTCTTTCACCAGGGAACTGACTTCTTGTTGGCTTTAGGTCCACTGTAGGCCTAGTATCAACTCCATACTCTTAACCCTCCCGTAGTAAATCCGAGTAGTGTTCATATGTATGTTACACGATTCTGATGACTCTCCCTTTTCTGTAGGTGGAGCCTTACAAAGTGAACCTTTCTCAAGATTTGGAGCATCAGCTGCAGAACATTGTTCAAGAGTTAAATCTTGAGATCGTGCCCATAGTAAGCATACAGATACTTAGTTCTTCACCTTTGTATTGACCTTCTTCAGTCAGACAAGCAACTGATATTTTTGGTTTTGTTTGTTTTTTTTAATAGCCTGAAGATCCCTCTGTGCCTGTTGCACTCAACCTTGGCAAACTGGCTCAGTTTGAGCCATCTCAGCGGCAAAACCCAGTGGGTGTGGTTCCTTGGTCACCGCCACAATCCAACTGGAATCCTTGGACTAGCAGCAACATTGATGAGGGGCCTCTGGCTTATGTGAGTGCAACACTGTTGTTGAGATCAGACTTCTGTGTTTTATTTTTGAACATATTTCATTAGGATGTCTAGTTTTAAAGAAATGAATTCAGCTTCATTTTTTTGAAGCTGAATTACGCTTTTGTGTGACTGTTGCTTTCCCATTTTACAGGCTACTCCCGAACAAATTAGCATGGACCTCAAGAATGAGTTAATGTATCAGCTGGAACAGGATCGTGATTTGCAAGCAGTAAGTGAAGTATTTAAACATATGGTGCTTAAGAGCTTCAAAACAGTGAATAATATATTTTTGCCCTTTCTAGGAAGGCAAATTAAAGATACTAATCTAACTGATAATCCTAGTTACCTCTGAGGATAGGAGTAGTGAGTTAAGGGCCTGTTGTTCTTAATGTAAATGAAGAGATGGAGTATAATAACTTTCCATGTGTGTGTGTTTTGGTGTTTTCTGAGTAAAGCGACTTAAAATGTTTAGAAGAAAGGTAATGTATATGTAATGTCCAGGATAAAAATGAGGAAAATAAGGATGCGGATAAGGCCAAAAGATATTGTTCAGAAATTTAATGGAAAGAGGCTATTCAATTAGAGGTGTGTGTGTGTGTGTGTGTATATATATACACTTTTATCAAAAAGTATTTTCTGAGTATTAAGCCAGTGGGAAGGAGTAACTTTTCCTAGAGATGGCAGGTTTGGTTTGTGTGTGTGTGTGTGTTTTTTGTTTTTTTTTTTTCCAGAATTAAAATAGTTGCTTCTGATATGTATGTTGGTGGACATGTGAAGTGTAACTTTTCTAATACAGGTCTTACAGGAGAGAGAGTTACTGCCTGTGAAGAAATTTGAAAGTGAAATCCTGGAAGCAATTAGTCAGAATCCAGTTGTCATTATTCGAGGTGCTACTGGATGTGGTAAAACCACACAGGTTCCCCAGTTTATTCTAGATGACTGTATCCAGAATGACCGAGCAGCTGAGTGTAACATTGTAGTAACTCAGGTAAGTAACAAGCCAGTTTATGAGGCATGTGCCTGTTGTGAATAGTGTTTGAGAGGTGGAAACATCTAGAAGGCCAGAGCATTCCTAATTCTTTGATCAGCTTCCCTTTGTAGTGACATAAAATTCTGAAAGTTGTAGAGCATTAGGCCCCTTTAAGTTAAAAACAGAAAAAAGGTATGAAAAGAATTTAACTTTTGTGTTAATCTCTGGTATCTTTCACTGATAAGGTAAACTGAACCATATGGTAGATTCTTACTGTCTGGGCCTGAAGGGAGTCTTTGAGCCTCATTTCAGTTCAGTCGCTCAGTCGTGTCCGACCCGACTCTTTGCAACCCCATGGACTGCAGCATGCCAGGCCTCCCTGTCCATCACCAACTCCCGGAGTTTACTCAAACTCATGTCCATTGAGTCGGTGATGCCATCCAACCAGCTCATCTCTGCCACCCCCTTCTCCTCCCGCCTTCAATCTTTTCCCAACATCAGGGTCTTCTCAAATGAGTCAGTTTTTCTCATCAGGTGGCCAAAGTTTTAAGAGTTTCAGCTTCAGCAGCAGTCCTTCCAGTGAATATTCAGGACTGGTCTCCTTTAGGATGGACTGGTTGGATCTCCTTGCAATCCAAGGGACTCTCAAGAGTCTTCTCCAACACAGTTCAAAAGCATCAATTCTTTGGTACTCAGCTTTCTTTATAGTCCAACTCTCACATCCATACGTGACTACTGGAAAAACCATAGCTTTGACTAGACAGACCTTTGCAGGCAAAGTATTGTCTCTGCTTTTTAATATGCTGTCTAGGTTGGTCATAACTTTTTTTCCAGTGAGCAAATGTCTTTTAATTTTATGGCTGCAGTCACCATCTTCAGTGACTTTGGAGACTGAAAAACTGAAGTCTGTCACTGTTTCCATTGCTTCCCTATCTGTTTGCCATGAAGTGATGGGACCAGATGCCATGATCTTAGTTTTCTGAATGTTGAGTTTTAAGCCAACTTTTTCATTCTCCTCTTTCACTTTCATCAAGAGGCTCTTTAGTTCTTCTTTGCCTTCTGCCACAAGGGTGGTGTCATCTGCATATCTGAGGTTATTGATACTTCTCCTGGCAATCTTGATTCCAGCTTGTGCTTCATCTAGCCCAGCGTTTCTCATGATGTACTCTGCATATATGTTAAGTAAGCAGGGTGACAGCATATAGCCTTGACATACTCCTTTCCCAATTTGGAACCAGTCTGTTGTTCCATGTCTAGTCCTAACTGTTGCTTCCTGACCTGCATATAAATTTCTCAAGAGTCAGTCAGGTGGTCTGGTATTCCTATTTCTTTGGGCCTAAAATAAGGTAAAACTGAGAGTACTTTGTCCTTAAGTTTGCATTCAAAGCTTGATTCTCTTTTTATCTTATCACCATAAGGTTCAATAAAAACCAATCAGAACAAGAGTAGACAAGATAGAAAAACAGATAAATGATTGACTTTAGCAGAATGCTTATTATATGCTGGGTTCTGTTGTAAACAATTGATATTTTTGAGCTCATTTAAAGTTTATGACTCTTAAGATGTAAGTACTGTATCATTTAGTATTTTTCTTTCAGTAACTTGAGGCACAAAGAGATTTAAAAATTGCCCAAGATTAACACAGGAAGTGGTTGAAACTAGTATTCACAACCAGTCTGCCTTCAGTGTTCCCCATTTTGACTGCCACGTTCGGTTACCTTACCACTTATAAGCAATGCTAGCAAGTCTGTCCCACAATTAGGGAAGAGCTATACCTTTCCAAGTCTTCTTAGGTAAAGTGGTTCCTGTCAGCTGTAACCCTGTACTTCTGGCATTTGGAAGGAGAGCGTCGCAGGTAGCCGGATACCACCTCCTAGGCTGACTAGGGTTGACTTAGGGATTCTTAACCTGGAAAGTATAATTGATACTCAGGGGAGTGTCTTGAACCTTGAAATAGCGCCCCCCCCCCCCCACCCCCCCAAAAAATTGTGCATATACATTTATGTGGACATGTGCAAACCATGCTTTTAATGTGTCTGAAATGAATATATGTCTTAAAATTGCCCTGTATATTTTATAGGAGAGTTGGGTTTGGGGAGGATCTAAAAATCTTGACTGAAGAAATGCATTTAAAATTGATATTGTAAGCTTGAAGAGATAGGATAGGTGTCCATTTTTCTGGGATAGGACCCTTAGCTTTTTTCTTCTCAAACTATTCCTTGATTGCCCTTCTCCCCAAACTAGCTATGATTTCTTTGCCTCACAGGAGACGTTCTAACTCCCAACTACACCTATCAGTAAAGGACCCTTCCTCTTAATACTTACTTTTCGGGAGACCTGTTGTTCAGGAGGATGCCGTTTTACAGAACATTTGAGTTCTGTTCTGCCCTCCCTGTGCTACCACTTTCCATTTACACTCAGAACAATCCAGCAATATAGGCAAAAATGCAGACTCCCAACAAATGAGCTGAACACCTGTATTTTCACTCAGAAGTTGTTTGCATGTCATGAGTAGGAAAAAACTAACTCCTGCCCCAGTAGGAAGTGATACTTTTCACCTTCTATCTGATTTACCAAATCCAAGTTGTTCCAGACAAAAATGGCTTCTGTTTGTTCTAGACAGAATAGTTTCTGTAATATGGTCTTCAACTTTGTATGATTTGCTCACTAACTTGTGCCCCCTCCCAAATAAACTTGGACAGTTCCAGTGGGCTTCATCTGTAAAATGCACAGATTTCTATAAGTAGGCTGTAACAAATGGCAGCCCACTCCAGTACTCTTGCCTGGAGAATCCCAGGGACAGGGCAGCCTGGTGGGCTGCAGTCCATGGGGTCGCACAGAGTCAGACACGACTGAATGACTTCACTTTGACTTTTCACTCTAATGCATTGGAGAAGGAAATGGCGACTCACTCCAGTGTTCTTGCCTGGAGAATCCCAGGGACGGGGGAGCCTGGTGGGCTGCCGTCTATGGGGTCGCACAGAGTCAGTCGCTACTGAAGTGACTTAGCAGCAGCAGCAACAAATATAAAACCAAGGAAACTAGTGTGGAATGGTGGATCAAGGGTTATTCTCTCCTTGCATATAAAACAGCTTTCATTTATTCACTAGTTTTCCTTTATTGTTATATCCTTCATAAAGTAGTAAATTTATGGAGTTGAAAAATGCTTCGGAGAATTATTCCATCTTTCTTCTCAGAGTGGAGTATTTACAATAGACGGTCACCTAACTTCTGCTTGAAAATGTCCAGTGGTGTGGAGGTGTGGCCTGTGTCTTCTGATTCCAGGGCAGCCTGGAAACATATAGTCTAAATCTACATGTACCTTTGTTGCTATACTCACAGGATATCATACTAGCCATAATATCTACCAAGTATAATGTTGTTTTGTATACTTGGATGATAGGGAAATCTTTGGAAGTTTTCAGAAAAGTCAAGGCCCAACACTTAAAACATAAACCCATAGCATCGTCCTTATGATTCAGCCTGTTTATTCCTACATTGCAGGAAACAATTATGTACATTCAGTTTTCCCAGCTACATAAGCTCATCAAAACTAGGAGTGATTTCAGTGTGGTTTGGGGGAGGGGCTTGTTTATCTTTTTCTGTTTGTCTAGCAACTTCTGTGGCACCTGATACTAATGTGCTATGACTGCTTACCTTATGAATTAATAGATGGGTGAATGGTAGATACAGCAAAGGATCAGGTTGTTCGCGTTCTTAGTAGCTCGTACATCTCAGTTAAATAGTTCTTTAAAGGTGTGCCTTCACTTAAAACAACAAGCTCTCTACCACGTGTGATCGGTTTCCCTCTTGAGATTACTTGATACCATTAAGAGTTAGGGCCAGTGGTGAAGAAATTTTATTTTCTATAAAAACCTTGGAATCACTTTATATACAAAGTAAAAAACAGCATTTTAAACATGTCTGCCATAGAATTAAATTTTTATTTTTAAATTTTGGAGCTTTCTAAATATATCACTATTATTCTTTCTATTGATTACTGAACTGCCAGGGTCAGGTAATTTAATAACCCTAATAAGTTAATTTTGTAGCATTTAAATCACTTTTTTTGTTTGTCTCAGCCCAGGAGAATCAGTGCCGTTTCTGTGGCAGAACGAGTTGCATACGAGAGAGGAGAAGAGCCTGGAAAAAGCTGTGGCTATAGCGTTCGATTTGAGTCCATACTTCCTCGCCCTCATGCGAGTATAATGTTTTGCACTGTAGGTCAGTGACAGGTTTTATTTTTGCCTTTCACTGGGGGTGTACATTGTGTTGTTTGTGAAGAAAACTTGATAGCAGCACAGAAGGACTGGAAATGATGTATCAAGAGCCCAGTCTCAGAATTCTTGTTTAAACAGAACTTTTGGCCATTTTCCTCTTAGAGAGTATGATACACTTCTGGTTTTGTAGCACAGAGCAAATGAAATCAACTTAGGTTACAAGAGTAACATCTTTTTCATACTCTTCATTAGACAAGGGTGTTTCAAAGTACAAATCAAGAACTTATACCAGTGATTGTTTCTTTTCTAAAATGCGGGGGTTATAGTAGTTGAAGCATGGATGATTGTCTAGAAATTTGTTTCTTTGCACTTTTCTGTACCTCCCTACTTTAACATAGAAGCTCATCTCCAGTGTTTGCTCTGATTTTCTTTTCAAGGTGTGCTCCTAAGAAAACTAGAAGCAGGCATTCGAGGAATCAGTCATGTAATTGTAGATGAAATACATGAAAGAGACATAAATGTAAGTAACCAGAGAGTTATAGTAAGGTACTGATACTAATACTCTGAATAAAGAGAGATCAAAGTAGAATATCTTTATTTCCATTTTTCCATAGCTTACAACTTCTGACAAAATTATGTACTCTAGTCACTAAGATATTGGCCGTTCTGTTTTAGCAAATGTTAAACCCTTTAGTTAAACCCTTTTTTTGTTAAAGCAGAGTTCTAAAAGTAAAGACCTCTTATTGTAAAGTAAGTATAATTTCAGTGATTATTAAGCTGTAGCATAATTCAGTAACTGAATGATTTATCACTGAATATCTGATGGAATTTTACTGATCAGTTTTTCTTTGAGTTGAAAATTTGTGATAAATTTTACTTTTTTATCTTTTGGCCATGTGGCTGGCGGCAGTCTTCTGACCAGCATTGAGCCCATCCCCATAGCAGTGATAGTGCTGAGTCCTAACTGTTGCGCCACTAGGGAATTTTACAATTTAATACAGTTAACAGTGTTTTTTGGATATTTGTAGTTTTCGTCTTTTTTGACGTTAATGGTAATAATACCAGAATTAAGGGAAAAAAACTAGATTTTTCACACCTGATCCTTTTGGTTCTTAGCAAAACTTATATAGAATTAACTTTTTATACAGTGTATAATTCAAAGATTGATCCCGTAAAGCAGTGACTCTTTTCTATGGCACTGTTTACATATCCAAACACAGATGTTAGTGGATGGACAATAAGTCATTCAAACTATTGCCAAACTGCTGTTACTTAAACATTCATTGGTGCTCCTCCTCCTTAGCAAATCCTTCCATTGCCGTTGTTGTTAATCATATTTAGTTTTAACAAAATGGATTTTTACTGTTGTGCTACAACAAAGTTTGCCTGGATGACCTTTTTAAATCACAAATCTAGCTGTTTGGTTGGATAACATATTTGCTGCTTTTGTCATTCAAAATCCTTTGAAAAGGCAGGGTTCCTCCCCCTCTAATCAATCAAAATGTTTCAGTATTATCTTTACTAATAGGTAGCACACAAATGTTCTTCCAGTTTAAATAATTCCAGAGAAACATTATGGATTATTGTTACTAATTTCCCCCAAAATAAGTGGTTTTGGTTAGCTTTTCTTGAAAGCTTGTCAGGTCTATATTAATGTATTGTTCATTCAGTAAAAATGGAAAAACAACTTGGCAGAAACTTTGTTCTCTTTCAGATGTCCCTAATCTAAACGTGTCACTTTAAGAGGGAAAACCCCAAAGAACTTATAAGACCAATTATTAGAAATACTTAGCGATGTGGCGGGATAAAAAGTTAATATACAAAAGTCAGTTGCATTGTATGTTACCAACAGCTAGAAAACAACTAAAAAGATACCACTGTACTAATCAGAATGTCAAACACCTAAGACTGACTCCAACAAAAAGACATGCAGAACCTCTATAGGAAAAATAAAACTTCATAACAAAATACTAGAAAAGAGTAGGTTGTATTCATGGCTAGAAGGACTTATGTCAGTTCATCTGACGTTGATCCACATTTGAATGTCTAATCATTTCCAGTAGGTTTTTTTTTTTAATGGAATAATTGTAAATAGGAAAGATTTAATGACCAAAAATAACCAGGACTCCTATAGAAGGGCAGAATGAAGGCTCTTGCTTTACAGATCTGGGACTTAATTTGAAGCTCTAGTAATTGAGATAGTGTGGCACGTGGGGTGACAGTTTGACTGATGGAGTAACAGACTGTAGAAACAGATAGTGTTGTGTGCAGCTTTGGTGTAGTAGAATGAGTGATAGATGTCAGGTTAGATCAGTGGGAAAGGGAATGGACTATTCAAGAAACGGAGCTGGAAACAAATGGGCATCTATAAGGAGATACTTGAATAGTGTTCGATCCTTACCTCATAACCAAATACAAAGATCAACTGCAGGTAGATAAGGGTCTAAGTGCCAAAGCAATTTTAAAACTTTAAACTAGAATACGTAAGTAGACATCTAAACAGCAGTACCCAGTAAAGATATAATGTGGCCCACACGTGTGATTTTTAATTTTCTAGCCTCATATTTTAAAAGGTGAAGAGAAATACAAAATTAGTATATCTAAAATTTTCATCATGTGGTCAATATAAAAAATTATCAAGGTTTTTTGCATTTTCTTTTTCATGTTAGATCCTCAAAAATCTATGTATTTTGCTCTTAGAGCACATCTTAGTTTAGATGAGGCATATTTCATGTCCTCAGTAGGCACAACTCTATGGGGCAACAAGTCCCAGTCCTTCTGGAAGAATTTCTTAAAACGTGAGATGCATTAACCATGAAAGAACACTGATGTGTTCATCTAAATTAATATTAGTTATTCATTCAAAAGATACCTTAAGGAAAACCACAAGCTTGAAGATTGCAATATAGCCAACAAAGGATTAGCAATATATAAACACCTCCTGCAAATTAGTAAGAAAGTACAGATGGCTCAGGAGAGAAATTTGAAAGAGGAGTTATATTTGGCTAGTAGACATGATGTGGGGTGTTGCGTCTCATTGGTGAATAGGAAAGTACAGACTAAGACCATAAGATACTTCTCCTTCATATCCACTTGATTAATAAAATACAAGTGATGATACCAAGTATTGAAGAATATAAATGTCATCAGGATCTCTTATCCATTGCTCCTGGTGGTTTATGAACCGGTGAAATACCTTAGGAAAATATTTGAGCATTATTTCCCAAAGTTCAACATTTCACACCCTCTGAGTACAGTTCCCTACCTACACTTACTCATGGAAACTTGGATATGTACCACAGGAGGTACGCACCAGAATGTTCAGAGGGCGAAAGTTTGGAAGATTAAGATCCTGAAAACAACATCGATACCTGCAGAGGGCATCCCCGGAAATCTTCTGGTGAATTACCGGGTATATACACACATTGTGATATTTAAGTAGTTTTGTCAGACTGGTAACACACGCGGGTGAATCTTAGCAGTGCTATAGTGTGTGAAAAAGGGAATCCCAAAAGGTGACATAGAATATCGTACCTTCTCATAAAGTTAAGAATAGGGAAATTTAAAAATTCGATGTATTCATGCATATATATGTCTGTATATATGTATTTAGATACACATATAGATAAGAGGAAAGTATATGAAAAGTAATAAAAGATTGAGAATGATGGATCTCGCTCTAGCTTGGGGAGGCAGAATGATGGACTTGAAGACCATAGCCAGAGAAAAGTTTGTCAGAGATCCACCTTTAATGTTGTTTGGTAGGTTGATGGAAACTCTACATTATTAAATAAGTGCCTTGATCATTATTTGTTTAAATGGACTAAGTACAACCTTTTCAATATTTTTCAGATTAGGTTTACAGGTGATTGGAAAACTGATTATAGGCTCATCGTGACTTTCTCCCTTTCTTTAAGTAAAGTTTGTGCAACTGAAAATGTAAATTTCATTGAAAATTTCCTCTCATTAAATTTTTTTCTTCTCCCTTCCCCTACCCCGATAGCACTCATTTCGAATCCCCATAACAAATAGGCTACAACTGTTGTTAAAAAGTACTGCTGCTGCGTCCCACTGTAATCCCTCATCTTACAAGCCACCTAAAAACCAAATTTCACTGATGTCTTGTGCTTATATAACTCAGAAGTCTTTTTAGGTGTATCTCATGAGCAAGGACTTGTTAATTCATTTGTTTTTCCATTTGTGTTTATGTTTTAATAGACTGACTTCCTTTTGGTAGTGCTGCGTGATGTGGTTCAGGCTTATCCTGAAGTGCGCATTGTTCTCATGTCTGCTACTATTGATACTAGCATGTTCTGTGAATATTTCTTCAATTGCCCAATCATTGAAGTTTATGGGAGGACTTTCCCGGTTCAAGGTAAATATTGTGGGAGTAGGGTGGGAGGGTGAGCGTTTTTTGTGCAGTAGTGTGTAGTTTTCCTTAATCCTAGAGATAGGAGTAATCTCAAGGATATTTAAAATAAAGTCTAAATTAGGGTATCACATACATCATAACATTCTTGGGGTTTAGTCAAGCAGTAGTGAATGATCTCAACTTGAGTTTACCTATCCAGTAAATTGTCTATCCTTAATAGCTAAACTTTTAAGATTCTGTACAGTCAAATGTAAATTACTATGGCCTATATATATTCATGGAAAATGCTGTTAAAAGTTTAAGCCGCCAGGGCCAAATTAACTAGAGAATCAATCTTTTGTAGAGCAGAGCAGGCAGATTTTGAAACAAGGTTAAGGTGAATGTTTGTCAAATTCATGCATCTCTGATTGTTAAGAACTTATTTGGAAGATTTTTATCATCACCATATTCTATGATAGTCATCTAGTAGCTTGGTTTTAAAAATGAATTACTTGGTACAGACTAATTTGAAGACATGAAAATAAGCTAAAAAGTTTTCAGTGTACATATGGAATGATGAATAGCTGTGTCAAGATGGTAACTTTTGAAATTCAAAAGAGTAGCTCTGAAATAAAAGTCAGTGCACTCATATCTCATGAGGGTCCAGTTAGTAATTCCCAAATGGCTTTGCATGCATACTGGGATTCAGAAAATAAGTAAGTGGATGGCAGGTGGTGAGAACCAGGTTAATTGCTGCAGTGAGAGGCTATATAGGTGAGTATGAGGGAAGACGTGAATAAACTGTGGTATTGGATTACAGTTGTAGACATTTGTAAGAACTCATGTTCTAATAGAAGTAAATAAATGCAGACAAGTCTGGATCCATGAATTTGTATATTTCCTAGCTTTGTCTGCTGAATATGCCTAGAAGTAATGACATTCTAGTATGATACCCAGATCTTGTTTCCAATACCATTCTCCAGTTAAAGGAACCAGATGTCCTTAAAGAAAACTGATTCTGAGGCAGGGAATACACAAGATGAGCCTAAAACATCTTGTAGTACCAGAAAGTAAGGAAGTGCTTAAAACAGTGAAGGAGTCAGAGGGACATAGGAGTCAGCTGTAAGCTCTCAGTGGCCAAAAATGGAATAGTTGGAACAGAAAAATAAAAAACATATTATTGCATTATAACCTGAAGTATAAAAATAGGTATCCATGGGGTCTCAAAGATTCAGGCATGACTGAGCAACTAAACTGAACTGATTAATTTATGCAGTGGTTGAATAAATATCTGGGTAATAAAGACACAGCTTTCATATGAAGAATTACAGAAAGAATTACGTAGATTCTGTTACTCAAAAAAGTGACTCTTTAATTCTTTGTATCTTCAGTGTACTCTGCTTAATGACTTGCTTCCAAAGAGTAACGTAGGGAAATGGGGAAACAAGTAACTTGGCAAACACTGCCTCACCATGATCAAGTTAATATCACCAGTGAGGAGTCATGTTGATATGTACCTTTGATATAATGTGATGAGAATGGTACTCTGGGGCTCTTTGGTGTAGTGGGTAAGTGTTTAGAGTATGAGACATTTCCAAAACACTTCTGGAACACTTTAGAGAACCTCAGGAGCATAATTGATCAGTAGGTGTTCCAGCCGTTGTTTGCACTAAGGTCCTTCTTTAGAGTAGTAACTGAAAGGAACCCATTTTATAAGGATGGACTATGGTTTATTATTAATTTCTGTCCACATGTAACACACCACGGGAGTATACAATATAGAGCACAGTATGCAGTCCATGATTGTTGGTGGATACCCTGACTGGCTTTGTGGGAACATGTATGTATAAGAGATACCTCACCCCCTCCTTCAAGGTTTAAGAAATGGGAACACTGAGTTTGGTTGGGAAAACAGGTTATTGCCCCTGAAATGCCTTGGTAGTTGTGAAAAATCAGATTGGAGGGCATGGAATTGATTTTGAATTGTGAATTAGAGGGTGAGTTTTAAAGACTGCTCATTCTGAAGGTTGCTGTTACTTACCCGATTATATTGTCCTGGCAGAATACTTTTTGGAAGATTGTATTCAGATGACCCACTTTGTTCCTCCACCAAAGGACAAGAAGAAGAAGGATAAGGATGATGATGGTGGTGAGGATGATGATGTAAGTGAATTTAATGAAGAATTTTCATTATGGGCAAAATTTTTATTACAGAGAATGATTTCAGTAAAAAGATAACGAGTTAACATTACAAAAAAACCTCTATAAATTAATATCTATCTTTGAATTCGCTGATGTATTTGAATTCACTGATGTATTTTACTCCAAAAAATTCCACATTCAGTGAAAAGTTTTTCATACAAGTTTTATCTCTGGCATAAAGGTTTTTTAAAAAAAGGAAAGAGGAGGATATTTAGTAACTATTTTGTATGACTTTGCTGCTCTATTTTCCATGAGCCATAGCACCTGGAAAACTGGTAGGTACAATCTTGTACCCCATCCCAGATGTACTGAGTCAAAATCCACATTTTAAGAAGATCTCCAGGAGACCCATATGTACAGTAAAGTTTTAAGAAGCAGCAGTTACAGTCCTTGGTTACACAGACTGTATGGTGATGACATTAGCACATGGAGAGAGTATTAAAGTGGGGGATCATGAGGGATTTCCTAAGAAGAAACAGGAAAGAAAAGTTGACACTTATTTCATAGTGCTTAAGAGTTGGACCAGTGATATTTTAAAATGCGTCTTAAGTCTGGAAACGTGAGCAGAATGAAGACTACACGGCAGCCAACAATGTATAATATAATAAACATAACCTCAGACTTTTTTTTTTTTTGAGGATTGGTAGTTTTAATCAGACGATTTGAAGATATAAATGAATTATATTGTGAATTACGTTCTCAAATCTTCTGATGAATTAGAAAATTTATGGGGGTTGGGAATCATAACAAGTTTGTTTCTCGTTACTGAAGGTTTGGGTTATCTTTGTTTCTCAGGCACACTTTTTGGAAAATACCAACCATAGTATTTCAGATGAAGGTGATCCAATACCCTGTCTGTAGGTCTCATTTTAGAATTAAAGGACTTAATATTTAGGGTGAGATGAGTCTGGAAATTACACAGAGAAGCATTGTGTATATATAAAGTAATTATACAGTAATTGATACAAAGAGAGGATCATAGAAGCAGTTCGTTAATCGGTAAGGAAAATATTTTTGAAAAACCAAGTTTATAGTCAAAAGAGAGAAACTTGGTAGAAAGAGCCATTAGTAGTTTCAGTAGAATGAAGAGTTTGTGCTTTGAATTTTAGTCATGTCCTACGGGGCATGTTGGTCAGTGGAAAAATTCAGTAAGCCAGTATGCAGTGGTTTTACATTTTTAAAAATTAAATTTCTTCTATATGCTAAATACAACTAAACAGCTAAAGATAATAAGGATATTTAGGTGTCATTTGGACATTGAGAACACATCTGCCTAGTTGTGGGCTGTGGTAATTGACACAGTCCAAAATATGTTTCCCTATTTTTTGCAGGCAAATTGCAACCTGATCTGTGGTGATGAATATGGTGCAGAAACAAGGATAAGCATGGCTCAACTGAATGAAAAGGAAACTCCTTTTGAACTCATTGAAGCTCTACTTCTGTACATTGAGACCCTTAATGTTCCTGGAGCGGTGTTGGTCTTTCTGCCTGGCTGGAATTTGATTTATACTATGCAGAAGCATTTGGAAATGAATCCACATTTTGGTATGAGTCTTTCTTGAATTTTCAACTACTTGAGAGTGGGAAATGAATGATTTTGCTTGTTCCCTCGCCAGTATGTGAAAACAAAGTTTAATGCATCGATTTTTTATTAAAAAGTACATCATGTAGTCAGTTTTAAACTAGGCTCCTTTTTAAGACCTGAATTTTTCCATATTGTTACAGGAAGCCACCGGTATCAGATTCTACCTCTGCATTCTCAGATTCCGCGAGAGGAACAGCGCAAAGTATTTGATCCAGTACCAAGTGGAGTAACCAAGGTAACAGGGTTGCAAGTGCCTTAGATATTAAATGAGACAGACTTCAAAGAGCTATCCAGAACAGTTACTTGTAAATGATCTAAATTGAGGAAGAAAAACATAGGTCTTTTCTTCATGAATTTAGTGGTTTTTCCAGTTATCCAGTCATTGAGTGGTTTTTGTTTTTGTTTTTGTTTTTAAACTTTTGTAATTCTATTGTCACTTACTACATAGGCAGGTCATTCTTTTTGAGTACATAATAAAATATTTTCCTGAGTGTAATTTTTAAAATATCATTTCTTCACAGATCATTTTGTCCACAAATATTGCAGAGACAAGCATTACCATAAATGATGTTGTTTATGTCATTGACTCCTGCAAGTAAGTTCACAAGGAACCCATTGCCTGGGATATAAGAAATCTTTAGAAAGTTCTATGTAGTGTCTAAAGTCAGTTTACAGAATCAGAACACTTTAAAAGTCTATTCTCTTACCATCAAAATTACTGTGCTGTATCTCTGTGTACTGAGTTACAGGCTACTGAGTGATTCTTGGTGTTGATCATCATATCAGTTATGGTAGAAAGTGACAGAGCTTAATGTTAGCTTCTGGCTGCTTCTCACTCTTTTTATCTGCTGGTGTTTTTCTCATAAGCCATTGGGTGTTTCCATTGACCACTGCACATAGTACAATAGTGAGCTATTTGGTGTGTAAAGATAACCAATATTTAGGTTGTGACAAATGTCCTACTTGTAGGACGCTCACTTAGAATTAAGACTTCACATTTATATGAGATGGCCTGGGACACAGCCAGGGCGGCACTGTGTCACTGGTAAGGTAATACACAGAGAGGACAGAAACGGCAGAGCTTGGTTCTGTCCAGCCAGCTTGTGCAGCTTGTCTTTTCAGTATAGTCCCTAAGCCTGTCCTGGAAGTTGAAAAAGATTTGCCAGTGCCCATGTCAGGCCAACCTCAGTCATTTAGTGACAGCTGCCTGTGTGCGACATTGACAAATTCCGAGTTTGCTACAGGGCTCCAGAAGTACCTTGCTAACAACGCTTGGTGAGGTCATTAGAAGTACTACGTATTCCGGTTTAGCACATAGTCTTTAGATCATAGGTTGCCTAGCAGTTATAAACTTTGGAATAGAATTGCCTTGAATAATTAGCACTTAGTTACCTGTATGTGCCATATCCTGTTTAAATGCTATGTGTTCATTAATTCACAAAATGTTTATAAATAAAAACACTCTGAGGTAGGTGCTAGTATTATACACATTTTCAGATGAGGAAAATGAGTCACAGAAAGATTAGTAACTTGGCCAAGATCATCCAGCTGGCAAGTGGCACGTATGTGTTAAATCAGCTCATAGTAGGTTGGCAGCTTAGAGAGTGCAGGGTCAGATTCTTGGTGCTGCTCACAGACAGACATTGCAGGTAGGCCTAACTATCTGGAAGCACCTGCCACTTGGTGGAAATATAATAGCCATGTATTGATAGTCATGTGAGTTTTAGAATTAACCGCCCATTCCTATTTAGGCAAAAAGTGAAGCTGTTCACTGCTCACAACAATATGACCAATTATGCTACAGTATGGGCATCTAAAACAAACCTTGAGCAGCGGAAAGGACGAGCTGGCCGTGTGCGCCCTGGATTCTGCTTTCACCTCTGCAGCCGAGCTCGTTTTGAGAGGTAAGACCAATTCTTGAGTGAAGAAGGAAGATTTTCTTTCAGCCTTTTTACACACACAGCCCCTCCCCACACCTCTGCCCTGACATAACTTAATGAACTCAGTACATAGTGCTTTCAGTTAAGTTCATTGCAGGAAACTTAGCTTAGATGTAAGATTATGGTGAGAATGAGATGAAATTAGAAATTATCCACAGTGGCATATTTGATACTGGTATACTTTTTATTGATAATCTTTTAAAAGCATGATGTGTTTTCCCCACCAAAAAAAAAAAAAAGGATATATGTGCATTATTCTGGCACCACATAGGGAGTACTGATATTTATGAAATGATTAGCTTTCTGGAAAAATATGTTAAAATATGCGTTTATAGACCCCACAACCACCCAGCACATCACCTCTGTCATATGACCTGCCTCGTGTGTGAGAGAGAGAGGGTGTTGTTCACCTAAGGAAGCCAGAGTCTGAGGAGCTTAGCAGACCTCTCCAGTGCTGAAATCCAAGTCTGTCAGTGCCTTGTCCATTTCCCATTTATACCACAAGGCCTTTTGGGGAATGTTAGTGGATGAGACCAGGTGCTTTAATATACTTCTCTGGGCATAAGCACACCATCTTCTCAGATTGTTGGCTCTCCAAATCAAGTTGTATTCCCTGTGTGCCTCCCCACAACGCCCCCCTTCCCAATTTTTTTAAATAAGAAAAGTACTGGCCTTGAATTATAGACTTAAGATATCTATTTAGTTGTATGTTTTCTGGAAATCAGTGTGGTGTACGTTAGGTTTAACAAGTTGATAATAAAGGTAAGTTAGGGGTGTGTGTGTATTTACCACAATGAAGAATTGTGGGCCAGACTAATTTAGGTCTAGATGTATATAACACTGAATAAAAATCAGAGCTTTGATTTGTTTTTATACTGGTAGCATGGCTCCCTAGTAATTGTAAATGTAGGTTTATTTGAGCATCAGAAATTAATGCAGGCAACTGGCTGCAACATGATACTTAGTTCTTTTTAAAGGTTGGATTCTCCCTTGAACTGAAGAAACATCTTGGAGTAAAATCAGCTCACAGCTAGTAACAGCATGAATAGATTGAGATTTTTGTTCTTTTTTTCTGTAAGATAAAGTATAGGTATGCTATATGCGTTTATGTAAACCTGATTTAAGCTGGTCTAAGTCTTGCCAGAAATGTTTGCATTCACCTCCAGATGGTCCCTCTGAATCTTCGTTACAAGTAGTTCATATAGAATAAGCATGAATTAGAAATGTAGAGACCTGCATTTTGATATTATTTGTACCTATTCACACTCTTGAGGTCTTTATTTCCCCATTCTACAAAATGAGATTAAGTTACTTAACCTTTTTGTGTCTCTTTCCTCAGTGGGGGAAAAAAGGTAATATAATGCTAACTCCATAGGATTTGTTTGAGAATTAAGTATGTCAGTAATGGAAAGTATTGAGAACAGTGCTCGGCACACAGTAAACTCTCAGTAAATACTATTGTTAATTTATTTGTGTAGTTTTTATTAATAAAATTGTAAAAGGGAAGAGAGTCTTTATAGTAAATATAAGTGTTCTTCGGTAATTGTGGAAGGATGAGGGAAGGGCCTGATAGCTCTCTGCAAGGTTTTTGCTAATTAAACACGTGTGTACACAAAAGAAGATGGTTATTTTATGCTTATTTTCCCCTAGACTTGAAACCCACATGACACCAGAGATGTTCCGAACACCATTGCATGAAATTGCTTTGAGCATAAAACTTCTGCGTCTGGGAGGAATTGGCCAGTTTCTGGCCAAGGCAATTGAACCTCCGCCTTTGGATGCTGTGATTGAAGCGGAGCACACACTTAGAGGTACCCACAAATACAGGTCTGCCTAGTTCATGTCAATTATACCATCTGTCTTGTCCTGATAAAGAACACTTCACAAAGGAGTCAAGAAGAGGATACAGTCCACAGGACTGTGATAGTAAAACTTCCAATGTTGCTTAATGTACTTAGTATGATCAGTATATAAAATGAGCAATATAAGGTAAGAAAGGGGTAGTAATATGAATCTCATTTGGGGAAAAAAATGGAGAAAAGGTAGATGTTATTTCTTAACCAATATTTAAGATCAGACTGAATTATTCATGATGCCCACAGCATTTTATGTACATCTCTTAGAACCTCTTTGTTTTCTAATCACACTTAGAGAAACAGTATATAGTGGAAAAAAATAAGAACATTGGAGTAAATTTGAATTTTTAATCTCATGCTCATCTGCTATGTGAACTTCAGAAATTTATTCTCCAGGTTTCATTTCTTTCTAAAAATTATTAACAGATGGTGTCAGACTTGTTACAGCATGTTTTATGCACCTGTTATAGTTACTACTGTACTTACAGACTTCTCATGGACGGTACTCAGCTTTATAGCCTACAGGGCCTAATTCTAGTGCTTTCTTCATTAATCTTGCTCTGTTTTTGAGTGAACAGAATTGTTGATATGGGCATAATGCTGGCAGTTGGCTTGACAAATGATGAAAACTTGAGTCAGTATCTAAGTTTACAGAAACTTAATCTGTAAAGTTAAGTTTCATCTTCGCCGCCGGGGTTGAAGGGGTGTTCCTTACTGTTTCTGCTCACAAAGAAATCTCTCCCCGCAGAGCTTGATGCGTTAGATGCCAATGATGAGTTGACTCCTCTAGGACGAATCCTGGCTAAACTCCCCATTGAGCCTCGTTTTGGCAAAATGATGATAATGGGATGTATTTTCTAGTAAGTGCTTTGTTTTATTGCTTACAACTAAATGGTAAAACAGTTTCAGAATTTCATCCCCCTCCCAGTAAAAACAGGATGGGCCCAAATAGAAGAAAAAGCTTAAATATTCCTCAGTAGAGAAGTGGCATACTTCAGATACTGAGGAAAGTGTGAAATGAGAAGAGACTGTTTTAGTAGATGGATACCTGGGCCTAATTTGTTGAGACAAAGAGCACAGATTTATCAAGAGAAGTGCATTTCCTCTAGGAGGTTAAGCAGCTGTCCAAGAAAGAGAAAGTTTTGAAGATTAAGAGATTTAGTAAAATGAGGGAGAATGGGAAAGGAAAATAGAATACTTAGTCAATTTATGGTAAATAAGCATCCATTAACATCAAAGTTCATTATGTTTTTTTCTTCTGGAGAGCAGCTGTAAAGTTCTTTGTTAAACCAATTTCAGTACTAAAAAAGCAATATGATAGCTGATACCCTGACCCACAATTGACTGTACTGCGCGAGTTGCTGGAACAAGAATGTGGTTTAGACTGGTTTTCTCGTCTCTTTCAGTGTGGGAGACGCTATTTGTACCATCTCTGCCGCCACCTGCTTTCCAGAGCCGTTCATCAGTGAAGGAAAGCGACTGGGTTATATCCATCGAAATTTTGCTGGAAACAGATTTTCTGATCATGTGGCCCTTTTATCAGTATTCCAGGCTTGGGATGATGCTAGGTATGGGCTTGAAAGACAAAGATTTGTAAGATTGAATGAACTGTCTAGTTTGTAATCTGTATCTAGTTCTTTAGGCTTTGAGCATAACTTCTTAACCTGTTTGTTTAGAATGGGCGGAGAAGAAGCAGAGATACGTTTCTGTGAGCACAAAAGACTCAATATGGCAACACTAAGAATGACCTGGGAAGCCAAAGTTCAGCTCAAAGAGATTCTGATTAATTCTGGATTTCCAGAAGGTAAGATTCTCATATCTAAAGTACCTTATTAATATTACATATTCACATTGACAGTCCAGTATATTTTAGCTTTAAACATAAGGCTTTTGCTTTTTTTTGTATTCCTAGCTGTTTCTTAAGTTTTTTGAACTCTGGTGATAATCAGTTTTTCACATTAATTGAATTTTTTTTAAGGCTGCAAAAGGTTATAATGTTCAAATCACAGTTTTGTACAAAGATGATTAATAGATGTTTTGAGAATTGTGCTGCTTTGGGAGGTTTTATTTTTATTGGATTATAGTTGATTTACAGTGTTGTGTTAGGTTCTGCTGTACAGCAAAGTGAATCCGTTACACATTAGTCTTTTTTAGATGGAAGGGTGTGCTTTTATTTCTAATCCATTTACCTTGTGAAAAACATAGGCCTAGCTTTTTGCACTTCTAGAATGAGCAGTTTGTTGAATTGACCTCAGGTAGTGGTTTGTGCTGATCTGTTCATTCTTAGATGTGAAATAAGCTCTATTGCATTAAATTTTAATTGGCTTTGAGTAAGTTTTAATGGACAGCTAATCATAGAGGACTTTGATATATGATATTGGAATAGTAATCCAACTGTTCATTTCTTGTGTGAATTTGGACTATTGTACTTTTCCAACTAGATTGAGACAGAGTTAATTTTCTGAAACTTCGAGAATTGGAACACATAACCAGGAACAGCTAGTTGAGAGACAGAAGGACTACCTTCTGGGCCATATCTAAATAATTAAACATTTTTCTTCTGTTGTAAACTGACTAAATTTGTACTTTGAAAAATCAAAGGAAAATAGGACATTTTTGTATGATAGACGCTTTATAAAATTCCTGAGATGCAGATATGACCCCCATATGAGGCAACTGGCACAGAGGTTTAAATTACTTGTCCACACTCATTCAGTTCAGAAGTTTATAAGACTGGTATACAAGCTTTTGGGGACAAAGTTTATCCATACTCTTACCGTGATACTTTCCATGTGATGGGCTGGGCATAAAGCATTGTTGGGGTGAAAACATCAGTGTTTTTCTAGTGTGTTGCTCTTGGTCATCATTTCATCTTCTGCAGAAGGAACAGCTTTTTAAGAGCAGCAGGTGGAATACTGGTCATACCAGTCTATCTCTAATCTGAGAGGAGATGGTTAATTGGGGTATTTGTTTTTAAGTACTTCAAGCTTACGTTGTGTCTACAAAAGAAAACAGATGTTTTAATTTTACTAAAATGGTGAAGACTCAGCAGAATTTCTCCTTGCATTAATCTGAGTGCAAAAATGCTAAGAACAGAGACAGTTAAATGGGTTATTTGAAAAAGAGAATGAGGGAGGAGTTAATTCTTACAATTGTCATTTAATTTTGGTAAATTCAGTGTTAGAATTAGCCAGATACTTGATTATTTTTTTTTAATCTCCTTTCTCTTAACAGAGTGTTTACTGACACAAGTGTTTACTAACACTGGACCAGACAATAATCTGGATGTTGTTATCTCTCTCCTGGCCTTTGGTGTATACCCCAATGTGTGTTACCATAAGGAAAAGAGAAAGATTCTCACCACTGAAGGGCGTAACGCACTTATCCACAAGTCATCTGTTAATTGTCCTTTTAGCAGCCAAGACATGAAGTACCCATCTCCCTTCTTTGTATTTGGTGAAAAGGTAAGAAAAGAGAGGTTTAGAAAACTTTTACATTTAAAATCCAGATTACTTTATTAATGTGTAGTGGGAACATGAGTTTTAGTTCATTTATTAGTATATGGTAGTTGACTGACAGTTGGAATGTTAACTTTCTCCTCTTGCCTCTTTACCTTCAGATTCGAACCCGGGCCATCTCTGCTAAAGGCATGACCTTAGTCACCCCCTTGCAGCTGCTTCTCTTTGCCTCCAAGAAAGTTCAGTCTGATGGACAGCTTGTGCTTGTAGACGACTGGTATGGATTTTCAGATGTGAACTCACCTGAATTCTTAGAATTGAAATGTAGTGGAATTCAGCTGCTAATCTATTTGTGAAATACGGCAAAATTCAATGGCATAAACAATGTGTTTTATAGCACTGTCTTTTGAAGAGTAGTATATCCTAGGCTTATGGTTTGTGAAGTTAAATTGATTATACTTGCAGAGGCAGATGCATTAAGTCAGGGGTGCCCACCCTCTGGGATCCAGTGCCTGGTGATCCGAGGTGGAGCTGATGCCGTAATAACAGAAATTCAGTGCACAGTAAATGTAATGCACTTGAATCTTCCCAAACTATGCCACTACCACCCCAGTCTGTGGGAAAAGTGTCTTCCACAAAAATCGATTCCTGGTGCCAGAGAGGTTGGGGACTGCTGCATTATTCACTGGAGCCCCATCCACTGCCGTGAATACCACACTAAGGAGTTAGAATCTAATTGGAATTCGGATGCCTCTTTGTTATGTACACTTCATATTGCTTAGAGACTAGTGGTGTCTGTGTAGTAACCACTTGGCAGAATTGAACAGAGCTTAATGGTTAGTAGGCTCAGTCATATTCATGAAAATTTACAGAACTCTGAGTCTCGTATTTCATTCTTTTATTGGAGGCTGAAGTGATCTAGATTGCTAAGAGTACTTCGCTTGGTAGACTTCATGGTTCACAACTCCTGCCAGTAGCTAGCAGTGAAATTTAAGAAGTTGGTTTAGCTTATTGTTACTCTTCATACCTGTGTTTGCTAAATCTAGGGCCATTACATTTGTTGAAAGTATTGTTACTTGGGAAAGAAGTTAAATTTATCCCATCACTTGCCATGGGTGAAACTGGGAGATAATAGTCCTTTTCTGTGGGTACCTCCTCTCATTTTTAATCATTTTCCCCTAATTTAGGATCAGACTGCAAATATCTCATGAAGCTGCTGCCTGTATCACTGCTCTTCGAGCAGCCATGGAGGCTCTGGTTGTTGAAGTAACCAAACAGCCTGGTATCATCAGCCAGTTGGATCCTGTTAATGAACGTATGCTGAACACAATCCGCCAGATCTCTCGGCCCTCAGCTGCTGGTATCAACCTTATGATAGGCACTACACGGTGGGTGCCACAGTAACTTTTCTTTGAACTAAGCAGAAGAGACAGTAATCTTACTCTACATTTAGTTTATGGAGGCCTTGTTATTTAAGTTAAAATTCTGTACACATTCTAAATGAAGTTTAGTTCTGGTTAACACATTCAGAGAAAGAGTGTTAATGATCTGTTACACCAGTGCGTGCTAGAGATAGAAAGAGACCTTGGAAGTACATATAGAGTCCAGGGTAGGTCCCATGACAGGAAAAAAAGGAAAAATGATGAGGGTTACATTGCTGCTGCTTCAAATGAAAAGCATCAGAGTTTAATCTTTAAAATGTTTTATTTGCTTCAGTTTTTTTCACCTTTAAAAATTTTCTTTGCCCAGTGCTTTTTACTCTCAAAATTTTTGATACCTGTAGAAAAGGCAGAACAGTAGTTAAACTCTGTTAACTTAGGTTTCAGTGATTGTCAGCCATTTGTGATTCAGTTGCAGGTGTTAACGACATTTTACATCAGTATGCTTCATGTATCTTTTAAGAACATGGCTACAAGTCACATCCCCAAAATGTGTTAAAATAACAATATCTAATATACAGTCATTAAAATTTGTCATTCAAAAATATTTTGCAATCTCCACATCAAAAATCACTTAACTGCATTTGGTTTTAAAGTGTTAACTTACTATACAGAAATGCTGTGTGCTTTATGGATTCTGGCATTCCATTTTGGTTCGTACTGAGTTAACTTTTCCTTTGAATTAATCAGACATAGTACTTAGGGTGTGGCACACTGTGCTAAGTGCTTTTCCCATATTAGCTTGTTTTAATACTTAATCCACTTGTGATGTAGGTAGATCATTATCCCTTTTAATATAAATGAATAAACTAAGCACAGGGAAGTTAAAACCCAGATCATCCAGCTAGTGAATGGTAGAGTTGGATTCTCAGGCAGACAGGAAGGCTCCTGAAACGGTGCTCTCATAACTGTGGTCTCCCCACAAGGTCAGTTGTACAGAATAATTGAGAAAGAATCTTCAGAAAGAAAGATGGAAAATACATGTCCCAGGCATGGTATAAGTGCAGTACTCATAGATGTTTAGGAGATATAACTTTTGTCAGGAAGGGGTGGTGATCAAGAAGGCTTCGCATGCAAGCTGCTCTGTGAAGGACAAAAGGCCAGGAACTAGTAAGGATGGGATAGAAATAAAGAGGTTATGTTGTGTGAATAAAATGGTGGTCTGAATTACAGGGGAATTGAAAAGTAACTAGATTAGAAAGATTTGCGATGGAGTCAGTAAGTATTGGTGATGGATTAAAATGGGGAGAGCAGTGTAGTGAGGGAATGAAGACAGATCCCACCATGTTTCTGGCATGGACAGCAGCTGAGTTGGTAATGCTAGTGTCTAAGAAAAGCTGCACAGGAGGAGTGAGCAGATTGGGGTATGTTAAATTGACATTTTGGTGAGACATGTTGATGCTCTGCAGTTTTTCATTACCCTCCTTTCTTTGCCATATGAAGCCAATTTAGATGTAAGTAAATTACCCAAAGGCATTTTGCAAAGACATTTTTCAGAGTTAATACAGGAAAATATTTTGTGGTAAAGGTCAAATGATTTATTGCCAGGTCAAATTATTACTTTCTTAGAATGCCATATATTTGAGATGAGTGAAAGTTGTAAACACATGCCAAAATTTTAGGATTTTTAGAATGAACCAGTAAGAACTTCAGAAAAACAGATATTTACAGATATGCCTCCTCTTGTGTCTATCTTGGAGTTTAGTAGATTTATTTCATTTCAGCTTAATTGGTGCATTTGGCTGTATTCCCTTTGTGTACTAAATATTCAAATATGACTAAATGTTAATATTTTGTGACTAGTTAAGAAGTATTCAGGATGCTTTACTAAAGAGGTGGTTTTGTGCTTTTCCTAGGTATGGAGATGGTCCCCGTCCTCCCAAGATGGCTCGTTATGACAATGGAAGTGGATATAGAAGGGGAGGTTCTAGTTACAGCGGTGGGGGCTATGGTCTTGGAGGCTATGGCACTGGAGGCTACGGAGGTGGTGGAGGCTATGGTGGTAGAGGAGGCTACAGTGGCGGTGGCTATGGGGGTGGCTCCAACTCCTTTCGGGGAAGCTATGTTGGAGGTGGTGGTGGTGGTGGTGGCGGCGGTGGCGGTTTCAGAGGGCTTTCCCGAGGTGGCTATAGAGGTATGTCAGGAGGGGACTACAGAGGGGAGAGTGGAGGAGGATACCGAGGATCTGGAGGGTTCCAGCGAGGAGGTGGCAGAGGGGGCTATGGGGGTGGTTACTTTGGACAAGGAAGAGGAGGTGGAGGCTATTAAAGTTGAGTTATGTCAGTGTCTATGCGTAGACAGTTGAATAAAAAAGCATGCTACCCATTTTCTCAAGTTATTTGCTGCCAGTAAGTAAACCCATTTTCCACCTGTTCTGTAGTTCATTGTAGCTTAAACTACTAGACATTTAGTTATATTAGTGATTTTGTTTATATTATGTAAAATATAATCTATAATAAAGGTACCACAGTTTGTATTTTTTTTCTTTCAGGAGTTGAGAACTGTCTTTAAAATACTTGATATTTTCTTGACTTTAGTTTAATACAATAGAAAATAAAGTATTACATTGAATACTGGCCATGTATAGTTAATTGTTGATCTTACACATTAGAATAATTTTACAATGCCAGTTAATTACATTCATTAGTTTTAAATGTCAGGGGGAAAACTACTTCATTTCATAACTATACCAACTGATGTCATTACCTACAGTAGTTAGAATAAATAGCTTTGGAATGCTGCTGTTATTCTTGAATTAAATACTGGCTGGTACCCAATTGACCTGAATCTCTGTACCTGAATAAAACTTTTGACCTAGGACTGAGTATTTTTACTTTTTTCCAGGCTTTGTCTTTGAAAAATCTAAGACCAAGGTCAGCATTCTCTTTTTTCATGGTTAGTAGTTTCCAGTATTAAAATTAATTTTAAAGTTTAAAAATTAATCCAAAAAACTAAGGTAAGCGAAGCTTCACCAGTGCATAATGTTTAGGTGTTTGACAAATAACATTAACATGTATTTCAAAGGATATTTGTTAAGCTAGGTTATTTTATTGGAGACATTTATACACTTAGTATATACTTTGTTTCCAGTGAATTTTCACATTTCTCATTTCAGTAGCACAGTATAGTATAGTAGAGATTACAGAGTTTTTCCATTAGAACAGAGTTCATATCTTAATGCCGCTGACATGTGAACGATCTTGGACAACTTATATTTTGTCTTAGGGGCGTTTTCAAAATCCTCTTCTCGTGGATTACCCTCAACAGTTAACTGCTGATAAGTCCAATTTATTTATAGACTCTCAAATCTGTATCTCCAGCTGAGATTTTCTTTCTGTGCATCAGACCTTTGTAAAAAAAACTGCTTATTGAACAATAGATTGCTGTCCAGAAACAAAACTTTCCAAACTGAAGAAAAACCCCTAATTCACTGCATCTTGTGTATCTCACAAAGAATAAATTAGCAACTGCTTGTACCTTGTGCTGCTGAGGAGTCCTTTCAGTCCTTTGGTTTGTAGCCACCTGCCACTTTTACTACTTCTAATAAATTGACAAGAGACTCTAGTATTATGGTTCCCATTCTGTTCTTTAGTTTGGCTGAGAGTTCACCATAGCTGCTACTGGCATTGCAGTGGAGCAAAGAAAACCCCTTACCAAAAAAGGGGTTCTAATTCATCCCTTTTCCTTGTACACCACCACCACTCTTTTCATCTTGATTTGTCCAGTCTTCACCTCCAAAATCCTAACCTTTCCACCCCCAGCAACTATGATGAAATATCCTTAACAGTCCTGCATTGTTTCTCTGCATAAGCAGAGAGTAAACCTCATTTCTCTGCATAAGCAGAGACCCACTGGTAGCATTCCTTTAAAACAGTTAACATTATTACCTGCAGTGCGCAGTACGGTTTGGAATACAATGGTTACTAGGACCCAATGCCTGTACTCCAAAACTAGTAGGCCAGCCAGGTATGTGCACAACAGGGGAAGACAGAGCAAAAAAAACAGAACCACTTCTGTAAGTTCTGAATCAGAATCTCTTCTAAATGTGTACAAGCTATGTGTTGGTTGGTCCTGGAGGAGGAAGCTTCTTAAATCCCATTTGAGGAGTAGGATTAGGATTTGTCATTCCTTGACTTAGAAAATTAAGATGGGTGGTAAGCAGAATGGCCCCTCAAAGATGTCCACATCCTAATTCCCAGAGCCTGTGAATATGTATCTTGCATGGCAAAAGGGGCTTGCAGGTGTAACTTAAGACCTGGAGATGGGGACATTACCCTGGATTATCCAGGTGGGCTCAATCTAACCAGGGTTCTTAAAAGTGGAAGGGAAGGGGCAAAAGAGGGGTCAGGGAGGCAGAAATTGAAAGCAGGAAAGGGACTCAGTCTGTTGCAGGCGTTGAAGATGGAGGGAGGAAGACAACCCAAATGCAGTTGGTCACTAGAAGCTGGGAGGAGCCCCCAGGTGACTCCAGTTCTCAATCCTACAACCGCAACAGCAGAGTTCTGCCAACACTCAAGTGAACAAGGAAATCCCCGAGAGCATCCAGAAACACTGATTTTAAGCCCAGTGGGACCCATGCCAGACTGCAACCTACAGAACTGTTTGATAATAAATTGGTGGTGCTTTGGTAGGACTGATTTGAAGCTAAAACTCCAATACTTTGGCCACCTGATGCAGAGAGCTGACTCATTTGAAAAGACCCTAATGCTGGGAAAGATAGGGCAGGAGGAGAAGGGGACAGAGGATGAGATGGTTGGATGGCATCATCCACTCGATGGACATGGGTTTGGGTGGACTCTGGAGTTGGTGATGGACAGGGAGCCCTGGTGTGCTGTGGTTCATGGGGTTGCAAAGAGTCGGACATGACTGAGCAACTGAACTGAAGCCTCTTAATGTTATGATGGAGAGAAAAAAGTAAGGATGGGAAGGCAAAGGAGGGAGAAAAATAACTATCAAAGTTCTTAAAAAATCTTAAAAACACTGTATGCTTCAGTGAACTGAGAATGGGGGGCAGGAGTAACTGTATTCTGAAGAAGACCTGAGAAGTAGTTGGTTGGAAACCAATGGAAGCAACCAAAAGGAGGCAGGTGACCGATGATTGAGAAGTTTGTTCATGCAAGGCTGTTGCTTTCTGTTTACTCTCAAGAGGGTCTATCTGTCCATCAAACTCTTGTCCATCAAGTCGGTGATGCCATTCACCCATCTCATCCTCTGTCGTCCCCTTCTCCTGCCCCCAATCCCTCCCAGCATCAGAGTCTTTTCCAATGAGTCAACTCTACGCATCAGGTGGCCAAAGTATTGGAGTTGCAGCTTTAGCATCAGTCCTTCGAAAGAACACCCAGGACTGATCAAATTACAAATAGTCAATTTGCAGAAGGAAAGATGAAGGGCTGAAGCCTGTGCTTATTTCCTTTTATATCCTGAAATCAGTGTAAATTGTGCTTTGTGAAAAAGACCAGTTTCTTTAAAAAAAAAAAAACACCCTGTTGTAGAGCATACATGGCAATCCAATTTAAAGGTTATATTTTCTAGCTTAATTTGCACTTAGATACAGCCATGTGATTAGGTTCTGGCTGGGGGCAGGGGGCACAAAAGTTGAAATAATGTGTATGACTTAGTAGAGAGGTCTTATCCCTTCTGCTTGGCTTGAGCAACAGTTGCTATCTTAGACCATGTGGTGATTTTGGATGAAAACCATACAAATGGAAGACAGAAGAAATTTGAAGCACTCTGAATATCTAGCACTCAACACCTAATATTGAGTACGCATGTGGAACATATGCTAGTTCTATAACTGAATACCTCTGGATTTCTGGAATATAAGTAACAATACCTCTAGATTTCTTGAACATAAGAAATACATCTTTGTTTTTTGTTTTATTTTGACTTTTTGTGCTTCCTATAGTTAATCCTATATAACTGTTATCTTATTCCAGTTACCTGCACAGATATGTAGGAATCAGAAATTGACCATAAACTGGCCAGACACTACGTAAAAAACTAAGGCTCTTATTGGACTAAGGCATGAGAAACAATATTCAGGGGCTTCCCTGGTGGTCCAGTGGGTAAGACCATGCTGTCAGTGTAGGGAGCTTGGGTTCAGTCCCTGGTCAGGGAACTAATTCCTCTTGCCCTGTGATGTGACAAGAAATTTGAAGAATTTTAAACCATGTTTGCTTTTGGAATGGGTGGTGATGGTATTACCATTTAGCTTTTAGGTTGTGTGATATTTCAAAGACATTTTTTAAAAAACATTAAAATGAATCTTCAGTGAGAGCATTAAATACAACCAGGTTAGCTCACCTAGTGTGTGTGAGTCTTCCAGGTGTGTGCAACTCTGTGATCCCATGGACTGCTGCCCGCCAGGCTCCACTGTCCATGGAATTCTCCAGGCAAGAATACTGGAGTGGGTTGCCATTTCATTCTCCAGGGAATCTTCCCGACCCAGGGATCAAACTAGGGTCTCCTGCATTGCAGGCAGATGCTTTACCGTCTGAGCCACTAGGGAAGCCCTTAAATATTTAATTTTTTAATTAAATAAAATTTGAATTTAATTAAAATGACCATTTCTGTGGGATATGAGATTTATTAAACAAATAGCTGAAATATAAAAATTTAAATCCAGATGCTTCAACTTGTTACTATTCTAATATCCCCCTTTAAGTTTGCTTCTATTTTATTATTGTTCATTTCCAAATTCAGATTTTGCATTACTTTGGAGAGCATATTATCATCTCTTTTATCTCCTGAAGCAGCCCCTTTGTTGAGGACTTCTTCTGCTACAATAAAAAACTGTTCAGTTGGTTGAAGAATGCTTACTCCATAGCCGTTGTTGTTGTAAATATGATTATTAGTCATCTTCAATTTGGGTGCTGGAAGAACCTGTTAAATTATTCAAGGAAGTTGGGTTTTCAGTAATTTCTATAAAACTGTGAACTAATGAACATTTCATAAGCTCTAGAACTTAATTCTTGAGCTCACACATTTCCTTAAAACAACTGAATCTCAGTTTTGAACAAGTGTTACTTTCCTCACACTGGATTAATGTAATATTAACTACAAAAATATTTGAGGAAATAGTATATGAAGTTTTCAAATTTATCGTTAACTATACAAGTCGAGAGAGGGACCTAGAAAGGTAGAATTTACATAAGTAGAAAAGAATGGGAAAGCATTTCACTTACAAATTATTGCTATTTATGTTTTAATTGGTTAGCTTAAATTATTTTACAACTTTTGAACAACTTAAATATTTCTTAATATATTTATCCTCTTTATTTGCTTTACTTAGCCAAATGTATTAATACTACAAGCTGGCTCAATGAAAACAAAATCTAAAAAGAACTCACCCCTTTCTCATATTCAAAGTTATTTACTAAGAATTTAAATTGAAATTATTATAAGACTAAATTTGTTTCCTGTCAACTATCATCTAAACAGTATTTTAATTGCTTGTACCATACTTAACAGACTAAAATTTAAGGCTGAAGCTAATATTTTGGTATCTTTATAATTTACAATTCTTATGTTAAAAAATATGAGAATACCTTCATATTAACTCCACCTAAGGTGCTTTTTGAACTGTCACAGGTTCTGAGGTTATTACAGTGATGAATTTCATTTCTTTCCAGAATGGCTACGCTCCCAGGATACAGTTCAACACCAGCACCCTGTAAATTAAAAGCAAATAAAACAATCTACAAAACACATGTACACCTCCAAAATTTTCTTTAGACTTGAAAAATGTAGTTCTATATTAGCAATCTAAACATATTAAGTTACATGAAAATACAACAGTACAATTTATTGTGGAAATAACATTTAAAACATTGAAAACAAACTCTGTGTCAAAGAATCATTAGACCTATAGGAAGGCTGAAGGTGTATGGACCATTACATTGCTCTCCTCCCACCCGAATCATGTCTTAGAAGGGAAAATCTCTTAATAGCAGTTATTCTAAGTAGTTATAAAAATTAATGTATATGTACTTTAAATCCTTCATAATGCTGCTAAAATCTGTTAACCTGACTCAAAATCTGTTTATAACCGCTGATTCCTAGATATTTTTAAAAAGCACACATCAACAAAACTCATTTCTTACTTTGGCAGTTCACTTTCCTCAGTATACTAAGTGTATAAAACAACATGCTTGTACTTGTTCTTGTTGAATTTACTTTTATCAGTTTCCAAGCTTAATTATAATTCCATTCAAAGATAAAACAATTGGTACCTTCTGTTTACATATTAAGATCACTCAAAGTTATATACAGCCAATAAACCATAGATTTTATAAAATAAAATACCTGGGCACCAGTTATTTCACTGTCTGTAATAGTCAAAGCAGCCCCTGTAAGAACACATACTCCTGTTCCTTCACATTTTAATACACAGTTTTCTAGAGTCATGTGACCAGACTCTACCACCACAATCCCATCAACTGTCCCTTGTTGTATCAAAGACAGATGCATTAGCTTCACATTATCAGCTTTGGACACCACAAAACTGTCGTGAGAAGGTTCAGAAGTAATCATAATTTCCTCTCTCTTTCCAATTCCTGATTTATAGGGACAAAAATACATAATTAAATGAGTACTTCCAAAGCTTAAATCCCATTAGTCATTCAGTAATACTTGCTATTACAAGTAACATTTGTAATTATTCAGTCAACCATTTAGACATTTAACTATAATGTAGTCTTGTTTCCTTATTTTGATGCCATGATGGAAGAATCTGGGTTTATAATCAACCTAAATGTACCTATGGTACTTAACACACTCATTCCACTACATATTTCCCTATATTACAGTGAGCAGTAATCTACAAAATGTGTAAGATCCAGGAAGTATCTTACCATAACCTGGTTTCAAAACCATAATAAAAAAGACTGGCAGAGACTCTTGAATTAGGTTATAAGATTATTGTAATTGTGTCTATAATTTTGCTCTAGTAGTCGTCACAATCCTCTAAGTTGAACATCTATCCAAAAATGAGGGGTTGTATATTGAAGACAAATTTTTAAAATTAACAAATATCCTTATTACCCATATAGTTCAGCAAAGTAAACATTACAGTCATCAAAATCTAGTGGAAATTATGCTCAATTTTTGAAATGATAGCAAAGTTTGTCATCTGTCTTGTCTTTTGGCCAGACAATGGGAACAACCTTAATGTAAAAGGGCAGAACCAGTCACTAAATATGTTCAGAATCTAAAAGAAATTTAGTAAACTCTGCTTTTTTACTTCTAGTTTAGTAAGTTTCCATAGAATTAAGCTTTTAGAGAAAATACTGAGTATATTTTAATATACCTTTACATTTGGGTTTTCTACTAAAGTAGTATGAAATGCTGTGGAGACAAGAGAAAAAAGTAGTTCAGGTAAAAAATAGAGCTGCTGGAAGATACTGTGAGCAGGTTTTTTTGTTTGTTTTGTTCTGACTGTTTATCATGGGGAAGCAGTCTCACTGATCTCTCTGGTACAGTGCGTCCAAGGAGGAAATCTGTACAGATAGTACACTACGGGACAGGTGCATGCTCAGTTGCTCAATTGTGTCTGACTCTTTGTGACCCCATGGACTATAGCCCACCAGGGTCCTCTGTCCATGGGATTATCCAGGCAAGAATACTGGAGTAGGCAGTATTCTTCCCTCCTCCAGGGGATCTCCCCAGCCCAGGGACTGAAGCCTCATCTCCTGCATCTTCTGCATTGGCAGCTGAATTTTTTACCACCAAGCCACCTAGAAGCCCACACTGGACCGGTGACAAAATATTAATTGGAAAAGGCACATAAGGGATATTTGTGAAACCCCAAACTGTCCTAATTTCTAGTAATCTGATTAACCATGTTTATAATATACAGTTTGTCCAGAATACACTGCTATTAAAAGATTAAAAAGGATGCCTTGCTAACCCTTTATAACAATGTCATCAGTCAATAAAGCAAGATTTACAGCTTGATATTCTCCTGGAAAAATAACAACTGTATCTCCACTGTAACAGCTATCCAAAGCCAAATCCAAATCATCATGCTGTTGGAGAAGTGTGTCTGGAGATAAGTCCTTTACCTGAAAAGAAGAAATAGAACAGTAGGTCCAAATGACATAGGTCATTTAAATCAGTTAACTCCTTGGTAATGTGCTTTTTCACACTGAAGTGAAGTGAAGTCACTCAGTCGTGTCCGACTCTTTGCGACCCCATGGACTGTAGCCTACCAGGCTCCTCCATCCATGGGATTCTCCAGGCAAGAATAGTGGAGTGGGTTACCATTTCCTTCTCCAGGGGATCTTCCCGACCCAGGGATCAAACCCGGGTCTCCCGCATTGGAGACGAACGCTTTAACCTCTGAGCCACCAGGGAAGCCTTTTTTCACATTATCTTATAGGTAATGCACTGTTTAAATACTGTGTATGTTTATGTTCATTAAATGTTCAATGAAAGGAGATTTTCCTTACAATCCCTAATAATTCTTACAGCTACTAAATACAGCCAGAAGTTATTGTGACCTTTACCCCCTAAACTCCCAACAGTTCTTTGAAATAAAGTATTATTATACCCTTGTAATGTTACAAAATTGAAACTCAGTGAGAGTGAATGATTTGCCTATGGACACAGAATGAGTGAGTGGTAAAGCTAAACTTTAGGTCTAGGTTTTGATGACCCCAGATTTCTTTCCTATTGGAAACTACTACTTTATTTTCTTTAACTCAAACCGACCCTAAAATTTTGGTAAACCATCAAAAATTTATTATAGATTCTAAAACTAAAATGAAAAAGTACCAGGAATTTGCACTGGGAGTAGAAAAGGTGAAAGAACTTCATTATTAGAACCAGTAAGAATGAGAAACTTTAAAAATAAAATTTGAAAACTAAATATATACCATGAAAAAATGTCTATTCTTTTATCCCAATACAAATGGCATTATCATTCATGTCTCTTTTTTCTTATTATAAAAAATAGAAAATTGAAACAAAGCATAACAAAAATGGAAATTTTAACAAGTTTTTACCTAAATAGAATATATTTATGAAGCTACTTTCCTTCTTGTCTTTTTCCTATGCATATACTCACATGCATAATACTGATGTATCATAAGATGGATGCAGGTGATTTTGAATCCTGATTTTCTCATTATGTTATATCACACTTCCCCATGTCTTTAAATATTTTTTCAAAACCTAATTTTTTAAATTTATGTAATAATACATCATATAGATGTGTATATATTTATTTATTTGACTGCTTGAGTCTTAGATATAGCACGTGGGATCTAGTTCCCTGATTAGGGGTCGAACCTGGGCCCCCTGCATTGGAAGTGCAGACACTTAGCCACTGAACCATCAGGGAAATCTCGATGTGTCATAATTTATGTTATAATTTTCTATCCTTATTTAGATGGCTTATAATTTTCCAATATCATGAAAATACTACCACAAATAAATTATGCACATCTCTGGTTATTTTTTAGGGTAAATTGCTAGATTGAGAATTACTGTCAAAAGGTATAAAACATTTTAAGCCTCTTGTATACATATTGCTAAACTGCCGTCCAGAAAAGTTTAACCAATTGAAACTTGATCTGAGACCTCACTTTTCTTTCTGCAAGCTCATCAGAATGGGGTATCTTTTAAATGTATAAAAATATTTGCTATTTTAACAATTTTCGCTGCCTAAATTTAATTTTCCTTGATAAGTGGGAGTGCTGCCTAATTTTAATTTTCCTTGATAAGCAGGAGTGAACATTTTTCTAGAAATATACATATGAAACTCTTACAGTAATCCTAAGTCAGCAAACCAAGATAGTCGTTTGTGTTTATATTACATCTTACATACTCTTATACATCTGTGGCAAACAGCACAAGGATTATCTCTGTAAATAAATGTTTTGGAAAAACTCTAGAAGCCATCTCGTTTTTTTTCCCCTAAGTTTTTTGTTTGTTTGGGTTTTGTTTTGTTTTGTTGCGCCATGCTTGCAGCTTGCAAGATTTTTATGCCCTGACGAGGTATCGAACGCATGTCCTCTGCACTGGGAAGCTTTGAGTCCTAACCACTGGACCACCAAGGAATTCCCATGATTTATATTTTTCTTATTCCTCCTTACCTCAGAAGAGGGACTGATAAGGAAACTGACCTTTGTTTTACCTCCCTCACTTCATGGCAAATAGATGGGGAAACAGTGGAAACAGTGACTGACTGTATTTTTGAGGGCTCTAAAATCACTGCAGATGGTGATTGCAGCCATGAAATTAAAAGACGCTTACTCCTTGGAAGGAAAGTTATGACCAACCTAGATAGCATATTCAGAAGCAGAGACATTACTTTGCCAACAAAGGTCCGTCTAGTCAAGGCTATGGTTTTTCCAGTGGTCATGTATGGATGTGAGAGTTGGACCATAAAGCTGAGCACTGAAGAATTGATGCTTTTGAACTGTGGTGTTGGAGAAGACTCTTGAGAGTGCCTTGGACTGCAAGGAGATCCAACCAGTCCATCCTAAAGGAAGTCAGTCCTGGGTGTTCATTGGAAGGACTGATGTTGAAGCTGAAACTCCAGTACTTTGGCCACCTGATGTGAAGAGCTGACTCATCTGAAAAGACCCTGAGGCTGGGAAAGATTGAGGGCAGGAGGAGAAGGGGAAGACAGAGGATGAGATGGTTGGATGGCATCATCGACTCAATGGACATGGGTTTGGGTAGACTCCGGGAGTTGGTGATGGACAGGGAGGCCTGGCATGCTGCGGTTCATGGGGTCACAAAGAGTTGGAAATGACTGAGCGACTGAACTGAACTGAACTGAACTGAGGATGGAGGAGCTTTGCCAAGTAGCAGCTGATAAAAGCATTTAAAGACATCCTATACCCAAAGCTACGTGGGACAAAGGATGAAGGAAGGGACAAGAAAAAGCCTACAAATGAGGAAGCTGAAGAGGAAGATTTCTTGGGGTAATAAGAGCTACCTCATATCCTGGGAACCTACAATGAAATGCACAATCTCACGGATGGATGCATACTCAGAAAAGATCTGTAAAGACCTTAGGCTTGTGCTTCTGACTGATCACGGCCCTGTGCAAGCAGAACATGAAAGCAACTGGCAGTTGTAGGCAGCCTGACATAGCTTTGAAGAGTACCTATTCTGCAAAAACAAGATTTTTTACTTTTAACTGTAGGTTTTTAGGAAAATTTCTGTCAGGTCACTAACTGTATCTCAGTTAGTGACATAATAGAGACTTTAGCAGCCATACACAAAATAGAGCCTTTTAAAAATAGCTTGAAAAATTCACTAAACATATTGACAACTGCAGTCCTCAACAATCAATACAGCAAACTCTGGGGATGGGATAGAATCCAAGTCCCAGAGTTACCATCACTGCAGATGGTGTTTGCAGCCATGAAATTAAAAGACGCTTACTCCTTGGAAGGAAAGTTATGACCAACCTAAATAGCATATTAAAAAGCAGAGACATTACTTTGCCAACAAAGGTCCGTCTAGTCAAGGCTATGGTTTTTCCTGTGATCATGTATGTATGTGAGAGTTGGACTGTGAAGAAAGCTGAGCGCCGAAGAATTGATGCTTTTGAACTGTGGTGTTGGAGAAGATTCTTGAGAGTCCCTTGGACTGCAAGGAGATCCAACCAGTCGATCCTAAAGGAGATCAGTCCTGGGTGTTCATTGGAAGGACTGATGCTGAAGCTGAAACGCCAATACTTTGGCCATCTTATGCGAAGAGTTGACTCATTGGAAAAGACTCTGATGCTGGGAGGGATTGGGGGCAGGAGGAGAAGGGGACAACAGAGGATGAGATGGTTGGATGGCATCACCAACTCGATGGACATAAGTTTGGGTGAACTCTGGGTGTTGGTGAGGGACAGGGAGGCCTGGTGTCCTGTGATTCATGGGGTCACAAAGAATCGGACATGACTGAGCGACTGAACTGAGCTGAACGGAACTGAATATTAAAAATACCCAGTTTTCAACAAAAATTAGAAGACATACAAAGAAACAGGAAACTATGGTCCATTCATGGGGAAAATTAAAAAGAAAAAAAAATTGACATAAACCACCTGAGGAAACCCAGAAAAGTATTTGGACCTTTTCTTTGGAAAGAATATTTGACAAAATAGCAGTTGAAACCCTGAACAAACTTTAAAACTTCTGTGCATCATTGAACATTATTAAGAAAGTCAAAGGACAACTACAGAATGAGAGAAAATATATGCAAACATGTATCTAAAATTAATATAGTATCTATATAAAGAATTCATAATTGATAAAAAAAGACAAACAACCCAACTAAAAATAGGCACAGGACTTGAGTATATCTCTCTCCAAATAAGACATACAAATGGCCAACAAGCACATGAAAAGATGAAATGAAACTCAAAACCGCAATGAGATACCACTTCATATCCATTAGGATGACTGTAATGAAAGAGACAGATAAGTGCTGCTAAGGATGTGGAGAAATCAGAACCCTCATACATTGCTGGTGGGAATATGAAATAGCTCAGCCACTGTGGAAAACATTTTAGTGGCTCTTTAAAAGGTTAAACATAGAACTACCATACTCAAATGAATTGAAAACAGGTAGTCAGATTAATATTTGTATATGCTACCATTCACAATAGGTGGAAACAACTCAAGTGTCTATGAGCTGATGAATGGATAAGCAAATTGTATATACATACAATGGAATATTATTCGGCCATGAAAAAGAAATGATGTACTGATACATGCTCCAATGTGGATGAACCTCAAAAACATTATGCTAAATGAAAGTCAGACACAAAAGGTCATATATAGTATGATTCTATCTAAATGAAATATGAAGAATAGGTAAATCTACAGAGAGAAGAGATTGGTAGTTGTCAGGGCCTGGGAAGAATAAGATTAACAGTTGAATGGATATAGGGTTATATTTGGGGGTGATGAAAATGTTTTGGGACTAGATAGAAATGACAGTTGCACAATATAGTGAAATAATATTACTAAAATGTCAGTGAACTGTTCACTTTAAAATAGCTCATTTTTTAATGTGAACTTCATCTCAATTTCAAAAAAAAAGGGAAAAATATACAAGAAAGAGAAAGAATAACCAAAAGCACAGTCTCTCTGAGCAGTCAGGTAGCAACAGACTCAGTAGTGCAGATGGAAGGGAACTAATCTTCTTTGCACCTGGTATATTTTCAGACACACTTTATCACACTTAACCACACATGTTACCACACTTTCTGAAGCATTACAAGGAAACTGTAATTCTAGCAATGATAGATACATGACTGAAATCTGAATGGCAAATAGTAATAATATTAGGAGTTCACATTTTTGTGGTAGGCACTTTGCTAAAAGATTTACATAAATTATTTTACTTAAGCCTTCCAATCCCAAAGAAAGGCAATGCAATACCGCACAGTTGCACTCATCGCACATGCTAGTAAAGTAATGCTCAAAATTCTCCAAGCCAGGCTTCAGCAAAACGTGAACCGTGAACTTCCAGATGTTCAAGCTGATTTTAGAAAAGGCAGAGCAACCAGAGATCAAATTGCCAACATCCGCTGGATCATCAAAAAAGCAAGAGAGTTCCAGAAAAACATCTACTTCTGCTTTATTGACTGTGCCAAAGCCTTTGACTGTGTGGATCACAATAAACTGGAAAATTCTGAAAGAGATGGGAATACCAGACCACCTGACCTGCCTCTTGAGAAATCTGTATGCAGGTCAGGAAGCAACAGTTAGAACTGGACATGGAACAACAGACTGGTTCCAATAGGAAAAGGAGTACGTCAAGGCTGTATATTATCACCCTGCTTATTTAACTTATATGCAGAGTACATCATGAGAAACGCTGGGCTGGAAGAAGCACAAGCTGGACTCAAAATTGCAGGGAGAAATATCAATAACCTCAGATATGCAGATGACACCACCCTTATAGCAGAAAGTGATGAAGAACTAAAAAGCCTCTTGATGAAAGTGAAAGAGGAGAGTGAAAAAGTTGGCTTAAAGCTCAACATTCAGAAGACGAAGATCATGGCATCTGGTCCCATCACTTCATGAGAAATAGATGGGGAAACAGTGGAAACAGTGTCAGACTATTTTTGGAGGCTCCAAAATCACTGCAGATGGTGATTGCAGCCATGAAATTAAAAGACACTTACTCCTTGGAAGGAAAGTTATGACCAACCTAGATAGCATATGCAAAAGCAGAGACATTACTTTGCCAACAAAGGTCCGTCTAGTCAAGGCTATGGTTTTTCCTGTGGTCATGTATGGATGTGAGAGTTGGACTGTGAAGACAGCTGAGTGCCAAAGAATTGATGCTTTTGAACTGTGGTGTTGGAGAAGGCTCTTGAGAGTCCCTTGGACTGCAAGGAGATCCAACCAGTCCATTCTGAAGGAGATCAGCCCTGGGTGTTCTTTGGAATGATGCTAAAGCTGAAACTCCAATACTTTGGCCACCTCATGCAAAGATTTGACTCATTGGAAAAGACTCTGATGTTGGGAGGGATTGGGGGCAGGAGGAGAAGGGGACGACAGAGGATGAGATGGCTGGATGGCATCACAGACTCGGTGGACATGAGTTTGAGTAAACTCTGGGAGTTGGTGATGGACAGGGAGGCCTGGCGTGCTGCAATTCATGGGGTCACAAAGAGTCGGACACGACTGAGTGACTGAACTGAACTGAATGACTCTATAGGATAGACTTCATTACTCCTTTTTATAGATAAGGAAGTAAGAGAAACTATGCAATTTTTTAAATCCAACCCAAGTATTATGAAGAAAAACTATGAATCAAACCTAGATTTCTATTATTGTAAAGCTTATATTCTTCACCACCACACTATCCTGCCTTCTAGACAAAGAAGGAACAGGATAGAGTCCTATGATGAACAATGGGGACATTGATATTTCTCCTAAATATAGGAGAATAACTAATGTTGAACTTTAGTTTAAGCACTGAAACAAATACTGCTTATCTCTGTTAGGAATGATTCAGAAGTCAGACTGAGTCTAAACCTAAAGACAGAATTCAGGTCTCTCATCACAATTTGAGAGACTAAGGAAGTAGACATATTTAGTTCAACTGACTGGAAGGATATCTAGGACATTAATTCAATAGAGAATACAGGAGGACTAAGGACAGGCTGTGTACAAAAGAACAGTAAGTTCAAATTTAGGGTCGTTATCTTTTAGTGAAACATAAGGTAAAGATGCTGAGAAGAACTTCTAGTGATGTTGATCAGCAAAAAATGCAAGAGGGGATAAATCTACTGAAAAACCACTGCATGCCAGGCTGCTAGGTATTTTATACATAGGATTTAATTTCATCCTCAAAAAAACAAAGTTTAGTGGTGGTATTGGTGGTGATGGTTGTGATGGTGGTGGTAGCCGCGGTAGCCATCATACTAGTAGAAAACGTTTATCGAATACTTACTATGTGCTGGCCATTATTCTAAGCACATGACAAATGTGAATTCATATAGTCTCTATAAATAAAGAACACAGTATTATCCCTATTTTACAGATGAGGAACTAAAGCGCAAATGGGAAAACAGCTTGTTGAAAATTACATAATTAATAAGTGCCAAAGCCAGACTCTGCATCCAGGCAGTTTGGCTCCAGAGATCATCCTCTTAATCAGCACAGTTTTTCTCTCTTTTTAAAGCACTCTGAAAATAAAGAAATTGGGGTTCAGAGTTAGGCTGCTTGCCCAAAACAGGCTATTTAACACTGGACTACCTGACTACAAAGTCCATGCCTTTTCACTACACTGCTTGTAAAGATCACCAGCATAATGATAATGGGCATGGATTAAAACTGTTTAAGGAGAGTACAGAGCAGGAAAAAGACCGAAGAATCTTCAAAGTTGAGAAAACTGTTAAAGGCTTATATACACAGCTGTGACTAGGTACACCAAATTAAAATATTTTGTCCACCTCAAAGGTAAATCTAAAATCAAAGATCTAAGCAAAGTAGAAATTGATGATGCTGCCTTCTCAGAGTAGTCTTCCTCTCATTGTCCTGTTGTCTGAAGTTTGTGGATATTTACTTACACAAATGAAGACAGGGTTGCAAAGCATTGAATAAAAATCACAGAAACATTTTACTGTTATATAGGAAAATAAAGCCAAAAACATTTAAAAACAAATAAAAAGATAGGTAAAAAAAAATATTTTAAAAGGCTGGAGATAAAATCTATACCTTACTTTACAATGATGTTTCAAAAGATGTTTACAAATAAAATTGGTGGAATAATTAATGTTATTGAAAATCTGATCCAGTAAGCAAATCAAAGGAAATTAAATTTTATTTAAAATAATAAAAATTGGTAGGATAACAGATAAGACCAGTCTAATAGGCCAGGCTTTATCTCTATTCATTCTCCTGCTGCTGCTGCTGCTAAGTCGCTTCAGTCGTGTCTGACTCTGTGCGACCCCATAGATGGCAGCCCACCAGGCTGCCCTGTCCCTGGGATTCTCCAGGCAAGAACACCGGATTGGGTTGCCATTTCCTTCTCCAATGCATGAAAGTGAAAAGTGAAAGTGAAGTCGCTCAGTCGTGTCCGACTCTTAGCGACCCCATGGACTGCAGCCTACCAGGCTCCTCCGTCCATGGGATTTTCTAGGCAAGAGTACTGGACTGGGGTGCCATTGCCTTCTCCGATTCATTCTCCTACTAGGTATTAAATACCATCCTTTCTGGACTTCTTTTAGTTCCTCATATATACCCCATTCTCTGTCAAACATGTACTCATTTACTATTCAATGAAAAATGCTCAGCACCCACCTTATACCAATCATCATGCTAGGTGACTACATGAATGGTAAACATACTCCCCTTGCTCTTAATAGCTAGTATATTAATAGTAAATGAGACAGACATTCAATAGGTAGCCACAGAAAATATTTAGCACAGTTATGATAAGGAAAAGTGACAGTAAGGGAACATGCAGGGTGCACAGTATGTAGTCTATGTATTCTGAAGGTTGAGCAAGTTTTTTTCTATGGAAACGACATTTAAATTGAGACCTAAAGGACATACGGTAGCTCTCTGAAACAACATGGTGTACGCCAAGACGTGGTTTAGTGAGGGAGGAAGGGGTATATGAAGGTGACAAGGGGACGATAAACTCTCAGAAGATGGTAATTAACAATTGGGTAGGTGGTTGTGCCATTTACTGAAACAGAGAACATTAGAAGATAATCTAGTTACTCGATAAGATCATGAATTTAATTGTGGACACTGAGTTGAAGTACTCAGGACATAATTAAGGGGTGATGAGCAATAGGTAGCTAGACATACCGGTTTGGGCCTCAGAACAAAAAATGTGGGCTGTGGATACACATTTTAGATTATTAATGTATATAACTGAAGTCATGGGAAAAGATCACATAAATCACTTAGGCATATTATAGTGCAGAAAAAAGATAAGTTCCAAGCATTTAGAGGACAGAAGGAGAAAAAATACAACAACAATTAGAGAGATTGAACCAGCAAAATATGATAACAGAAGACAATGAAAAGCTATTCAAGGAGACAGCTGTGAAATACTACTGAGAGGTCAAGTGAGATGACTTAGAACATTTCCCCACTTGGGCTAGTTAAATTTACACTCATCCTTTAGGTTTCATCTGCATTATTTCTTTCAGGCAACGTTGCCAGAATTCCTAACTCTGCTTATGTACCCATCCTAAGTGCCTCCTGTATATACTCCTATCGTAGCATTTACTATTATATTATTCTGTGTTGCAACTGCAATAGCCTATTTACTTGTCCGTGTCTCCACCATAGGTCTTCCCAGGTGGCTCAGCGGTAAAGAATCTGCCTGCCAATGCAGGAGATGTAGGTTTGATCCTTGGGTTGGGAAGATCCCCTGAAGAAGGAAATGGCAACCCACTCCAGTATACTTGCTGGGAAATCCCACGGACAGAAGAGCCTGGCAGGCTACAGTCCACAGAGTCACAAAAAGAGTCAGACATGACTCAGCTTCCACTAAACAACATCTCCACCATCATTCAAACTGCTCAGATGTATGGAAGAAGCACGATTGTGGGTCTGGTTCAAAAGTGTATCTCCTTCAAATGCAGTATTTCTCATATTTCTCTCCCATAGATGCTAGCATAGCACCTGGCAACAAGATTAGTACTCTGTAAATAGTTGTGGACATTTATTTATTTCGTACCTATATTATGTCAATCACTGAGCTGGGTGTAACAGAGACATTAACGTCAGACAAGAATCCAACCTTCAAAGAGCTTGTTTTCTAATTATATGCAGCTAAACTTAAATGAACAAATAAGAATAAAATGTATTACTTACCATGTCAGTAGTCATCACTTTTGCTACGATATGTGTTATAGTCTTTCCAAAGTTTCTTTTTCCTTTCCTACGCCTCAGAATTCTTGGAAAGAAGGGTCCATGAACTCTGAAGTTGAAAACATGTATTTTAATTAAATCAGTATGAAAAATACTTAAGGTACACCTACTTAAAACTTGGTACTAAGCATCTTTGAGTAATAGGTTCCATTCATTTTGAGCTTCTTGAGAGCAAAGAGCAATTTGAGAGTGATGGAATAATTGAGATCTTTTAAACAACTGAGTGTTTAAACCATTGAACTCTGAAATCTTTTGAACTCTGAAAATCTGCATGCAACTCACTACAATCAATACCTCAATCATCTTAACTTTTCAGTACAGTAGAAAATTTCCTGATTATACTTTCATAATACATTGAATTGTAGACACTCAAAGCAGAGATAGGTTATGTCTGTGCTACTGAGGTATAAGAATATTTGGGGACCTGCCTAATTTGAGAGACTACGTTTAATTAATTGTTTTTGTATCTATGGAGAACTTATCCTTTGAAGCAGGATAAGTTGGCTGTTGGCCTCCATTAAACAATTCTAGCTTCTTTCTTCATTGTTTTTAACTGGTTGCTATTCAGCACTTTTAGATAATTCCATTCTTTGTCTTCTTTCTGCTTTCCCTTACAGTTCCTGTTTCCTATTCATCATTTAAGTGTTATCAAAAGAAAGAAAAAAAATTGAGTATAACTTTTATCATTACTGTCAGCCATATTTACTGTATGGGTAATCTTTTGGGTTCTCTGCAGCACTTTATCACTTGATGCAGCATTAAAACCAATATTTTTCAGCTTATGTTTCAATTATCAATATTTAAAATAATTTATTGGTATATAATTAATTTATAAGGTTGTGTTAGTTTGACGTGTAGAGCAAAGTGAATCAGTTATGCATATACATATATCCACCCTTTTTTTAGATTCTTTTCCCATATAGGCCATTACAGAGTATACAGTAGAGCTCCTTGTGTTATAACTGTAGGTCCTTATTAGTTATCTATTTTATATACACTTTGCAGTGTGTATATGTCAATCCCAATTTACTTCTCTCCCCTCCCCCTTATACCCTGGTAACCATGAGCTTGTTTTCACATTTGTGACTCTACTTCTGTATTGTAACTAAGTTCATTTGCACCCTTCTTTTTAGGTTCCACATATAAGCAATACCTCAGTTACCAATATTTTTGTGAAGCTTAACATTTCAGAGAACTGTTCCTACGTATTTATCATTCCAATGATTGAATTTTGAACTCTAAGATATTAGCAATGTTCTCCAAAGGAAAAGTTTCATTTGACATTTCAACATCAAACCCATTCAGCACTTTTATACCTATTTAAGCAAATTTTGATTTGAGAAAGAGAACTACTCATACATTTTTTTCACCATATATATAATTACTAGTTGCTCAAAGAGTAAAGCATCTTACATGCAGGAAATAGTTTATCATACAATCCTAGCTTTAAAATTAAAGGTTTATGTCAGTGATTTTCAAAGTTATATTTTTAATAAGGTATAATTTACATAACACTCATTTTAAGTGAACCTCTCTATGAGATTTCACAAATGTATACACCCATTTAACTCAATCATGTTTGTGATCTTCCATTTGTCACGGTCCTACAACTCCCCACTCATCCCAAATACAGAGGTGGGTACCAGTTGCCACTGTTCTGCCCACTTCACTTGCTTTGCTGTTTTCTTCACCACTGACTCATTCCTCTCATTTGTGACTGACAGTCATTGAGTGTGTGGGTAAAGATAGGGAATACTCATGTTGAACTCACTCTGATGGCTATAACCTATGTGAACATAACCTATTTAAAATTCAACAAACAAAATCCCCAGTTCTTTATTATGAAAAATTTCAAACATATCCAAAGTAGAAAAAATAGTATATTTAAAAGTAGAGAATATATATATATATTTAATATATATCCATCCATCACTACTTTCGAGAATTGTCATTTATCTCATTCTCACAACATTTTCCCCTATCATAGTCACCAAAATATTTTAAAGGAAATCCCAGCTATGGTTTAATTTGACTTGTAAATACCTCAGTATGTATATCCAACAGGTAGCCACTTTTTAAAATAGCATAACCACAGTATCATTATTACACCAAACAAGGTTAATAATAGTGCCCCTACATCATCTAACACTTTGTCTGTGTTCAAATGTCTGCACTTAGCTCTGGAAGATATTTTTACCATTGGTTTATGTGAATCAAGAGCCAAGCAAGGTCCATACGCTAAATTTGATCAATATATCTTAAATATCTAAATCCATCTTTTTTCATTTATACTAATTACCCATTCTCTTTTATGATGTTTATTTTTAATTACTGGCCCTGCAGCATGTAGGATCTTAGTTGTCCCACCAGGGATCGAATCTGTGTCCCCTGTAGTGGAAGCCTGGAGTCTTAACCACTGGGCCACCAGGGAATTCCCTGATATTTGTTTGTTGATCTATAGAATTTCCCACATAATTTGGCTAATTGAATAACAAGGCATCATTTCAAAAGTTCTTCAATCCCCCTGACATTTAGATCTAGAAGCTTGGTAATATTAAGATTCAATTAAAAATCTACCCTCTGAGTTTTGAGGACCAGCTGGCCAGAAGAAGAGCCTGGAACTGCAGAAGAGACACACACACTTACAATTGTTGCCTCAAACTACCCGGTATAAAAGGAGAAGGAAGAGGTCAAACCCTGCTCCTTCCAGCCTTTGGAAGAAGTAGCTGCACTCAAGGAGAAATGTAGATCAGTGGGCGTCTCTCATTTGTCAGGAGCTCATTTCTCCTTCATAGGGCAGAGTGCAAGGCCAAGACTACCATTCTACTGCAGGGATTTTGAACCCATCAGGAGGGTTCTGGAGAAGGCTCAACTGATGGGCTTCAGGTGAATAAATGTTCTGACATTTCATCCAAAAAAAAAAGATTATAGGTGGTACTATATACTATTGTCAGAGAAGGCAATGGCACCCCACTCCAGTACTCTTGCTTGGAGAATCCCATGGATGGAGGATCCTGGTAGGCTGCAGTCCATGGGGTCGCTAAGAGTCAGACACGACTGAGTGACTTCACTTTCACCTTTCACTTTCATGCACTGGAGAAGGAAATGGCAATCCACTCCAATGTTCTTGCCTGGAGAATCCCAGAGACGGGGGAGCCTGGTGGGCTGCCGTCTTTGGGGTCGCACAGGGTCGGACACGACTGAAGTCACTTAGCAGCAACTCAATCATAACACTCAAGATATAGAACATTCCCATCGTACAAGTTCCTTCATACATCTTTGCAGTCAGTCCTCAGCATCGACTTTCAGAAACCCACTAATCTTTTTGTCATAGATTTTCCTTTCTTGTAATTTTAATTGGAGGATAATTGCTTTACAATGTTGTGTTGGTTTCTGTTATATAGCCATGTGAATCAGCCATAAGTATACACGTGTCCTCTCCCTACTGAACCTCCCTCCCACCCCTCACCCCATTCCATCCCTCTAGGTTGTCACAGAGCACTGGGTTGAGCTCCCTGCATTATACAGCAACTTCCCATTAGCTCTCTATTTCATATATGGTAATGTGTATGTTTCAATGCTACTCTCTCAATTCGTCCTTCCCTCTCTTTCCCCAGCTGTGTACGCAAGTCTGTTCTCTACGTCGGCATCTCTATTCCTGCCCTGCAAATAGGTTCATCAGTACCACTACCTTTTTCAGAATTTTAAAATGGAATTTTAAAGTAGAATATGCTATGTACTCTCTTGTGTCTGCAGTTTTTCAGTCAGACTATTTTGAGATCCACCATGTTATTTTGTATATCAGCAATTTCTTTACATCACAGAAAAATATTTCATTATTCAGTTCAGTCGCTCAGTTGTGTCCGACTCTTTGTGACCCCATGAACTGCAGCACGCCAGGCCTCCCTGTCCATCACCAACTGCTGGAGTCCACCCAAACCCAAGTCTATTGTGTCAGTGATGCCATCCAACCATCTCATCCTCTGTCGTCCCCTTCTCTTCCTGCCTTCAATCTTTCCCAGCATCAGGGTCTTTTCAAATGAGTCAGCTCTCTGCATCCGGTGGCCAAAGTACTGGAGTTTCAGCTTCAACATCAGTCCCTCCAATTAACACCTAGGACTGATCTCCTTTAGGATGGACTGGTTGGATTTCCTTGCAGTCTAAGGGACTCTCAAGAGTCTTCTCCAACACCATAGTTCAAAAGCATCAATTCATTAGGATTTTCTATATACAAGATTATGTCATCTGCAAGTAGAGATAATTTTCATTTTCCTTTTTGGATCTGGATGAATTTATTTCCTTTTCTTTCCTATTGCTCTGGCTAGAACCTCCAGCACAACTGAATACAAGAGTGGACATCATTGTCTTGTTCCTTATCTTAGGCGGGGAAACATCCATTCTTTCATTGGTAAATATGATGCTATAGGATTTTCACAGATGGCCTTAAACAGGTTGAGGATGATCCATTCTATTCTAAGTTTTTTTAGAATTTTTATCACGAAAGAGGAATTTTGTCAAATGATTTTTCTGTAACTTTTGAGATGATAATGTGGCTTTATTGTGTATTATATTGATTTATTTCCATATGTTAAACCAACCTTGCATTCCTGGCATAAATTCCACTTGTCATAGTGTCTAATCTTTTTCATATGTTGTTAGACCCAGTTTGTTAAAGTATTATTGAAGATTTTGCATCTATATTTACTTATTTTATTCACTTATTTTTTATTTAAGTCTTTTGGCTGTGTCCTGCAGCTTGTGGGACTTAGTTCCCTGACCAGGGGTTGAACCCACATCCTGTGCATTGGACGCTCAGAGTCTTAACCACTGGACCTCAAGGGAAGTCCCTGCATCTATATTTATACTGGATATTTTCTGCAGTTTTCTTGTGATATCTTTCTATAGTTTTGGTATCAAGGTGATAATAGCCTCATAGAATGAGTTGGGGAAGTAGTCCCTTCTCTTTTTATTTTTTGGAAGACTTTGCCAAAAAAAAAAAAAAAAAAAAGGTGTTGGCTTCCCTGGTGGCTCAGGGGCAAAGAATCCACCTGCCAACACAGGAGATGCAAGAGACACAGGTACACTCCCTGGTTTGGGAAGATCCCTGGAGTAGGAAATGCAAACCCACTCCAGTAGTCTTTCTGGGAAAATCCAATGGACAGAGGAGCATGGCAAGCTACAGTTCATGGGATTGCAAAGAGTCGGACATGACTGAACAACTAAATGCACACACACAGGTAGGGTTTCTTTACCCTCTTGGCTTCTTTCAAGATTTTTTCTTATCTGTGGTTTTCTTCAGTTTAAGTATAATATGCCTATTTGCACATTTTGGGAGTATTTGTCCTACTTGGTGGTCTCTAAGCTTCTTGGATCTGCGGTTTGGTGTTTTCATTTAATTTTGGAAAATTTTCACCATTATGAATTTGAACAGGGAGGCCTGGCATGCTGCGATTCATGGGGTCGCAAAGAGTCGGACAGGACTGAGCGACTGATCTGATCTGATCTGCTCTGATGAATTTGAATTTTTTTTCAGTTGCATTTGCTTTCTTCTCTTCTAGTATTCCAATTGCACATGTGCTACATTCTTTGAAACTATTCCACAATTCTTAGATCTTTTTTTCATTATTTTTTCTCTTTGTATTTCAGTTTGAAACAATTTCTCAAGCTTTCTGATTCTTTCCTCAGTTGTGTCGCATCTATTCATGAGCCTTTCAAAGGAAGTCTTCATTTCTATTTACAGTGTCTTTGATTTTTAGAATGATCTTTTAATTCATTCTTACAGTTTCCATGTTTTGCTTGAACATTATCCATTTTTTTCTTGCATGTTGTATACTTTTTTCCATTAAAGTCCTTAACATATTAATCATAGCTACTTTTTTTTTTTTTTGGTTGCACTGCATGGTGTGTGGGATCTTAGTTCTCTGACCAGGGATCGAACCTGGCCCCTGCAGTGGAAGTACAGAGTCTTAACCACTGAACTGCCAGGGAAGTCCCAATCATAGCTATTTTAAATTTCCTGTCTGATAAATTCCAAAATCATAATTGAGTCTGTTATTGATGCTTGCTTTCCCTCTTCAGACTTGGTTTATTTCCTTGCCTTTTAGCATATCATAATTTTTTTTGAAACCTACACATGGCTAACAGGAAGTGAAGTAGATTAATTATTAATCCAACCAGGAGGTAGCCTATGTTTATTTGCTGTAGCTTTATGTGTCAGAGGCTTCAAATTCCTGTAATTTCCAATTTTCGGTCTCTGTATATTTTCGGGCTTCCTTTAGAAGCCCCAAACTACTCTTTAGAAGAGTCTGTGTCTTACAGCTCTTTTAACTATAATCCAGTTATTATCCTGGAATCTTGTTGGTATGGTTTTAAGATTTAGCAGAGAGGAAGTGTCTATACTCTTGTGATTACTTATTGGTCTTTTACTGAGTCTATGTCCCTGGACTGTGACCTTCACAACTGTTCTTAATCCTCTTTTTCCCCAGACAGGAAGGCTGTAAGGGACTAGAGTCAGAGAAATGCCTTTCCTCTAGGTGGCAAAAAACTCTGGTAAAGACTTTTCTCCTGGAGAATAGCAGATCTTTATTATGGAGAATGCTCTGGGTATATTTCATAATGGGTACTTTTCCCTTCACCCTTCCGGAGTCATAACAGAATCTTTCTTGGCTCTTCACTGAGAACCTAGTTAGACTCCTAGAGGTAAAACCCCACAAAGGTATGGGATCTCACTAATAACTGCAGCTCCCTGTGAGTTTCTTTGATACTAGTTATCATTCAGCATCCAGCAATCTATCAAAATTACCATTTAAATGTTCTTATAATTTATGGCTCTAGCTGGTTCTGTTCAAGATAAGCAGATCTTAGCTGTGACTCTGAATTTATCTTTCTCCAAATTTTAGAGTGGCAGTTTGTCCTGTGATCTCAGTTCTCTGATGGTTCCAAGAAAGTAATTTTCAAGTTTGTTCAGCTTTTTTCTTATTGTAAGGATAAGGATGATAACTCACAAGCTCTTTGCATGTCAGAGCTAAATCCAGAAATTCTTGGTTCTTTTTTATTATAGTTTTCATTTCTCTGTTGAGATTCTCTGTTGCTCAAATTTTGGGTCTCACTCCTTTTGCAGCTCTCTCACTTTCAGAATATCCCAACTAAATTTCCAGCTACTCTGTCAGCCTTGAACTCTGTCCTTTGTGTCACCTTGAAACAGTAAGATGGCACTTTTTTGCTACCTGAGCTATTAACAGCTGGTGATGACCCTCAAACCAAAATGCCACAAATTCTCACTCTCTACTTTGCATTTTATATGTGGACAATGTCTCCTGACTCTTCTCTTATGCTTTGGCCAAAATTAAGAAGGTAAAGAAGAAAGGTAAGGAAAGGACTAGATTTATGAGATTTTTTAAAAATAAAAAACCCCAGAACATTGATTTCAGTGAATTCAGCTCATATAAAAATAATTTTCCAATATTGGTAGTTGTGCCTGTGCTTATCTCATAAATTCAGTTCAGTTCAGTTCAGTAGCTCAGTTGTGTCAGACTCCTTGTGACCCCATGGACTGCAGCACACCAGGCTTACCTGTCCATCACCAACTCCCAGAGCTTACTCAAACTCATGTCCATCAAGTCAGTGATGCCATCCAACCATCTCATCCTCTGTCGTCCTCTTCTTCTCCTGCCTTCAATCTTTCCCAGCATTAGGGTCTTTTCCAATGAGTCAGTTCTTCGCATCAGGTGGCCAAAATATTGGAGCTTCAGCTTCAGCATCAGTCCTTCCAATGAATATTCAGGACTGATTTCCTTTAGGACTGACTGGTTTGATCTCCTTGCAGTCCAAGGGACTCCCAAGAGTGTTCCCCAAAACCACAGTCCAAAAGCATAAATTAGATGTCTATTTTTATAACTTATTTCAATTGGGGTGATATATGACAAGTGATATGATAAAAGAATGACCATGGAAGATGGAGGAATAGGACAGGGAGACCACTTTCTCCCCAATGAGTTCATCAAAAGATCATTTGAATGCTGAAAAACTTCCACAAAACAACTTCTGAACACTGGTGGAGGGCACCAGGCACCCAGAAAGGCAGCTCATTCTCTTTGAAAGAAGGTGGGACAAATATAAAAGATGAAAAAAGAGACAAAAGAGTTAGGGATGGAGATCCATCCCAGGAAGGGAGTCATGAAGGAGGAGAAGTTTCCAAATAGCAGGAAATCCTCTCACCGGTGGGTCTGTGAGGAGTTTTGGAATCTCAGAGGGCAACATAACCAGGAGGAAGAAAAAAAAAAAAAAAACCCACAGAACACACGCCTAACTGCATCTCCCAGCGGAGAAGTAGCCCAGATGCTGTGTCCACCACCAGCGAGTGGGGGCTGGACAGGGAGGTGCGGGTTGAACGCTTAAGGTAAGGACCAGGCCTGAATGCCCTGAAGACAATCTGAGGGACCTAACATGAGATAGCAACCCAAACTGTGGGATAGCCAGAGACAGAAAAAGAGAGAGAGAGAGAGAGAACTTTCCGCAAAAAGCTCTAACCTAAGGCACAGCCTGGCCCGCTCACAGAACAAAGGATTGCATAAATACCAAAGGAGAGCTAGCCGGCTCTGGACCAGCCCCTCCCCTTGCCAGAGGCAGAGAGGCAGGCGGGCGAGAACCAGAGCCAGAAGATGAGAGGCAATGTTGGCCCCAGAGATGCATCCTCCACCAAACTGTGAGCAGGCTCCGAGTTGCTAACCAAGTCCTCCTGGGATCCTGGACAGCTGACATCTGCCAGGAGGGTTGCAGCCAGAGATCAGCTCCCTAGAGGAGACACACGGCACACCTGAGACGGTGCTCTCCTGGCGCACCTAGGAAACCAAGCAGCTGGGACCGGGGAGGTGATTAAGATGCACAGCCCACCTGGGACAGTGTGCTCTCCAAGCACCTGGTCACCTGAGCTGCTCAGACCTGGGAAGGGCACAAAACGCGCGCCCAACCAAGTCTGTGCCTTTGTGGAGTATCTGAGAACCTGAACCTGAGCATCTTAGACCTGGGAAATGTACGAAATGCAGGGCCTGCTTTGGACAGTTCTCCTGCAGAGCCTGAGCAGTGTAGACCAGGAAAGCACATACCACCATGAGCTGGGGCAAACCCAGTGTGGTCCATAACAGAGCACTCCCCACACATGCCAGTGATATTTGTTTGCAGTGTTCCTCCCTTCCCATAGCACAACTGAACAAGTGAGACTAAATAAGTGACCACCTTTGCCCTCTTGTGTCAGGGGGGAAATTAGACACCGAAGAGACTTGCAAACAGAGGAAGCCAAAATAAACAAAGAAGAGGGAACCACTCTAAGAAGTGCCAGGTGCAACAGATTAAAACCCTGTAGTTAGCATTGACTAAGCATTGGAAGGGGCCTATAGACCTTGAGAAGAAGTACAAGCTGGAACAAGGAACTATCTGAAACTGAACTGACCCCACACTGCCCTAAACAGCTCCAGAGAAATTTCTAGATATATTTTTACTATTATCATTTAAATTTTTTACTTTTAAAATTTTTAAGTTCTTATTACTCCTCTAATTTTCATTTTTATAACCTACTGCTACTGCTGCTGCTGCTAAGTCGCTTCAGTCGTGTCCAACTCTGTGTGACCCCACAGACGGCGGCCCACCAGGCTCCCCCCTCCCTAGGATTCTCCAGGCAAGAACACTGGAGTGGGTTGCCATTTCCTTCTCAATGCATGAAAGGGAAAAGTGAAAGTGAAGTCGCTCAGTCGTGTCCAACTCTTCGAGACCCCATGGTCTGCAGCCTACCAGGCTCCTCCATCCATGGGATTTTCCACGCAAGAGTACTGGAGTGGGGTGCCATTGCCTTCTCCATTATAACGTACTACTAAGTTGCAAAAAAAATGACCCTATTTTTAAAGCAAATTTCATATATATATATTTTATAATTTTTGTGATTGATTTTGTTTTGTATTTTTAATATTGTATTTTTGAGAGTCTAACCTCTACTCTAGATTTTTAATCTTTGCTTTTTGGTATTTGTTATCAATTTTGTACCTTTAAGAATCTAATCTTCAGTACCCATTTTTACTTAGGGGTATGATTACTGGCTTAATTGCTCTCTCCCCTTTTGACTCTCCCTGTCCTTCCCCAGGTCACCTCTGTCTCCTCCCTTCCCCTTCTCTTCTCTACTTAACTCTGTGAATCTCTCTGGGTGTTCTGGGCTGTGGAGAACACTTAGGGAACTGATTACTGGCTAGATTGGTCTCTCCCCTTTGACTCCCCCTCTTTTCCTCCTGGTCACCTCTATCTCCCTCTTCCATTTTCTCTTCTCTATGTAACTCCATGAACCTCTCTGGGTGTTCCAGACTGTGAAGGGCACACAGGGAATTGATTACTGGCTAGACTGCTTTCTCCCCTTTTGATTTTCCCTCTTCTCCTCCTGGTCACCTCTATCTCCCTCCTCCTCTTCTCTTCTCCATGTAACTCTGTGAACCTCTCTGGGTGTCCCTCACTGTGGAGAATCTTTTCACCATTAACCAAGATGTTTTATCATCTGTATTGTATGGATGGATAAGTCTTGAGGCTACTTTAAGAATAAGACTGAAAGCCAGAGGCAGGAGGCTTAAATCTAAAACTTGAGAACACCAGAAAACTCCTGACTCCAGGGAACATTAATCGACAAGAGCTCATCCAAAAGCCTCCATACCTACATGTTTAAGCTCCACCCAGGAGCCAACAAGTTCCAGAGCAAGACATACCATGCTAATTCTCCAGCAACGCAGGAACACAGCCCTGAGCATTAAAATTCAGGCTGCCCAGAATCACACCAAACCCACAGACACCTCAAAACATACTACTGGACACTTCATTGCACTCCAGAGAGAAGAAATCCAGCTCCATCCACCAGAAGACAGATGCAAGCTTCGCTAACCAGGAAACCTTGACAAGCCACTAGTCCAACCCCACCCACAGGGAGCAACCTCCACAATAAAGAGGAATCACAAACTTCCAGCCTACAGAAAGGCCACTGCAAACACAGCAACCTAAACAAAATGAAAATGCAGAGAAATATTCAGCAGGTAAAGGAACATGATAAATGCCCACCAAACCAAACAAAAGAGGAGGAGATAGGGAGTCTACCTGAATAACAATTCAGAATAATGATAGTAAAAATGCTCCAAAATCTTGAAAACAAAATTGAGTTACAGATAAATAGATTGAGAAGATGCAAGAAATGTTTAACAAGGACCTAGAAGAAATAAAAATGAGTAAATCAATAATGAATAATACAATAACTGACATCAAAAGCACTCTGTGGGGAACCAACAGTAGAATAACTGAGGCAGAAGACAGGATAAGTGAGGTGGAAGATAGAATGGTGGAAATAAATGACGCAGAGAGAAAAAAATAAAAAAGAATTAAAAGAAATGAGGACAACCTCAGAGACCTCTGGGACAATGTTAAACCCTCCAACATTCAAATCATAGGGGTCCAGAAGAAGAAGACTAAAAGAAAGGCCATGAGAAAATACTTGAGTAGATAATAGTTGAAAACTTCCCTAAAATGGGGAAGGAAATAACCACCCAAATCCAAGAAACCCAGAGAGTCCCAAACAGGATAAACCTAAGGTGAAACACCCCAAGACACATTAATCAAATTAACGAAGATCAAACACAAAGAGCAAATATTAAAAGCAGCAAGGGAAAAGCAACAAATAACACACAAGGGGATTCCCATAAAGATAACAGCTGATCTTTCAATAGAAACTCTTCAAGTCAAAAGGGAATGGCAGGACATACTTAAAGTGATGAAAGAGAAAAACATACAACCCAGATTACTATACCTAGTAAGGATCTCATTCCAATATGAGGGAGAAATCAAAAGCTTTACAGACAAGCAAAAGCTGAGAGAATTCAGCACCACCAAACCAGCTTGTCAACAAATGCTAAAGGATCTTCTCTAGACAGGAAACACAGAAAAGGTTTATAAACTTGAACCCAAAACAACAAAGTAAATGGCAACAGGATCATACTTATCAATAATTACCTTAACTGTAAATGGGTTGAATGCCCCAACCAAAAAACAAAGACTGGCTGAATGGATACAAAAACAAGACCCCTGTATATGCTATCTACAAGAGACCCACTTCAAAACAAGGGACACACACAGACTGAAAGTGAAGGGTTGGAAAAAGATATTTCACGCAAATGGAGACCAAAAGAAAGCAGGATTAGCAATACTCATATCAGATAAAATAGTCTTTGAAATAAAGGCTGTGAAAAGAGACAAAGGACACTACATAATGATTAAAGGATCAATCCAAGAAGAAGATATAACAATTATAAATATATACGCATCCAACATAGGAGCACCGCAATATGTAAGGCAAATGCTAACAAGTATGAAAGGGGAAATTAACAGTAACACAATAATAGTGGGAGACTTTAATACCCCACTCTCACCTATGGATAGATCAACTAAACAGAAAATTAGGAAAGAAACACAAACTTTAAATGATACAATGGACTAGTTAGACTTAATTGATATCTATAGGACATTTCATCCCCAAACAGTGAATTTCACCTTTTTCTCAAGTGCACACGGAACATTCTCCAGGATAGATCACATCCTGGGCCATAAATCTAGCCTTGGTAAATTCAAGAAATTTGAAATCGTTTTGAGCATCTTTTCTGATCACAATGAGGTAAGATTAGATATCAACTACAGGAAAAAAACTGTTAAAAATACAAACATATGGAGGCTAAACAACACGCTTTTGAATAAACAACAAATCACAGAAGAAATCAAAATATGCCTAGAAACAAATGAAAATGAAAACACGACAACCCAAAACCTATGGGATTCAGTAAAAGCAATGCTAAGGGGAAGGTTCATAGCAATACAAGCTTACCTCAAGAAACAACAGAAAAATCAAATAAATAACTTAACTTTACACCTAAAGCAACTAGAAAAATAAGAAATGAAGAACCCCAGGGTTAGTAGAAGGAAAGAAATCATAAAAATTAGGGCAGAAATAAATGAAAAAGAAACAAAGGAGAGAGACTATAGAAAAAATCAACAAAACTAAAAGCTGGTTCTTTGAGAAGTTAAATAGACAAACCATTAGCCAAACTCATCAAGAAAAAAAGGGAGAAGAATCAAATCAACAAAATTAGAAATGAAAATGGAGAAATCACAACAGACAACACAGAAATACAAAGGATCATAAGAGACTACTATCAGCAACTATAAGACAATAAAATGGACAACTTGGAAGAAATGGATGAATTCTTAGAAAAGTATAACCTTCAAAAACTGAACCAGGAAGAAATAGAAAATCTTAACAGACCCATCACAAGCATGGCAATCAAAAGTGTAATAAAATATCTTCCAACAAACAAAAGCCCAGGACCAGATGGCTTCACAGGTGAATTCTACCAAAAAATTTAGAGAAGAGCTAACACCTATCCTACTCAAACTCTTCTAGAGAATTGCAGGGGAAGGTAAACTGCCAAACTCATTCTATGAGGCCACCATTACCCTAATACCAAAACCAGACAAAGATGCCACAAAAAAAGAAAACTATAGGCCAATATCACAGATGAACATATATGCAAAAATCCTCAACAAACTTCTAGCAAACAGAATCCCACAACATATTAAAAAGATCATACATCATGACCAAGTGGGCTTTATCCCAGGGATGCAAGGATTCTTCAAGATCCTCAAATCAATCAATGTAATACACCACATTAAGAAATTGAAAGATAAAAACCATATGATTATCTCAATAGATGCAGAGAAAGCCTTTGACAAAATTCAACATCTGTTTATGATAAAAGCCCTCCAGAAAGCAGAAATAGAAGGAACATACCTCAACATAATAAAAGCCATATATGATAAACCCACAGCAAACATTATCCTCAATGGTGAAAAATTGAAAGCATTTCTCCTAAAGTCAGGAATAAGACAAGGGTGCCCACTCTCACCACTACTATTCAACATAATTTTGGAAGTTTTGGCCACAGCAATCAGAGAAGAAAAAGAAATAAAAGGAATCCAGATTGGAAAAGTAGAAGTAAAACTCTCATTGTTTGTAGATGACATGATCCTCTACATAGAAAATCCTAAAGACACCACCTGGAAGAAGCACAAGCTGGAATCAAGACTACCGGGAGAAATATCAATAACCTCAGATACGCAGATGACACCACTCTTATGGCAGAAAGTGAAGAGGAACTAAAGAGCCTCTTGATGAAAGTGAAAGAGGAGAGTGAAAAAGTTGGCTTAAAGTTCAACATTCATAAAACGAAGATCATGGCATCTGGTCCCATCACTTCATAGCAAATAGATGGGGAAACAGTGGAAACAGTGTCAGACTCTATTTTTTTGGGCTCCAAGATCACTGCAGATGGTGACTGCAGGCATGAAATTAAAAGATGCTTACTCCTTGGAAGGAAAGTTATGACCAACCTAGACAGCATATTAAAAAGCAGAGACATTACTTTGCCAACAAGGGTCCGTCTAGTCAAGGCTATGGTTTTTCCTGTGGTCACGTATGTATGTGAAAGTTGGACTGTGAAGAAAGCTGACCACTGAAGAACTGATGCTTTTGAACTGTGGTGTTGGAGAAGACTCTTGAGAGTCCCTTGGACTGCAAGGAGATCCAACCAGTCCATTCTAAAGGAGATCAGTCCTGGGTGTTTGGCCACCTCATGTGAAGAGCTGACTCACTGGAAAAGACTCTGATGCTGGGGGTGATTGGGGGCAGGAGTAAAAGGGGATGACAGAGGATGAGATGGCTGGATGGCATCACTGACTCGATGGACGTGAGTCTGAGTGAACTCCAGGAGTTGGTGATGGACAGGGAGGCCTGGCGTGCTGCAATTCATGGGGTCGCAAAGAGTCAGACACGAATGAGCAACTGAACTGAACTGAACTGAAAGACACCACCAGAAAATTACTAGAGCTAATCAATGAATATAGTAAAGTTGCAGGATATAAAATTAACACAAAGAAATCCCTTGCATTCCTATACACTAACAATGAGAAAATAGAGAAATTAAGGAAACAATTCTATTCACCACTGCAATGAAAAGAATAAAATACTTAGGAATAAATCGGCTGCGACGACCAGCGCACTAAGCACAGGCGGCTGCGACGACCAGTGCACTAAGTGCAGCCGAGAGGAGCTACCCCACATCCGAGGTCAGGGGCAGCGGCAGAGTGCCAGGCTGAGATGGCGAGGGAACAGCCGAGAGGAGCTACCCCGCGTCTGAGGTCAGGGGGGTCGACGAGAGGAGTTACCCTGCATCCAAGGTCAGGGGCGGTGGCCAGGAGGAGCAACCCCACACCGAGGCCAGGGGCGGCGGCCTGGAGGCCCAACCCCGTGTCCAAGGATCGTGGCTGTGCAGGCGCAGGAGGGCCTAGAGGAGCTATCCCACATTGAAGGTCAGGAAGGGAGGCGGTGAGGAGATACCCCTCGTCCAAGGGAAGGAGCTGCGCTTTGCTGGAGTAGCCGTGAAGAGATACCCCACGCCCAAGGTAAGTGAAACCCAAGTAAGATGGTAGGTGTTGCAAGAGGGCATCAGAGGGCAGACACATTGAAACCATACTCATAGAAAATTAGTCAATCTAATCACACTAGGACCACAGCCGTGTCTAACTCAATGAAACTAAGCCATGCCCGTGGGGCAACTCAAGATGGGAGGGTCATGGTGGAGAGATCTGACAGAATGTGGTCCACTGGAGAAGGGAATGGCAAACCACTTCAGTGTTCTTGCCTTGAGAGCCCCATGAACAGTACAAAAAGGCAAAATGATAGGATACTGAAAGAGGAACTCCCCAGGTCAGTAGGTGCCCAATATGCTACTGGAGATCAGTGGAGAAATAACTCCAGAAAGAATGAAGGGATGGAGCCAAAGCAAAAAGAATACCCAGCTGTGGATGTGACTGGTGATAGAAGCAAGGTCCGATGCTGTAAAGAGCAATATTGCATAGGAACCTGGAATGTCAGGTCCATGAATCAAGGCAAATTGGAAGTGGTCAAACAAGAGATGGCAAGAGTGAATGTCAACATTCTAGGAATCAGTGAACTAAAATGGACTGGAATGGGTGAATTTAACTCAGATGACCATTATATCTACTACTGCGGGCAGGAATCCTTCAGAAGAAATGGAGTAGCCATCATGGTGAACAAAAGAGTCCGAAATGCAGTACTTGGATGCAATCTCAAAAACGACAGAATGATCTCTATTCGTTTCCAAGCCATTCAATATCACAATAATCCAAGTCTATGCCCCAATCAGTAATGCTGAAGAAGCTGAAGTTGAACGGTTCTATGAAGACCTACAAGACCTTTTAGAACTAACACCAAAAAAAGATGTCCTTTTCATTATAGGGGACTGGAATGCGGAAGTAGGAAGTCAAGAAACTCCTGGAGTAACAGGCAAATTTGGCCTTGGAATACGGAATGAAGCAGGGCAAAGACTAATAGAGTTTTGCCAAGAAAATGCACTGATCATAAAAAATACCCTCTTCCAACAACACAAGAGAAGACTCTACACATGGACATCACCAGATGGTCAACACCGAAATCAGATTGATTATATTTTTTGCAGCCAAAGATGGAGAAGCTTTATACAGTCAGCAAAAACAATACCAGGAGCTGACTGTGGCTCAGACCATGAACTCCTTATTGCCAAATTCAGACTTAAATTGAAGAAAGTAGGGAAAACCACTAGACCATACAGGTATGACCTAAATCAAATCCCTTATGATTATACAGTGGAAGTGAGAAATAGATTTAAGGGCCTAGATCTGATAGATAGAGTGCCTGATGAACTATGGACAGAGGTTCGTGACATTGTACAGGAAACAGGGATCAAGACCATCCCCGTGGAAAAGAAATGCAAAAAAGCAAAACGGCTGTCTGAGGAGGCCTTACAAATAGTTGTGAAAAGAAGAGAAGTGAAAAGCAAAGGAGCAAAAGAAAGATATAAGCATCTGAATGCAGAGTTCCAAAGAATAGCAAGAAGAGATAAGAAAGCCTTCAGCGATCAATGCAAAGAAATAGAGGAAAACAACAGAATGGGAAAGACTAGAGATCTATTCAAGAAAATTAGAGATACCAAGGGAACATTTCATGCAAAGATGGGCTCGATAAAGGACAGAAATGGTATGGACCTAACAGAAGCAGAAGATATTAAGAAGAGATGGCAAGAATACACAGAAGAACTGTACAAAAAAGATCTTCATGACCCAGATAATCACGATGGTGAGATCACTGACCTAGAGCCAGACATCCTGGAATGTGAAGTCAAGTGGGTCTTAGAAAGCACTACTACAAACAAAGCTAGTGGAGGTGATGGAATTCCAGTTGAGCTATTTCAAATCCTGAAAGATGATGCTGTGAAAGTGCTGTACTCAATATGCCAGCAAATTTGGAAAACTCAGCAGTGGCCACAGGACTGGAAAAGGTCAGTTTTCATTCCAATTCCAAAGAAAGGCAATGCCAAAGAATGCTCAGACTACCACACAATTGCATTCATCTCACACGCTAGTAAAGTAATGCTCAAAATTCTCCAAGCCAGGCTTCAGCAATATGTGAACCATGAACTTCCTGATGTTCAAGCTGGTTTTAGAAAAGGCAGAGGAACCAGAGATCATCCGCTGGATCATGGAAAAAGCAAGAGAGTTCCAGAAAAACATCTATTTCTGCTTGATTGACTATGCCAAAGCCTTTGACTGTGTGGATCACAATAAACTGCGGAAAATTCTGAAAGAGATGGGAATACCAGACCACCTGACCTGCCTCTTGAGAAATCTGTATGCAGGTCGGGAAGCAACAGTTAGAACTGGACATGGAACAACAGACTGGTTCCAAATAGGAAAAGGAGTACGTCAAGGCTGTATATTGTCACCCTGCTTATTTAACTTATATGCAGAGTACATCATGAGAAACGCTGGGCTGGAAGAAACACAAGCTGGATTCAAGATTGCTGGGAGAAATATCAATAACCTCAGATATGCAGATGACACCACCCTTATGGCAGAAAGTGAAGAGGAACTAAAAAGCCTCTTGATGAAAGTGAAAGAGGAGAGTGAAAAAGTTGGCTTAAAGCTCAACATTCAGAAAATGAAGATCACCCTCTCCCTCTCCCACAGAGTCCAAAAGACTGTTCTATACATCAGTGTCTCTTTTGCTGTCTCATATACAGGGTTATTGTATATGAGAGGGAGAGGGAGAGGGTGGGATGATTTCGGAGAATGGCATTGAAATATGTAAAAAAAAAAAAGAAAAGAAAATGAAGATCATGGCATCTGGTCCCATCACTTCATGGCAAATAGATGGGGAAACAGTGGAAACAGTGTCAGATTCTATTTTTTTGGGCTCCAAAATCACTGCAGATGGTGATTGCAGCCATGAAATTAAAAGATGCTTACTCCTTGGAAGGAAAGTTATGACCAACCTAGATAGCATATTCAAAAGCAGAGACATTACTTTGCCAACAAAGGTTTGTCTAGTCAAGGCTATGGTTTTTCCTGTGGTCATGTATGGACATGAGAGTTGGACTGTGAAGAAGGCCGAAGAATAGATGCTTTTGAACTGTGGTGTTGGAAAAGACTCTTGAGAGTCCCTTGGACTGCAAGGAGATCCAACCAGTCCATTCTGAAGGAGATCAGCCCTGGGATTTCTTTGGAAGGAATGATGCTAAAGTTGAAACTCCAGTACTTTGGCCACCTCATGCGAAGAGTTGACTCATTGGAAAAGACTCTGATGCTGGGAGGGATTGGGGGCAGGAGGAGAAGGGGATGACAGAGGATGAGATGGCTAGATGGCATCACTGACTGGATGGACGTGAGTTTGAGTGAACTCCAGGAATTGGTGATGGACAGGGAGGCCTGGCGTGCTGTGATTCATGGGGTCGCAAAGAGTAGGACACGACTGAGCAACTGAACTAAACTGAACTGAAAGAAACAAAAGACCTATTTATGTAGAAACCTATAAAACACTGATGAAAGAAATCAAAGATGACACAAATAGATGGAGAAATATACCATGTTCATGGATCAGAAGAATTGTTATAATGAAAATGAATATACTACCCAAAGCAATCTATAGATTCAATGCAATCCCTATCAAGCTACCAATGGTATTTTTCAGAGAACTAGAACAAGTAATTTCACAATTTGTATGGAAATACAAAAAACCTCAAATAGCCAAAGCAATCTTGAGAAAGAAGAATGGAACTGGAGGAATCAATCTGCCTGACTTCAGACTATACTACAAAGCTACACTCACTGAGACAGTATGGTACTGACACAAAGACAGAAATATAGATCAATGGAACAAAACAGAAAGCCCAGAGATAAATCCACGCACCTATGGACACCTTATATTTGACAAAGGAGGCAAGAATATACATTGGAGAAAAGACAATCTCTTTAACAAGTGGTGCTGAGAAAACTGGTCAACCACTTGTGAAAGAATGAAACTAGAACACTTTCTAACACCATACACAAAAAGAAACTCAAAATGGATTAAAGATCTAAACATAAGACCAGAAACTATAAAACTCCTAGAGGAAAACATAGGCAAAACACTCTCTGACATAAATCACAGCAGGATCCTCTATGACCCACCTCCCAGAATATTGGAAATAAAAGCAAAAATAAACAAATGGGACCTAATTAAACTTAAAAGCTTTTGCACAAGGAAGGAAACTATAAGCAAGGTGAAAAGACAGCCTTCAGAGTAGGAGAAAATAATAGGAAATGAAGCAACTGACAAAAAATTAATCTCAAAGATAAACAAGCAGCTCATGCAGCTCAATTCCAGAAAAATAAATGACCCAATCAAAAAATAGGCCAAAGAACTAAACAGACATTCCTCCAAAGAAGACATACAGATGGCTACCAAACACATGAAAAGAGAGAAAGGCAAATCAAAACCACAATGAGATACCATCTCATGCCGGTCAGAATGGCTGCTATCAAAAAGTCTACAAAGAATAAATGCTGGAGAGGGTGTGGAGAAAAGGGAACCCTCTTACACTGTTGGTGGGAATGCAAACTAGAACAGCCACTATGGAGAACAGTGTGGAGATTCCTTAAAAAACTAGAAATAGAACTGCCATATGGCCCAGCAATCCCACTACTGTGTATACACACTGAGGAAACCAGAATTGAAAGAGACACGTGTACCCCAGTGTTCATTGCAGCACTATTTACAATAGCTAGGACATGGAAGCAAGCAACCTAGATGTCCATTGGCAGACAAATGGATAAGAAAGCTGTGGTACATATACACAATGGAATGTTACTCGGCTATTAAAAATAATGCATTTGAATGAGGTGGATGAAACTGGAGCCTATTATACAGAGTGAAGTAAGTCAGAAAGAAAAACACCAATACAGTATATTAACACATATATATGGAATTTAGAAAGATGGTAACAATGACCCTATATGCAAGACAGCAAAAGAGACACAGATGTAAAGAACAGACTTTTGGACTCTGTGGGAGAAGGCAAGGGTGGGATGATTTAAGAGAATAGCATTGACACATGTGTATTACCATATGTGAAACATATTGCCAGTCCAGGTTCGATGCATGAGACAGGGTGCTCAGGACCAGTACACTGGGACAACCCTGAGAGATGGGATGGGAGGGAGGTGGAAGGGGGGTTCAGGATGCAGGATGGGGGACACATGTACACCCATGGCTGATTAATGTCAATGTATGGCAAAACCACTACAATATTGTAAAGTAATGCCTCCAATTAAAATTAATTAATTAATTAAAAAAAAAAAAGAATGACCATGCAATCTTTTTGTTTCCATTTAAAATAGGGCAGGGCTTCCTTGGTAGCCCAGTGGTTAAGAATTTGCCTTGCAATACAGGGGATACTGGTTTGATCCCTGGTCTGCGAGGATCCCACATTCTCTGAAGTGGCTGGGCCTGTGCGCCACAACTGCTGAGCCCGTGTACCCAGAGCCTGAGCTCTGTAACAGGGAGACCACCATGGTGGGAAGCCCTCACATTGCATCAAAGAGTGGCATCTGCTCGCTGCATCTGGAAATGGCCAGCACACAGCAATGAGGACCCACACCTACGACAATGAAAAAAATGAATAGATAAATAAATAAATCTTAAAAAAAAATAGGGCAAATTATTACCGGAGGCGTAAATCTTCCCACATCTTCAGTAATCCACAGAGCATTACTATCTCATAGTACTTTTTCCAGCATTCAACAGCTTCTGCCGCAGATGGATCTTCTTTAATATTGCTCTGATACTCAATGAGTTCAACTCTCTTGTTTTTATACTTCTCCAAAGTTTTTTTGAAACGTTGTGCAATAGGGCCAGGTATAGTTCCATCTTGTATATCACACCACCTGAAAAGTATCAGTACAGTGACAATGTTTATCTTACATAATATGATGAGTAAGTTTTTAACTATACTTACAAGTTAATTCTTTCTTCAATCAAAGCAGTATAATTCTCACAACTTTCTTCATCATCCCAGTCTCTCCAAAGAAAGTCATAAAAAAACCTATGACAAATCAGATTGAGATGACAGTGATCAAAATCAGCCAGTACCATGTTTATAATTAAAAAGATATCCTGATGTCAGAAATCTTTATATGAATCTTAATTGTTTAAAAAAAATCAGTCAGTTCAGTTCAGTCACTCAGTCATGTCTGACTCTTTGTGACCCCATGGTCTGCAGCACGCCAGGCTTCCCTGTCCATCACCAATATTTCAAAATAAACTTTCAGTGAACTAATATTAAAAGTAAAACTTCAAACATTAGATGATCTGCATTATATTTCAAGTTACTACAGATAATGTTTCTTGAAGTGGGATTATAAAATTCATGTTCCACATTTCATAGACTGTGGCTGATTTTGTTTACCAAATAAATAATATCTGAGATATAATCATATTTTATATTGGGGGGTATTAGGAAAACAAAGACATGCCCCCCAATATTCTGTATTATGCTTACATATAGCTTCTCTCAAATTGCATCAATGTGTAAGAAGCAATCATAATGGGGATGATGACATCTGGTACTTGTAATGCTTTTAAATGTGAAAAATGAAATCTAATATATTTAAGATGCTTAAATATGAGCAGAATATGGTGGTTTTGTTTTTTGGGTTATTTTTTTGCCACCCCTTGCAGCCTTCCAGATCTTAGTTTCCTGACCAGGAAGTGAACCTGGGTCCCATCAGTGAAAGCCAAGGAATATACCAGAATTTAGTGTGACTTATCTCTAGAAGTTTTTAAAATTCAAATTTTGTAAAATGCAAGATCAAAACCCAGCAAACTTATTGCCCACATAAAATACTTCCACAAGTGAGAATATTTTAGGTACAAATATGTACATTGAAAATAGAAAAATTGATTTCAGCAGTGAGTAAAAAGTTAAATAAAGTACCTATATGAACAAGACTTACATATTAAATCAACTTTTTAAATATGAGAACTTTCAGAAGTTAAAAGCTCTAATACCTTACAACTTCCAAGGCCAAAGCAATATCATGTAAATCAGAATCTTGTCCTTCAACAGGGTACACTTCCAAGAGAGACACACTATGCTCTAGTTCTTCCAAAATCTCATCAACCAAATCTCTTGGAATATTTGCAATGTTAGAAGAAAAGGGCTCAGCAACAGAAACAGTAACGTTGAAACAAGACGATGAGCTCTGGCTTGGTTTACAAGTTACCTAAGATAAATATGAAGTTTGTAGTTGTGAATGAAAGTCAATCACAAAGATTCTTCCTCAAATATGAGCTACTTATAACATTTCTTCTTTTAAATTTTTATGACTTCTCTAACAGTCAATGTACATAATAACAATAGATCAATACAGAATAAAATATCAAAACAAATTTTCAAACTACTTCTTAAACAATTATTAGTATTTAAGGTTCATGAGAGGAACTGTCTCCTACATAATTTCGAAGTTTGAGTTGCCAGACTTTTGGATTTTATAAAACAGTAGTATTAAAAAAATTTTTGGACTAATTTTGCCATGAAAGTATGTCTTAAAATATTCTATAGTCTATATTGGACATGGAAGCCTGGCCTGCTGCAGTCCATGTGGTCACAGAGTCCAACACTACTAAGCAGCTGAACTGATTATCTGTATTACAGTATTAGTAAAAGAAAGGATTATAAAATACCAAAAAAAGTAGAATGGACATAATAAAAAAGTTAAGTCCTAAAAAGAAAAGTAAAAGGTAAAGTCCTTGCTGCTACTGCTACTGCCGCTAAGTCACCTCAGTCGTGTCTGACTCTGTGTGACCCCATAGATGGCAGCCCACCAGGCTGCCCCGTCCCTGGGATTCTCCAGGCAAGAACACTGGAGTGGGTTGCCATTTCCTTCTCCAGTGCATGAAAGTGAAAAGTGAAAGAGAAGTCGCTCAGTCGTGTCCGACTCTTAGCGGCCCCATGGACTGTAGCCTACCAGGCTCCGCCATCCATGCGATTTTCCAGGCAAGAGTACAGGTTGAATAAATTTAGCTTCATAAACAACACACGTGTGTTTTCTTGTCTTATTTCACCACAATATTGTGATAACCTCTAGCATGTCTGAAAATAAGTGCATGAAATTACTGAGTTGACAGAAGCTTTATTTATTTTTAAAGTCTTTATTGCCATTGTTACAATATTGTTTCTGTTTTATGTTTTGGTTTTTGGCAGGGAGTCATGGGGTCTTAGCTGTCTGACCAGGGATCAAACCAGCACACCCTGCATTGAAAGGAGAAATCTTAACCAATGCACAGTAGCTTTAAAAATTAATAAACTACACTAAGTATTAGCATAAAATATAGAATTACAGAAGTTGGTACAAATTTTCAGCTGTAAGATGAAAAAGGTTTAAGGATCTAACATATAACATAGTGACTACAGTTGATAATTTGTTATTCAGTCACCAACTCATGTTCAACTCTTTGTGACCCCATGGACTGCAGCACTCCAGGCCTCTCTGTCCCTCACCATCTCCCAGAGTTTGCTCAAACTCATGTCCTCTGAGTCTGTGATGCCATACAACCATCTCATCTTCTGTTGCCCCTTTCTCCTCCCCACTTCAATCTTTCCCAGCATCAGGGTCTTTTCAAATGAGTCAGCTCTTCGCATCAGGTGGCCAAAGGATTGGAGTTTCAGCTTCAACATCAGTCCTTCCAACAAACACCCAGGACTGATCTCCTTTAGGATGGACTGGTTGGATCTCCTTGCAGTCCAAGGGACTCTCAAGAGTCTTCTCCAACACCACAGTTCAAAAGCATCAATTCTTCAACGCTCAGCTTTTTTTATGGTCCAACTCTCACATTCATACATAGAAAAACCTTAACTTGACTATACAGACCTTTGTTGGTGAAGTGATGTCCCTGCTTTTTAATATGCTGTCTAGGTTTGTCATAGCTTTTCTTCCAAGGAGCAAGTGTTTTTTAATTTCATGACTGCAGTCACCATTCACAGTGATTTTGAAGCCCAAGAAAATAAAATCTGCCACCTTTTCCATTTTTTCCCCCATCTATTTGCCAAGAAGTATATGTATATATACTTCCTTCCTTGGAGAAGGAAATGGCAACCCACTCCAGTGTTCTTGCCTGGAGAATCCCAGGGACGGGGGAGCCTGGTGGGCTTCCGTCTATGGGGTCGCACAGAGTCGGACACGACTGAAGCGACTTAGCAGTAGCAGCATATGTATATATGACTTCCCTGGTGGCTCAGACAGTAAATCATCTGCCTACAATGTGGGAGACCAAGGTTCAATCCCTGGGTTGGGAAGATCCCCTGGGGAAGGAAATGGCAACCCACTCCAGTACTCTTGCCTGGAAAATCCTATGGATGGAGGAGCTTGGTAGGCTACCGTCCACAGGGTCACAAAGAGTCGGACACCACTGAGCGACTTCACTTTCACTTTTTTATATGTATGTATAAAATCATCATGTTATACACCCTATCTTATAATCTTGTCAATTATAACTCAATAAAACTGAAAAAAAAATAAACACTACCAATAATACATTTTGAACATTTTCAAATACATGTCCAATAAAAGTATTACTTTTTTTTTTTTTTTACATATACAGCATTTTGGTGCTTAATTTTTTATTCAAAGGAATCAAGTTACGGTCAATTGACTGTTTGGTTTTCTTACCTAACCATGCTTTCTTTCCTTCTCTTTTTTAAACTTTCTATTTTGTATTGGGCATAGCCAATTAACAAACAATGTTGTGACAGTTTCAGGTGAACAGCAAAGTGACTCAACTATATATATACATGTACCCATAACTTATTTTCTATAAACACAGAATTGAATTGTTTTCTGATAGTATGTAATGTAATGAGTTTCAAACACAATTTTCAAACACAATTTTTTTCTTATCACCAAAACCACAGATTTGAAATATCTATCTGAAGGAGTACCATTTGTGATTGCAAGTATTAATTTCTACACAGGATAACTGACCTTTAAGGCAATCAGATTTATGATGTCAAATATGCTACAATATTTAACCTATAGACTATAAAAGCAAAATCTTAGATAAAAGCTTGGAAGTAGATGTATTATACTAAAAAGTCACTTTTCATAGGAAAAAATTACAAATTTTACCAATAATTTTCTGATCTAGTTTATTCTTTCTTAATATAACTAAACCTCATAATTCAGATAAATGAAGATTAAAGATAAATAATGGGAAAAAAGACCCAAATTAATTAAAGCCTAATTTACTAATTTTTAAGAAGTGCACTTTTGTTATTTTTACATTATTTGAGCAATTGAAAGTAGGCTAATATTACCTAATACTATGAGATTTGATTTAATGGTAACTGTTTACAGGAAAATGTGTGCAAATACCCCTCCTTACCCTCTTTTTACATTGTTAACTTGTTAAGAAACTTAAATAGATGTAAACTTTTGCCAACCTTTGTTTAAGTATCCAAACCTCAAATTTATAAAGTTAAATTTTGGTCCTAAAAAGAACTGATAATTTCACGCAAAGAAAAAGGATCAGGTAAAAATTATTTACCTCAACCAATATACCAACAAAAGGGATAGAAGATTCTTCATATTTCACAAAGAATAACTCAGGATTAGCTTTCCAGACTCCAAGCCATTTGTCTTTCAACTTTAATTTTTCTGATAGATATTTACTCATAGCATCATCAGCATCTTCTGCCTAGCAAAACAAAAATATGTACACATATATATATGAAATTAAGTATTTTTACTGATTTCTATTAAGTATGCAGCCCATACGCCCTTAAAATAATGAAAAAACTCAGAAATAATAGATTTTAACTGAATCTATATTTAATGAAAAATAGAAACATTAAAAAATTAGAATAAATTTAAAAGATATCTATTCACTCATAGAGTAATTCAGAGATGAGACATCTACTTATTATTTATTTTTTAAGTAATTTGTTTTATTGATCTACTGAGCAATTTCAGTTCAGCCACTCGGTTGTGTCTGACTCTTTGCAACCCCATGGACTGCAGCATACTAGGCCTCCCTATCCATCACCAACTCCCAGAGTTTGCTCAAACTCATGTCCATTGAGTTGGTGACGTCATCCAAACATCTCATCGTCTGTCATCCCCTTCTCCTCCCCACTTCAATCTTTCCCAGCATCAGGGTCTTTTCAAATAAGTCAGTTCTTTGCATCAGGTGGTCAAAGGATTGGAGTTTCAGGTTCAGCATCAGTCCTTCCAATGAATATTTAGGACTGATTTCCTATACAATTGACTGGTTGGATCTCCTTGTAGTCCAAGGGACTCTCAAGAGTCTTCTCCAACACCACAGTTCAAAAGCATCAGTTCTTCAGCGCTCAGTTTTCTTTATGGTCCAACTCTCACATCCATACATGACTACTGGAAAAACCATAGCTTTGACTAGTCAGACCTTTGTCAGCAAAATAATGTCTCTGCTTTTTAATATGCTGTCTAGGTTGGTCACAGTTTTTCTTCCAAGAAGCAAGTGTCTTTTAATTTTGTGGATGCAGTCACCATCTGCAGTGATTTTGGAGCCCAAGAAAACAAAATTTGTCACTGTTTGCCTTGCCTCTGCATCTATTTGCCATGAAGTGATGGGACTGGATGCTATGATCTTAGTTTTTTGAATGCTGAGTTTTAAGTCAGCTTTTTCGCTCTCCTCTTTCACTTTCATCAAGAGGCTCTTTAGTTCCTCTTCACTTTCTGCCATAAGGGTGGTGTCATTTGCATATCTGAGGTTACTGGTATTTCTCCCAGCAACCCTGATTCCAACTTGTGCTTCATCCAGCCCAGCATTTTGCATAATGAACTCTGCATATAAGTACATAACCAGGGTGACAATATACAGCCTTGATGTACTCCTTTCCGGATTTGGAACCAGTCTGTGGTTCCATGTCCAGTTTTGTCTGTTTCTTCTTGACCTGCATACAGATTTCTCAGGAGGCAGGTCAGATGGTCTGGCATTCACATCTCTAAGAATTTTCCAAAGTTTGTTGTGAGCCACACAGTCAAAGGCTTTGGCATAGTCAATAAAGCATAAGTAGATTCTTTCTGGAACTCTCTTGCTTTTTCTATGATCTAACAGATGTTGGCAATTTGATCTCTGGTTCCTCTGACTTTTCTAAAACCAGCTTGAACATTTGGAAGTTCTTGGTTCATATACCATTGAAGCCTGGCTTGGAGAATTTTGAGCATTACTTTGCTAATGTGTGAGAATGACGGCAATTTTGAACATTTTTTGGTATTGCCTTTCTTTGAGATTGGAATGAAAACTGACCTTTTCCAGTCCTGTGGCCACTGCTGAGTTTTCCAAATTTGCTGGCATATTGAGTGCAGCACTTTAACAGGATCATCTTTTAGGATTTGAAATAACAACTGGATTCCATCACTTCCAATAGCTTTGTTTGTGGTAATGCTTAAGGCCCACTTGACTTCATATTGCAAGATGTCTGGCTCTAGGTGAGTGATCACACCATCATGGTTATCTGAGTCATTAACATCTTTTTTGTATAGTTCTTCTGTGTATTCTTGCCACCTCTTCTTAATATTTTCTGCTTCTGTTAGGTCCATACTATTTCTGTCCTTCATTGTGCCCATCTTTGCATGAAATGTTCCCTTAGTATCTCTAATTTTCTTGAAGAGATTTCTAGTCTTTCCCATTCTATTGTTTTCCTCTATTTCTTTGATCACATAGGGAGTCTTTCTTATCTCTCTTTGCTATTCTTTGGAACTCTGCATTCAAATGGGTATATTTTCCCTTTTCTCCTTTGCCTTTCACTTCTCTTTTTTTCTTAGCTATTTGTAAGGGTTTCTCAGACAACCATTTTGCTTTTTGCATTTCTTTTTATTGGGGATGGTCTCAGTCACCGCCTCCCATCTGATGTCACGAATCTCCATCCATAGTTCTTCAGGCATTCTATCATATCTAATCCTTTGAATCTATTTTTCACTTCCACTGTATAATCATAAAGGATTTGACTTAGGTCATACCTGAGTGGCCTAGCTGCTTTCCCTATTTTCTTGAAATTAAGTCTGAATTTTGCAATAAGGGGTTCATGATCTGAGCCACAGTCAGCTCCTGGTCTTGTTTTTACTGACTATATACAGCTTCTTCATCTTTGGCTGCAAAGAATATAATCAATATGATTTTGGTGTTGACCATCTGGTGATATCCATGTGTAGAGTCATCTCTTGTGTTGTTGGAAGAGGGTGTTTGCTATGACCAGTGCATTCTCTTGGCAAAACTCTGATAGCCTTTGCCCTGCTTCATTTTGTACTCCAAGGCCAAACTTGCCTGTTACTCCAGGTAGCTCTACTGTAATTATACATACAAAAACATGGTTATTATCATGTTTAAAAACCTAGTCATGAATTTTTTCTGAACTTTAAAGATTTAATGACCTATTTAGAATTTACTCAGCACATAAAATTTTAAAATAGAAATCCATTCTATAAAACAAATGAGCATACTAAGAATTCAATAAATATTTTGCCCATTTGGTTTTCTGCATTTCAATTCAACTACCCCAGGATGATAATCTAAACTAGTATGAAACCCAGACATTAAACCCTGACTGATTAATGACACAGTAAAACAGGAAAAGGAGTCCGTCAAGGCTGTATACTGTCACCCTGCTTATTTAACTTCTATGCAGAGTACATCATGAGAAACGCTGGGCTGGAAGAAGCACAAGCTGGAATCAAGATTGCTGGGAGAAATATCAATAACCTCAGATATGCAGATGACACCACGCTTATGGCAGAAAGTGAAGAGGAACTAAAAAGCCTCTTGATGAAAGTGAAAGAGGAGAGTGAAAAAGGTGGCTTAAAGCTCAACATTCAGAAAACTAAGATCATGGCATCTGGTCCCATCACTTCATGGCAAATAGATGGGGAAACAGTGGAAACAGTGGCAGAATTTATTTTGGAGGCTCCAAAATCACTACAGATGGTGACTGCAGCCATGAAATTAAAAGACGCTTAATTCTGGGAAGAAAAGTTATGACCAGGGCACTGATAAGGCCTATCTTCCTTCAGCTCTCAAAAAAACTGGAAAACGCTATGTGATCTGTTTGAAGGAAAAACTGAATTGGAATTCAATAGAGGCCTGGGAACCTCTATCAAGGTGGAAGTCCTGTAAGCGTGGAGTAAATTTACTTTTGTGACATGCAGGTTCTTCGTGCACTCTGTGCCCACATCTGCACGGAAGGTGGCCCCGAGTCCCTCGGGGCCCGCTGTCTTCTTGTCCTCACCTTGTAGCCCTGCAGCACTTCGTCGCAGTACAACGCCACCTTCTCCTCCCGCCACATCCCCCTCATGGGGAACACGCACACCGGGGGCAGCGGCCGCGCCTCCTCGTCTTCCTCGGGCACTGAGAGCAGGGGCTCCTCTTCCTCCTCTTCTGGCCCCTGTCCCGGGCCCTCGGCCTGAGAGCCCGGCAGGAGCTGGAGCCGCCGCCGGGCCGCCTCCCGGCCCGCTGTCCCCTTCACCGGGCGAGGGGAGGCCACCACCGACCGCATCGGGGACGCGGCGCTCTTCAGGGCCGCAGCCATCACCAAGTCCCCGGTGAGCGCCGAGACAATCTTCTCGCCTCGCTGGCCGGGGCTGACGCCTCGGACCGCGTCCTCAGGCAGCCGGGACCCCGACGCCATCCCCTCAGCACCCTGCGGGCCAGCGGCAGCCGTTAGTCACTTTTCCGGCCCGGGCCGCGCGGGTCGATGGGCGAGCCGTACCTGCAGGTCCCGCGACGAGCGCGGCGGCTCGAGGGGATGCCGCCCGGAGTGGGTTGGGGGATGAGGTGTTGGCCGCGGGTCCGAATCTGGGGGTTGGGGGCGGGTAGGAATGCTGTGGGGAGCGACGGGGGCGGGACGGGATGGAAGGAAGGTTCTGGGCGAGCTGTTGGCGGGCGGGGCAGGGGCGCCACAAGATGGCGGCCTGCTTGGCGCCCGCTGGGTCTGGTGATGGTGGTGGTGGTTTAGTCACTCAGTCTTGTCCGACTTTTTGGGATCCCATAGACTGTAGCCCACCAGGCTCCTCTGTCCATGAGATTTTCCAGGCAAGAATACTGGAGTGAGGCGCCATTTCCTTCGCCAGGGGATCTTCCCCACCCAGGGACTGAACCTGGGTCTCTTGCATTGCAGGCAGAGTCCTTACCAACTGAGAAATCAGACGCTGGGTCTAACCTCACCTTGCCCTCTTTAGAACCGTCTCTTTAGAGACGGAATTCTCTCCCAAAGGAAGATTTTCGTAGGGTCCTCATACGTTTTCAGGGTGATTGTGGGACACCCTCCACGTCTTCATAACCTAATATACGTAGGTGCTACCTAACCCTCCATGCACACGTGTCTGCTCAAATACAGCCTGAAAGAAAGTTTATTTTTATACTGAGTGGCAATGGTAGCTGGACCTTTCTGGTTATTACTAGAGGAAAATCTAGTGACAAATCCAGCAACCTAGGTTTCCCCCCAATTTTTCACAAGTTTCCCAAAATAAAATTTTCTTTACATTTTAAGGAAGACACTTTCTGCCAAGAAGGATAGGTGTGGTCTATTTTCATGTCCCTTTTTTGCTGCTCAAAATTCTCACGTGAAAGAATATGTTTTGTAACAGTTCAACTGCACGCAAATTTCCAGCTGGGAGTAATGTGGGCAAATGACGAACGCTTTCACAATAAAAGTCTGCTCAAGATGATAGTTTTGGAGAACAGAGACCGTTCGTTTCTGTTATTTCTTCTATTGAAAGTACTGTTGAGCCAATTGGCATAACTTTTGTTTACAGTCTAGCTGTGAAATACTGCGCTGGGGCTGACAGCTCCCACCGAGAGAAACAGCATTGGGAAAACACCTGCCTGCCTTCCCATTCATCTGGAAGGACACTGTGTTAAATTTGCAGTTTATTTTGAGGAAAATATTAGTATTAATATCGTGTAACTATAGTTCAGGGAATAATTACGACATTCATATTTGACTCTTAAGCTTATTCCTTTAGTCAGAAGTCCTGGATTTAAAAAAAAAAATTATCCCTAACTATAGATTTTACTCCAGAGAAGGCAATGGCAACCCACTCCAGTACTCTTGCCTGGAAAATCCATGGATGGAGGAGCCTGGTAGGCTGCAGTCCATGGGGCCGCTAAGAGTCGGACACGACTGAGCGACTTCCCTTTCACTTTTCACTTTCATGCATTGGAGAAGGAAATGGCGACCCACTCCAGTGTTCTTGCCTGGAGAATCCCAGGGACGGGGCAGCCTGTGTGACGGGGTCACACAGAGTCGGAAACGACTGAAGCGACTTAGCAGCAGCAGCATAGATTTTACTCATCAAAGAAAAACAAATTACACTAGCATTTATTGACAAAGTTTGCTTTTAATAAAATGTACGCTTTTTACTCAGAGAAGGCAATGGCACCCCACTCCAGTACTTTTGCCTAGAAAATCCCATGGACGGAGGAGCCTGGTAGGCTGCAGTCCGTGGGGTCGCTAGAGTCGGACGCGACTGAGCGACTTCACTTTCACTTTTCACTTTCATGCATTGGAGAAGGAAATGGCAACCCACTCCAGTGTTCTTGCCTGGAGAATCCCAGGGACGGGAAGCTGGTGGGCTGCCGTCTATGGGGTCACACAGAGTCGGACACGACTGAAGCGACGCAGCAGCAGCAGCAGCAGGCTTTTTACTCTTTAGGTTCAGAGTGACAGAGACCACTTGTCTTAGTCAAAAGTTTAAAATAAAAAAAAAACAACCTCCCACCAAAGAAAAAGAAAGAAAAGAAAACAATTTGTTAGGAAGCTGCTGTTTGCCAGGCAGTGCATAGATGCCAAAGTTATAGAAATAAACGACAAGATTCTTATCTTCATAATCCTAGTGAAGGGTGCAGATGGGTGAATAGGTGGTTGTCTTTGGTAAGGACCATGATAAAAAAAAAAAAAAAATATATATATATATATATACACACACACACATATACATATATTCTTCACACTGTGAGAAAAAGGTCTTTTCTTCCCAGAGGTGATACTTAAGCTGAATCTTGATTCTGAAAGCAGTATCTGTTCCCTGAGCCAATCTGGCAATATGGAAAAGCATAAGAAAAAAGCAAATTTAAGTAAATTTACTTTCAATACCAGGCAATAACAATTGTTAAATTTTGTAATATTTTTTCAATATTTTTTCCTATCACATTGTTGCCAAGTTTTGGTCCTAATAATTTCATTTTTTATTTAGTGTATCATAAACATTTTCTGTTTATCATTGCAAATTATTTAAACACATAATTTTCAATAACTACATTCAGTTGTTTGGTATGGATATAATTTCCATAAACCTATGCTTTCAGATATTGGTTACATTAATTTGTATAATAATAAATATACCATTTTAAATATCTTTGTGCATAAATTTTTGAAAATTTCACATCCCCACCCACCAGAAAAGTGGGGTTCCTGAACCATTTTCAGGCTTTCAATATTGCAAAATTGTTTCCCAAAAAGGATGTATTAGTTTCTACTTCCATTAGCAGATAAGATTCCCAGATTGGCTGTGTAAGTGGCTCAGAGGTTAAAGGGTCTGCCCGCAATGCAGGAGACCTGGGTTCGATCCCTGGGTCGGGAAGATCCCCTGGAGAAGGGAATGGCAACCCACTCCAGTATTCTTGCCTGGAGAATCCCATGGATAGAGGAACCTGGTGGGCTACAGTCCACGGGGTCGCAAAGAGTTGGACACGACTGAGCGACTTCACTTTCTTTTTCACTTCTATAGGTGTCTAAGGCAGGGGTAGAATGGGGGTGGAGTAGGGTAAACATTCTAGATGGAGAGAGTTGTTAATGGTTTTACAGAGGAGTAAAATAACTTGGCCAAGTAACTTGGTATTATTGGAACAGAGGGGGCAAATTTGAAAGACATACAAAAGTCATATCACAAAGAGTCACATATATGATGTATTAAGGAGTTGAATTCCAACCATATTGATAAACTGTCCCTTGCTGTGCTTGGTTGCTCCATCGTGTCCACCTCTTTGCAACCCCATGGACAGACAGGCTACAGTCCATGGGGATTCTCCAGGTAAGAATACTGGAGTGGGTTGCCATGCCCTCCTCTAGGGGATCTTCAAAACCAAGGATCAAGCCCAGGTCTCCCGCATTGCAGGCAGATTCTTTACGAGTCATATGAGTCACGAGGACTGTCCCTTATCTAGCTTTATATTCCACTCTCTAATCCAGCACCTTCAGTATCCATTTCCAGATAAACTTTCCCACTACCTGCCAGTACATATGGGCCACTCCTTCAGTGTCCTTGTCTTCCCTTGGCAAACCCGGTACTTCTCTGGATGGGTTATGTTGTATCTTAATCTTATTTATTAGACTAGTGGCCAGGAGGAAATATGGGTGGATCATCAGGAGTGGCGTAAGACATTTACGTAAGACAGAAGCCTATGCATCATCTCCAATGGGGGAGCAGGCTTTAATGGGATGCTGTGCACCCAGAAAGTTCAAGGGAATCTGGGGATTCAATATTTTCAAATGTGTCAACCAGTACGTCTCCAAGTCTTAGAATCTTATTCCTTCCCAATCAGAGCCTCACTTTGGCTTAGCAGTCTTGCTCTGGCTGAGAACTCAACCTACTCTGAAACTTCATTACTCTTACAAAAACCTGGAGCTGTGTTTTTTCTGTCCTTCAACAGTAAATTAGTATTTTTATTTGCTGTACTGGAGGCCTCTGGCCTCAAATCTTAAACTGGCAATTAATTACCTCAGCCTTTCTTTGTCTTATGCCTGTGAAGAGAATAAATAAGACTTAGCAAGAGCCATTTGATTCTATTGTCATTGTTCAGTCATTCAGTTGTGTCCAACTCTTTGTAATCCCATGGATTGCAGCATGACAGGCTTCCCTGTCCTTCACTATCTCCCAGACTTTGTTCAGACTCATGTCTGTCGAGTCGGTGATGCCATCCAACCTTCTCATCCTCTGTCATCTCCTTCTCCTCCTGCCTTCTATCTTTCCCAGCATCAGGGTCTTTTCCACTGAGTCAGCTCTTAACATCAGATGGCCAAAGTATTGCAGTTTCGGCTTCAGCATTAGTCTTTCCAATGAATATTCAGGGTTGATTTCTTTTAGGATTGACTGGTTTGATCTTCTTGCAGTCCAAGGGACTCTCAAGAGTCTTCTCCAACACCATAGTTCAAAAGCATCAGTTCTTCAGTGCTCAGCCTTCTTTATGATCTAACTCTCACATCCATACGTGACTGCTGAAAAAACCATAGCTTTGATTATTCGCACCTTTGTCAGCTAAGTGATGTCTCTGCTTTTAAAATAAAACATAAGAAGGTTGAGTGCCGAGGAATTGATTTTTTCGAACTGTGGTGCTGGAGATGTCTCTTGAGTCCCTTGGACACCAAAGAGATGAAATCAGTCAACCCTAAAGGACATCAACCCTGAATATTCATTGGAAGGACTGATGCTGAGGCTGAAGCTCCAATATTTTGGCCACCTGATGCGAAGAACTGATTCATTAGAAAATATCTTGATGCTGGGAAAGATTGAGGGCAGGAAGAGAAGGGTGTGATAGAGGATGAGATGGTTGGGTGGCATCATCGACTCAATGGACGTGAATCTGAGCACACTCTGGGAGATAGTGAAGGACAGGGAAGCGTAACGTGCTGGGATCCATGGAGTCACAAAGAGTCAGACACAACTGAACAACTAAACAACTAGGTTTTGTCATAGCTTTTCTTCCAAGGAGCAAGCATCTTTTAATTTCATGGCTGCAGTCACCATCTGCAGTGATTTTGGAGCCCCCCAAAATAAATTCTTCCACTGTTTCCACGGTTTCCCCATCTATTTGCCATGAAGTGATGGGACTGGTTGCCATGATCTTAGTGTTTTTGAATGCTGAGATTCTGTAGTGGTTATAATTACCTCTTTCCCTAACTTCTCAAACTCCCGATATTGTACCACCATGTGAAGCCCTTCCCTTTCACCCACAGTGAAAGTTTTAACAACTGCACCTGCCTATCATGCTAGGAGCTATCAGTATTCCACCTACCACCAATGACAGTGTCCTCATTGACAGTTGGTGATCCAGTTCCAAAATATTATCTTATAATCTGCTTCCACTGGAGAAGGAAATGGCAACCCACTCCAATAATCTTGCCTGGAGAATCCTATGGACAGAGGAACCTGGAGGGTTTGCAAAGAGTTGGACACAACTGAGTGACTAACACACAATCTGCTTTCTTATCAGCTGTTTTAGGTTAGGTCTCCTGGGAATCAGATGATGATTTGCATGAAGAGAATTCGAGGAAGTCTTTCTGAAAATCACATCTGTAAGGGAATGAAGGAAGTGGAAATGGCAAAGAGAGCTATTGAATTCTGATACTTTTAAAATGAGTCCTCAGCCACTCCTCCTGGCAGCTCTGGACTGGGATGGCCCTTTAGTTGAATGGGCCTCTGTACCTCTGGATCTTCCAGTCATTGAATGTAAGCTGTTCAAAAAGAGAGAGCATCACCTGGATGTGGCAGCTCTGTTTATAAGAAACTGCTAAACTGTTCTCCAAAGTGGGCTGTTCCATTTCACATTCCTTATAGCAATGAGTGAGAATTCCTGTTACTGCATATCCTCTCCAGCATGCAGTGTCATCAGTATTCTGAATCTTGTCCATTCTAAGGGATGTGTGGTGGTGGCAGCTCCATGTGGCTGAGGCTAACTCCCAGAGAGGGATACAGATGTGAGTCTTCAGTAGGCAGCACTCTCAGCAGCTGGGAAAATGACTGTCTTGGTTCTAAAAGAGGGGTAGGGGCAGCTCACCCCAGCATCCACTACTTGCAGTTATCAGAACTGGGATATAAGATAGAATAGAACTCTACAAAATTGGACTCAGTGCTGATTCATCTGAGCTATTGGTCTAAAAGAGTGTTAGCTGCAGCACTTGAGATTATTAAGTCAATCAATTTTAGCTCTGGGAACTGATGGGGAACTAGGCACCCTCCCTGGACTTCCCTGGTGGTTTAGATGGTAAAGTGTCTGCCTACAATGCGGGAGACCCGAGTTCAATCCCTGGGTCGGGAAGATCTCCTGGAGAAGGAAATGGCAACCCACTCCAGTATTCTTGCCTAGAAAATCCCATGGATGGAGGAGCCTGTTAGGCTACAGTCCATGGGGTCGAAAAGAGTCGGACACGACTGAGCAACTTCACTTTCACTTTCCTGGACTTGTAGAGTATTAGTCATCCTTTCCCTAAGGCTGAGAGTGAACGGTTTTAAGGGATGGAGACATGCAAAGGATTTGAAAGTTTGAATGCCCATGTAGCTGATCTCACTGGACTCCTGTCTTTGAGCTTACTTCTCCTCTAGCACTTTTTCTCAATTCATTTCTTTGCTTAAGTTAATTTGTATAATGAATGATCAAGAGCATGAACTCTGGCCAGACTTCCTGGTTTCAGTGGCTTGGCTGTGATATAATGGTAAGTTTCTTCTCCTCTCTATGGCCTTAGTTTCCTTACCAGTAAAATGAGACTCAAATAAATTTGTGGTTAAAAAAAAAAAAAAAGTACAAATGAACTTATTTACAAAACAGAAATAGAGTCACAGATGTAGAAAACAAATTTATGGTTACCAGGGAGGGAATGGGGGTGGGGAGGGATAAATTTGGAGGTTGGGATTGACACATACATACTTCTACAAAAAATAGGTAGCTAATAAGAACCTACCATTTAGCACAGGGAACTCTACTCAATGCTCTGTAATGACCTAGATGGAAAAAGAATCTGAAAAAGAGTGGATATATGTATAACTGATTCACTTTGTAGCAGAAACTAACACTAAATCAACTATACACCAATAAAAATTTAAAACTAAATAAAAATAAATAAGTTTGTGGTAATGAGGTAATATGTTTATCTATTTAGTTAGTCCTTGTCCATCTAGTCAAGGCTATGGTTTTTCCAGTGGTCACGTGTGGATGTGAGAGTTGGACTGTGAAGAAAGCTGAGCACCAAAGAATTGATGCTTTTGAACTGTGGTGTTGGAGAAGACTCTTGAGAGTCCCTTGGACTGCAAGGAGATCCAACCAGTCCATTCTGAAGGAGATCAGCCCTGAAATGTTCTTTGGAAGGAATGATGCTAAAGCTGAAACTCCAGTACTTTGGCAACCTCATGTGAAGAGTTGACTCATTGGAAAAGACTCTGATGCTGGGAGGGATTGGGGACAGGAGGAGAAGGGGACGACAGAGGATGAAATGGCTGGATGAAAAAAAAAAAGAAAAAAAAAGAAATGGCTGGATGGCATCACCAACTCGATGGACGTGAGTTTTCGTGAACTCCTGGAGTTGGTGATGGACAGGGAGGCCTGGCGTGCTGAGCTTCATGGGGTCGCAAAGAGTCGGACATGACTGAGCGACTGAACTGAACTGAGGTACATCCTATCAGTGTTAAATCAGTCAGTACTTTTTCACAGCACTTAAAACAATTTTCATATTTGATTAGTAATTCTAACTAGCAAGGCCTTGGTTGCTAAATGAGGCCAGTTCCACTCTATACCCTGTGAAGAGGAGGGTGGGGATGGAGTGGGTAGGGTGGGGTGTGTGCGAGAGAGGTACATATTTCCTTGATTTGGTTTTCCTTGTCATTCTCCAGTAGGAGAAGACAATGGCACCCCACTCCAGTACTCTTGCCTGGAAAATCCCATGGATGGAAGAGCCTGGTAGGCTGCAGTCCATGGGGTCGCTAAGAGTCGGACACGACTGAGCAACTTCATTTTCACTTTTCACTTTCATGCATTGGAGAAGGAAATGGCAACCCACTCCAGTGTTCTTGCCTGGAGAATCCCAGGGACGGGGGAGCCTGGTGGGCTGCCATCTATGGGGTCACACAGAGTCAGACACGACTGAAGTGACTTAGCGGCAGCAGCAGCCATTGTAGTAGTAAAATGCATGATTTTGATAGTTGAGTAGTGCCCCAAAGTGAAAAGAGCAGGATGCTGCCAGGCCTGTGTGGACATTAGAGCTCCAGCCAGCCAAAAATGAGGAGTCTGCGGGTTCTGTATACATGGCTAGTTTCCACATTGGGGTTTTGTCGAAAAAACCTCCAGGTTTGTCTTGTTTCTCACAAGGATCTTGAAGGGGATGCCTGGCTATCAGTTCAGTTCAGTTGCTCAGTCGAGTCCGACTCTTTGTGACCCCATGGACAGCAGCATGACAGACTTCCCGGCCATCACCAACTCCCAGAGCTTGCTCAAACTCATGTCCATCGGGTCCATGATGCCATCCAACCATCTGATCCTCTGTAATCCCCTTTTCCTCTTGCCTTCAGTCTTTCCCAGCATCAGGGTCTTTTCAAATGAGTCAGTTCTTCACATCAGGTGGCCAAAGTATTGGAGTTTCAGCTTTAGCATTAGTCCTTCCAATGAATATTCAGGGCTGATTTCCTTTAGGATGGACTGGTTGGATCTCCTTGCAGTCCAAGGGACTCTCAAGAGTCTTCTCCAACACCACAGTTCAAACCATCAATTATTTGGCGTTCAGCTTTCTTTATGGTCTAACTCTCACATCCACACATGACTACTGAAAAAATCATAGCTTTGACTAGATGGACCTTTGTTGGCAAAGAATGTTTCTGCTTTTTAATATGATGTCTAGGTTGATTGTAGCTTTTCTTCCAAGGAGCAAGCGTCTTTTAATTTCATGGCTGCAGTCACCATCTGCAGAGATTTTGGAGTCCCCCAAAATAAAGTCTGTCACTGTTTCCATTGTTTCCCCATTTATTTGCCATGAAGTGATGGGACTGGATGCCATGATCTTAGTTTTCTGAATGTTGGGTTTTAAGCCAACTTTTTCACTTTCTTTCACTTTCATTAAGAGGCTCTTTAGTTCTTCGCCATAGCAGAATTGAATTTGAGAAATCTAAGGTCCTGGATATCTTTCTTTCTCTCTCATTCCCAGGGATCTGAACACTAGCCATTGTCCTACCTTGTTCCTGATGTTCTCTTCACTTGCACAAGCCCTTCCTGCTTGTCTCCCCCTGTCAACATTCCTCTAGGCCATGTTCCAATACATGTCCCTTGTACTGACTAAAAGAGAAACTAAAGTTTCTCTCCTCTGTGCCCTTTTGTACCCTTGGAGTGCATAAATTTTTTTTTTTTTTAATATCTAGTTGAAATGTGTATTTGTCCTTCTCCCCTGTCATCTCCTTGATGCCCACTATAGAACTTTTTTCAGCACAGAGTTCTCACATTACCAGTTATTAACACATGTAAACTTAAGTTCTTTAGATTAATGTGAATATTTGTAAACTGTTTTTCTCTTTGAGTTAGGCTATCTGGGTTAACTCCACAGGTTGTCTCCAATATACAAACAATCTAAATGTCAAAATTTTATTTAAAATTTAGAACTCATTATTTTTTATCAGAAAGTATTTCTGATCAAACCTTCTTTTTCTTCCTAGGTCACTTTGAATAGAAAAAGCAGACTTGTAAATTCTTTCAATCCTGAAGCCCCTGAATATTAATACTTTGAGGTCTTCTTTAGTCTTTTTTTGGTCTTCAAGGGAAAGAACAAAGCCCTGATGAGTAATAACAGCTGCTGCTGCCGCTGCTGCTAAGTCGATTCAGTCCTGTCCGACTCTGTGTGACCCCATAAATGGAAGCCCACCAGGCTCCCCCGTCCCTGGGATTCTCCAGGCAAGAACACTGGAGTGGGTTGCCATTTCCTTCTCCAATGCATGAAAGTGAAAAGTGAAAGGGAAGTTGCTCAGTCGTGTCCAACTCTTAGCGACCCCATGGACTGCAGCCTACCAGGCTCTGCCGTCTATGGGATTTTCCAGGCAAGGGTACTGGAGTGGGAAATAACAGCTAGCCCTAGGCAAAACAAAGAGTAGATAAAGCTTACTGGCATTTCAGAGATTTACCCTGCCTCAGAGTTTTCTTGATATTTCCTTATTATCTCAAGGAGGGACTTGGCGTCAGGAGAAGTGCAGACCCACCTGGAATAAATACAGAGATGGAATAGAGGCTGGAGTGTAATAAAACCAGTTTTGGGATTGGAGGAAGGTACTGGAGAGATAGCAGAGACCTGGAGGATTTGTGAAATGTGAAATAAAATAGAGTCACTTATGGCAAGGGGTTTTAAAATGGAGCCAGGAGGCTACTAAGGAGGTGGACCTTATGCATGTCCTCACCAGGTGGAACCAGGATCTTTTAACTGAGCCAAACCACAAGTCGTTCAAAGACTACGAGATCACCTGCAACCTGTCACAGGAACATACTTTTACTTCCCTCTAGAGATAACGACTTCACTTGCACTTTTCACTTTCATGCATTGGAGAAGGAAATGGCAACCCACTCCAGTGTTCTTGCTTGGAGAATCCCAGGGCCGGGGGAGGCTGGTGGGCTGCTGTCTATGGGGTCACACAGAGTCAGACACGACTGAAGTGACTTAGCAGCAGCAGCAGCAGAGATAATCTTGGTATTCAGTCATGTTTAACCAAGATTAGCTTCTGCCTCCAACTCCAATTAAAAGTCTTTGTAATGCAAACCTCCCTTCTTTGCCTTAAAAGCCCCTGACTTTTACTCCCTAGTGGGATACTCTTTGGGTTGCTACTGGAATCTATACGCCTTGAATGGCAATTCTTTGATCCCCAATAAAGGTTTTTTTGCCTGATTATGCCCTTTTAGGTTTCTTGGGTTGAGGGGTGTCAGAAGTGGGATCGGAAGCCCTCTCAAGGCCACAGGACTGATACCTCCAGGAATCGGTGTGGTACACCCAGACCCTCTTGCGTTCACTGTTTTCACAACTTGCCATCTCCTTCAACTAAGCTGAGGCTGAGGTCTCCGCCTTTCTTTGGGATCAGGTGGGCAGACGCCCTGGTGCATACTGACTGTCTCACTGTGCCAGTTCATCACTATGCTGCTAGAAGGATTTCCCTTCCAGTGAGTGTTCTGTTTTCTTGGCATTCTTCTTTAATTGTGGGACTGTCCTCTTCTAAGTTCTCCCAAGTAGCCTCCCTCAGGGACCCAAGCAGATTTGAAGTCTAAAAACTATAGTTGTTGGAGTTGCCTGGTTGCCTAGTGATTAGGAATTGGTGCTTATTAATGCAGAGACCGAGGTTCAATCCCTGGTCAGGGAACCATCCCACATGCCACATGGAAGGGCCAAGACATAAAAAAAATAAATAAATAAATAAAACTAAACGAAAACCCAAAAAACCATGGTCCTTAATTATATAAATTCCTCTTTCAATGGATTAACAACACCAAATATATTTAATATTACAGCGGCCACAGTGGAGTTCTTCTGACATCCCTAAACTTATTTTTCTGCACAATAAACTTGAGAACTACAGAACTAAGCAGATTGAATGGGACATTTTAATTGGTATTTAGAGGCCTATTAATGAGTCCAAGGGAGAAGGCAATGGCACCCCACTCCAGTACTTTGCCTGGAAAATCCCATGGATGGAGGAGCCTGGTAGGTTACAGTCCATGGGGTCGCTAAGAGTTGGACACGACTTCACTTTCACTTTCACTTTTCACTTTCATGCATTGGAGAAGGAAATGGCAACCCACTCCAGTGTTCTTGCCTGGAGAATCCCAGGGACGGGGGAGCCTGGTGGCTGCCAGGGTCACACAGAGTCAGACACGACTGAAGTGACTTAGCAGTAGCAGCAGCAATGAGTCCAAGATTCAAAATCACTTCCCTCCAAGATGAAAATTTTAAACTTTCTGAGTACGTTTCTCAATCACAAAAGACTTGTAACTCTTCTCTGTCACCCCCCTGCCCCCCAACTCCTCAGTCTGCCCTTTGCCCACACCTCCTCCACTTCTGCTTCCCTTTACCCTTCCTTTGCTGAACTCCCCTTTTAGTCCGGAAACCGCAAGACCTCCCTTGATGTTCCAGCCCAACATCTTCCACTTAAACCATTTCAAATCCTTCCCTTTAAATTGGAACCCAATACTGAAGGCCCCCTTTTATTTATTTGGCCGCACTGCACAGCTTGCAGGATTTTAGCTCCCTGACCAGGATGATTGAACACTGGTAACAGCGTAGAAGTATGGAATCCTAACCACTGGACCTCCAGGGAATTCCCAGAGCACCCTTTTAAATGTAACTTACACACTTTGGACAAAGGCAGAATTGCAAGATATGGCCAAAGAATTTCCCAAGGTTACTGAAGGCCTGGCCGTTTTGCAAAGGAATTTAACATTGCTATCCAAACCTATGAGCCCGTGTTTCCTGATCTTTATCAATTAGTCCACATGCTCATCCAAGAAGGTCAGGCCCAACACTTGATGGCTAAAGCTAGCTGGAATCATCCTCTAGAGAATCTTCAGTGGATCATGATGACTGATTCAAGGCTCAAGAAATAGCAAAAACTTTATATGAAGCCATCTCCCAGGCCTTCCCAAAACCTGTTGATTGAAATAAAATCCAAGCATGCACTCAAGGATTGATGAACCTCTGCATAACTATTACAACAGACCTAAAATTGTTTTTAAGGAAAACCCTGGACTCCCTTTAGATGCAGAGTCACTAAGGTGGCCTTTAACACCTTGTTTATAAACAAGCTGTTCATAAACAGCTCAGATGAAGATCTCACCATTCTAATAAAGTGAGCACAACTCAACTAGGAAACCAGGCATCTCCCAATGTAGTTAATCCAGCAAACAAATCAACCTGGACTATTCAAAATTGAAATAAAAAGCCACTAAAATCATGAATTCACAGGTTCAACAGCTAGCAGCCTCTCTCTAGGGGATTCAACAAACTAAATTAAAGCCTTCAAACTCTCAAATTTTCTGCCATTTTTTAAGAAACCTGGTCATTGGATAAAGGATTGCCTTAAACTAAAACACTGTAAACAATTCTCCCACGTTAAGCCTTCAGCTTCTCTTATGGACAGAACCTGCTCCAAGACAAACAAGGGGTTTTTCCAGTCCTTCCCTCTCTTATGGGCAAAACCTCTCTTATAACTGGAAATGAAGTCCTTACTGTCTTAATTGACACTGAAGCCACAGTATTCATGCTCACCCACACCAAACTCTCAGACGATGAAGAATTGCCTGCAATGCAGGAGACCTGGATTCCATTCCTGAATCGGGAAGATCCCCTAGAGAAGGAAATGGCAACCCATTCCAGTATTCTTGCCTGGATAATCGCATGGACAAAGGACCGTGGTGGGCTACAGTCTGTGGGGTTGTAAAGAGGTGGACAGGACTGAGCAACTAACACTTTCACACCATCCACAAGCAAGCCCTTCCTCAGAGCACATTCACATGGAGACGATGTCTAGTAAACCCCTTATAGCTTATAAGTCCCTTACCTTTCCCACTGGGCTCCTTCCAGGACAGCTATTCCTCCCTCCTGGTCAATTCTGCTCCTGTCAACCTCTTAGGGAAAGACTTTAAAAATATCACACTGCCATCTTTTTATCCTCTGCTGCTGCTGCTAAGTGCTTCAGTTGTGTCCGACTCTGTGCGATCCCATAGATGGCAGCCCACCAGGCTCCCCCATCCCTGGGATTCTCTAGGCAAGAGTACTGGAGTGGGTTGCCATTTCCTTCTCCATTTTTTCCTCTAAAGGGAAATTATCCCTGAAATTGATATAACCTCCTCAACAACTCATGGCATTCCAAGCTCCTCAATCCCACTAGCAGTTTTTGCCCTTAAGACAAGTTTCTAAGATAAACTTAAAACTCCCCAAAGAAGTCGCTGAGAAACTCCGGGCAAAGTCCACAACCAACATTGGGTGGATTCATTCAGCATCCCCAATTCAAATTTTTGAATTTTCTTGGGCTCCAAAATCACTGCAGATGGTGATTACAGCCATGAAATTAAAAGACACTTGCTCCTTGGAAGAAAAGCTATGACCAACCTAGACAGCATATTAAAAAGCAGAGACATTACTTTGCCGACAAAGATCCATCTAGTCAAAGCTATGGTTTTTCCAGTAGTCATGTATGGATGTGAGAGTTGGACCATAAAGCTGACCACCAAAGAATTGATGCTTTTGAACTGTGGTGTTGGAGAAGACTCTTGAGAGTCCCTTGGACTGCAAGGAGATCCAATCAGTCCATCCTAAAGGAAATCAGTCCTGAATATTCATTGGAAGGACTGATGTTGAAGCTGAAATTCCAATACTTTGGCCACCTGATGTGAAGAACTGACTTATTTGAAAAGCCCCTGATGCTGGGAAAGACTGAAGGCAGGAGGAGAAGGGGATGACAGAGGATGAGATGGCTGGATGGCATCACCAGCTTGATGGACGTGAGTTTGAGAAAGCTTTGGATGTTGGTGATGGACAGGGAAGCCTGGTGTGCTGCAGTCCATGGGGTCACAGAGTCAGACATGACTGAGCAACTGAACTGAACTGAATTCAAATTTAAATTGACTCTGGTAAGCCTTTTCCTAATATTGAACAGTATCCTTTAAATCCTGAGGCCTTAGCAGGAATTAACCAATCATAGAGGAATATGAGACACAAGGCACCCTAGTCCCTGGCACCAGTCCTTGTATTACACCCATCTCCCTGTTAAGAAATCCAAGGAAGAGGGTGGAGATTTGTCCAAGATCTGAGGGCTATTAATAACGTTGTTATCCCTTGTCATCCAGTTGTCTCCAATCCTCCACCCTTTTAGTGGAGGCAATTAGTGAAGTGAAGTCAGTCGTGTCCGATTCTTTGCAACCCCATGGACTGTAGCCCACCATGCTCCTCCGTCCACGGGATTTTCCAGGCAAGAGTACTGGAGGGCGTTGCCATTTCCTTCTCCAGGGGATCTTCTGTGCTTAGTCATTTAGTCGTGTCCGACTCTTTGCTATCCTTTGGACGGTAGCCCACCTAGCTGCTCTGTCCATGAGACTTTTCAGGCAAGAATACTGGAGTGGGTTGCAATACCTACAGAGAGTAAATTTTTCACTATGATAAATCTCTATAATGCACTTTTCAGTATACCTTGTGAATCCTGCTGCTGCTGCTGCCAAGTCACTTCAGTCGTGTCCAACTCTGTGCGACCCCATAGAGGGCAGCCCACCAGGCTCCCCCATCCCTGGGATTCTCCAGGCAAGAACACTGAAATGGGTTGCCATTTCCTTCTCCGATACATGAAAGTGAAAAGTGAGGTCACTCAGTTGTGTCTGACTCTCAGTGACCCCATGGACTGCAGTCCACCAGGCTCCTCCATCCATGGGATTTTCCAGGCAGGAGTACTGGAGTAGGGTGCCATTGCCTTGGTGTAGCTCCTGAGTCAATCTTTATTCACTTTCATGTGGAAAGGACAATAATGCACCTGACTGCACCGTAAGTTTTTTCTAGTTTTCACAGATCCTAAAAGTAGATTTAGCAGATGTCGATTTTCCACAAGTGTCTACCCTCTGAAAATATGTTGACGAACTTCTTTTCTGCTCCTCTTCTAAGGAAGCAAGTGAGCAAGATAGGATCCGTCTCCTCAAGCTGTTAGAAACTAAAGGTCTTCAGGTCTCTAAGGAAATGACACCTTGCTCAAATTCAGGACACTTGATCTCAGATCAAGGAATCCTTTTAGAACCTAATAAGATTCACAGGGTCTCAGATTTCCCACAGACTGAAAGACAACTTCAAGGATTTTGGGGTCTTGCCAGATACTGTAGGAACTGGATACCTAACTTTTTCTTAATTGCCCAATATCTTTATGCATTGCTCAAAGCTGAAAGACCAGATCTCTTAGAGGGGGAGGAAAACACATTTTACGGCTTTCCAGAACCTGAAAAGCAGACTTCTCAGTCTCTACTTTAGGACATCCTAATTACCAGCTTCTTATTTTCCTCTTTGTATAGGAAGGGGAAAAGAATGCCCTAGAAGTGCTTATTAAAAGGCACACAGGTCAACATTGACCCCTTGGCTATTGCAGTCAACAATTAGACCCTGTAACCAGAGGTTTTCCTGAATGCCTGAGAGCTATTTCAGTGGTAGCAACCCTTGCAAAATCAACTGAGCAAACAGTTATGGGCTGTCCACTCATCATCTGTATTCCCCATGTGATATAAGCCTGGCTCAAGTCTCATCACCATAAACACCTTTCTGCAAGCCATCTTACTGCATATGAAATATGGTTGCTGACTTCTCTTCACATAACCCTTTCCCACTGCAACAACTTGAACCCTGCAAGCCTGTCCCTTTACCTACTCACCAAACTCCTCATGACTGTTTGACTCAGCAGTTATTAATCCTTAGAGCTGACTTACAAGAAACTACTATTGCTATTGCAGAGATTGCATGATTTATGGATGTTTCTTATTTGAAAAATGGCAAAGGCGAATATTGTGCTGGGTATGCAGTCACCTCCTCCTTTGAAGCTATCGAGGCAGCCCTGCTGATGACTGCTACTTCATCCCAGCACACAAAATTCTATACTTTAACTAGAGCGTGCATGCTAGCAGAAGGCGAAACTGCGAATATCTATTCAGATAATCACTCTGTCTTTGGGGGTAGTTCATGACTTTGGCATGCTTTGGAAAGTGAAGGGAGCAGGGGGAAACTAGATCAAGAATGGAAATTGGGAAGATTCAATTTCCGTTTGTTCTAGCCATCGTTTAGGTGTTTGGGCATTCAAAATTAAATTCAGCTGACTTCTGAATTAGCTGACTTCTGAGTAAAGATCTGAAGGAAGTCAGAGGAAAACCTTTGACTCTGACACTGCAAGGGGAGAAAAGTTTTCTGTTTCACCCAGTCATTCCCAGAGGACAATTCAGATATAAAGAACACAGGTAAATAAGGAGTAGCTACAGTTTTATAAAGTCCTTAATGTTGCTAGCATATTATTTTCACATTTTTCTATATGTTAAGCATTTATTTTTTTATTTAATTAATTTATTTTTTAATTGAAGGATAATTGCTTTATAGATTTTTGCTATTTTCTGTCAAACCTCAACATGAATCAGCCATAGGCATACATATAACCCCTCCCTTTTATTTAAATAAGGTTTGTATTGGTCAGAAAACACTGAGTGAGTGTATCTGAAGCTCTAGGAATTGTAGAAGTTTCATATGGTGGATATATGGTTTTTATTGTTTTGAAAGTGCACTCAATAGGATGCTGTGAAATACAGTTATATTTGTTTTTCCTTTTGGTTTTCTCAGTTGCAAAAAATTGATATTAATAAACACTCCAGTCAGCAATTTAATTTTTCTCTCTTAAAACACCAAATTTCCCCTCTTCCTTAACTCTTTTTGTTAACTTTGTAAACAAATATTCTGAATGTTGGGAGGATACAGGAACATTCTCTAATAAGCATGTAGCTCCTCAATTTGGCCAGAAGAGGGCACTAAAGAGCTTCTGCGCGGTTTAATCCCAAAGGGCTGGGTGGAGCCTGAAGCATTCCTTTAGCCCCGCCGGCTCCAGCCCTGACTCAGTAGGAGGCTACACACCAGTTTGCTAAAGGACAAGCTCAGACACATTTCTTTAAAGTCTAACATTTCTTTCGCCTCAAATGTGATGTCTGTTAAATCTTCAAACTTTGGCAATGAGTGCTTACTCCCTGATAACTTGTTTTGTGTTCTGCTGTTGCTTTAGCTCTTTTTGAGGTAAATACAGGATTTTAATTTCGTTTTACATAAACCACCCAAAGGAAGAGAAGCACCAGACATGTTTCAGGGCACACGCATTCCACTAAAGAGAGGAAGTGCGGGCTATGGACAAAGCACACCCCGAAGCCGCTGACTCCAGCTCCTCTGGTGAAGAGCTAGTGGCCCAAACGTGCCTTGACACCCATCAGAAGCCTTACACTTCAATCTTGACAATAAAGGACACTAAGAAAGACAATAGCTAATTAGCCTATGTTTTGAAGAGTGCACAGATCTCTAATAGTAGAGCAAATATATTTAAAATGGATAGTGACCAACGTAAGAAAGGCACCCTTAACTACTGTGGATGAAAGTAGAAATTGTTAAAGACTTTTAGGAAGGCAATTTGGCAAAACTTTTCAAAATCTTAAATGTGCTTAACTTTAACCCAGTAATTCCATCTTTAGAAATCAATTCCCTTGTGTAGGTGCACAAAGATGTTATACATAATGATTATAATGACGATAATAGCATTTAGCACTTACTATGTGCCATAGTAAGTGCTAAAGCTGAAACTCCAGTACTTTGGCCACCTCATGCGAAGAGTTGACTCATTAGAAAAGACTCTGATGCTGGGAGGGATTGGGGGCAGGAGGAGAAAGGGACAACAGAGGATGAGATGGCTGGATGGCATCACTGACTCGACAGATGTGAGTCTGAGTGAACTCTGGGAGTTGGTGATGGACAGGGAGGCCTGGCGTGCTGCGATTCATGGGGTCGAAAAGAGTCGGACATGACTGAGCAACTGATCTGATCTGATCTGATGTGCCATATATGGGAGAAGGCAATGGCACCCCACTCCAGTACTCTTACCTGGAAAATCCCATGAATGGAGGAGCCTGGTAGGCTGCAGTCCATGGGGTCACAGAGTCAAACACGACTGAGCGACTTCACTTTCACTTTCCACTTTCATGCATTGGAGAAGGAAATGGCAACCCACTCCAGTGTTCTTGCCTGGAGAATCCCAGGGACGGGGGAGGCTGGTGGGCTGTCGTCTATGGGGTCGCACAGAGTGGGACAAGACTGACGCGACTTAGCAGTAGCATGTGCCATATATAGTTGAAGAACTCTATTTATGCTGATTGGTTTATTTCTAAAATCCATATTCTCCACTTTACTGTTGAGGAAACTGAGGCACAGAAAGGTTAAGTAACCGCTATGAAGTGCAGAAGCCAGGATTCAAATGCACACAGTCTTAAGTCCAAAGTTCATGCTCATAATTGCTACAGCCTGCAGTACATTATTTACTATTGCAGTGTTTATAATAGCATAAAACTGGAAACAACCTACATCTGTTGCTGGTGGTGTAAATAACCGATGGTAACACCCAATTTACCAAAATAAAGCCAATTTGAATATGCTGACTCAGAAAGGGCCCCAAAAATATATTGTAGAGAAATGGGAAAAAAGGATAAGAAGCAGTTCTCAGAATAATACAGATAATATCCCATTTATGGGTTTTTAAATTGCAAATTTATATTTGGACATATATAAAAACATTAGTAAAGGGATGGAAGGACCTAAAGACATCAAACTATACTCGCTGTCACCTTTGGGGAGGAGAATGGTACTGGGGATGGGAGCGGTTGTAAAATGGAAACTTTATCTTCTACCCCATATAATTCTGTATTACTTAAATGTTTTAAAAAAATATATGTATGTACTACAGTAACACCCTTTCAAAGAGAGAAAATGGTATAGAGTAAAAATAGAAATGAATATTAGCAAGCAGTCCAATCAACCCCTTCACATCACAAATGAGGAAACTGAGGTATTAGGAAGTTAAAATGGAGTGTGTATTGTTGTATGTATGATAGCTGAACTAAGCTAGAGCCTGCCAGCCTGACTCCTGCCCCAGGCTTCTTTGTGTTATACTGTTTTGTCTTTCCCTGGTGAAACAGCTGGAAATGAGTCATGCACCATCTTAATGTGATTTCACAGTTACACTTTATCTCAGAGATTCATAATTATGTGGGCTTTAGAAAGTTTTGGAAGGATATATAATGTCAGTTATTCGATCAACTAATATTTATTAAATCAGATAATTAGACATTAATAATTAGGTGTTAACTGCTGTGTGCCAGGTTCTGTGCTATATATAACAGTAGCCCAAATAAACACAGCTGTTGCCCTGAAGGATGTTGAGTGTTTATCACATTGTTGCTATTTACTTGGGGAGTCCTGTCTGACTCTTCTGCGACTCCATGAACTGTAGCCCTCAGGCTCCTCTGTCCATGGGATTTCCCAGGCAAGAATGCTGGAGTGGGCTGCCATTTCCTTCTCCAGGGGATCTTCCTGACCCAGGGATGGAACCCACACCTCCTGCCTAGCAGGCAGATTCTTTACCGCTGAGCCACCAGGGAAGCCTGTTTACCACATTACCATATACAAAACAAACAAACAAACAAACAAAACCCTTGAAGCTGTATATGCAGAAGAAAATCCACAAACATGTTAAGAGCATTATCTTAGGGATTTGGGGGTGGGTGGATTATGTGGTTCTTTACATAGTTCCATGTTTTCTTTTTCTTAAAAGTTTTCAACTTGCATGTATTTCTGTCATAATAAAAATATATTTTAAAGAATCAAATAGTAGCTCTTTGTCTAAGTTTTGAAGAGTATTGAATCATATGAAAAGAGAAGAAGGCCTTTGTACTAGAGGAAATAAAATGTTTCCTAGGGGGACAAAAAGACTTGGGCTAGCTCTTCTACTCCTGACTTTAAACTGTCTATGGAATTCCCAGAGTAAAGGCTTCCCAGAGGGCATAGAATGGAGGTGGGAGACATCTTTTGTCACATTATTAAGGAACATCAAGCATAAACTTCAAAGGAAAGGGCACCGGGAGCCAGTTCAGTTAGGCCTCAGGCTCTGGCAAAAGACTGCTCAGCTCAGCCCCTCTCAAGCTAGGCCATTTTGAGAAGCGTTATTGGCCTTTCTGAACTTGGGTTTCTCCATCTGTAAATGGGAACAAATATAGAAATGGTATCATTGGGGGACTTCCCTGGTGGTATACTGGCTAAGCCTCTGAGCTCCCAACCCCAGGGCCCTGGGTTTGATCCCTGGTCAGGGAACTAGATTCCACCTGACACAGCTGAGAGTTCGCATGCCCATGCAACTAAAAAAAGATCTCCCATGCCACAAGCTGGTGCAGCCAAATGAATAAAAATCACTATTAGGAAAAGAAATCACCTCCTTGGGTATTTATAAGAATTACATGAGATGATGTTTGTAAGAAGCTCAAAGCCATGGCTGACACACAGTTGTGCTTAGTGGATGTTACTTGCTGCCGAGTTCAGCTGCAGGATCTTATTCTCACTTCCCTGACCACCCCCCTGACTCCCACCCCCCGCAACACACAGTCCACACACACATACAGACCCTCACACTAAAACACACAGACTGCAGCACAGAAAAAATGTCATCAGTGCAGTTTTAGACTGTCATACACATTAACTCCTATACTTAACAGTCAGACTAGAAATAGAATCACGCTGAATGTCAAAATACAATAAAAGAGAATGATACATTAGGAAAAAACTTCACATTACTGTTTAGGCTTCCTCTGTGTTCATAGAAAACGTGATAATATTTTACAATATTCATTGCTTCATTTTCCAAATCCCTTAAAAATAACGAGTAATGATAAGACTCTGAAGAAAACCGGCCATATGGTAAGGCAAGAAGGCTTAACCCTGACTGCTGGGACTCCCAGATGAGCAAAGGCATGGATGCTCCCCTGACACGTGACCAGCAGAACTATTCAATTGAAGAGACCCCATGCCCTTGGACAATGAGGACGTCCACGGCCCCTCTGGTGACTTAACCCTTATTCATCATCCAGCACCAGACGTTGGTGCTCCAGCACTTTGATGCTTTGAAGAACCATTTGTCAAATACACCAATGCTATTTGTGTAATTATACAGCCTCTGTATAATTTTGAAGGAAAGTAAAGCTATTCAGTAAGCCTCCAGGGAAATCATAAGATTTTCAACGTGTAGCCCTACTACTGAGATCTCTCTTACAACCACAAAGGGATCCAGTCTGAATACAGAGCCAGTACCAATAAAAGCAGAAAGAAAGAAAACCAGAGCCCTGAATCAACCATGCTTGAAATTTGTAACTACCTCTGGTCTCTTCAATTATATGAGCCAATAAATTCTCATGCTTTTAAAAAAAATTACCAATAATGGATAAACAGTGGTAAAACAGGTAAAACAAGTGAGTTTCCTATTCTGGTTTTGAGTCATAGAACCAGATTTTTTTTCTCCCAGTTTTACTGAACTGTAATTGACATACGACACTGTAAGTTTAAAGGTGTACAGCATAATGATTTGACTTACATATATCATGAAATGACTATCATCACAGTAAGTTTAGTGAACATCTATCATTTCATGTAGATACAGAACAAGAAACAGTTTTTGTTTTATTTTTCTGTAATGAGAATTCTTGCAGTTTACTCTTAACAACTTTCGTATATAACATACAGCAGTGTTATCTTATTTATCTTACAACTGGAAGTTTGTACCTTTTACCTTCATCCTCCCCTTCCCCGTGCTTCTGGTAACCACAAGTCTGATCTCTTTTCCTATGCTTGTTTGTTTGTTTTGAAGTATAATTGATCTACAACACTATGTTAGTCCTTATAACACAACATAATGATTTGATATTTCTGTCCACTTCAAAATGATCACCATGATAAGTCTAGCTATGATCCGTCAGCATACAAAGATATTGCATAGGTCCTGGCTACATTCTCCACACTGTACATTTCATACTCATGACTCACTTATTTTGCAACTAGAAGTTTGTGCCTCTTAATTTCCCTCACCCATTTCTTTCCTCTCTCCACCTTCCTTCTCTGTAGCAACTGCTTGTTTTCTGTGTGTTCTCTGAATCTGTACCTCTGTTTCTACTTGTTATGTTTGTTCATTGGTTTTATGTTTTAGATTCCACATACAAGTGAAACCATATGGTATTTGTCTTTCTCTGTCTGACTTATTTCACTCAGCATAAGGTCTTCCAAGTCCATTCACCTAGCTGCAAATGAAAAATTTCTTTCCTTTTCATGGCTGAGTAATATTCCTATGTGTATTGTTCCTATACAATATTCATATGAAGACCCAGCACAGCCAAAAATAAATAAATAAATTTAATTAAATAAAAAAATATACACTTTGGTGTGACCAAGTCCATGCTCCATAAATTCGGCTCTATGACAGATGTACATGTGTACATATATATATGTGTGTTTGTATACACACATGTATTTATTGATTAATTAATAATTATTTTCGGCTGTGCTGGGTCTTCATAGCTGCAGGTAGGCTTCCTCTAGTTGTGGCGAGCGGGGGCTACTGTTCCTTGTGGCGTGTGGGATCCTCACTATGTGGCTTCTCTTGTTGTGGAGGATGGGCTCTAGGGGGGCTGGGCTTCAGTGGTTGTGGCACATGGGCTTGGTTGCCCTGCAGCGTGTGGGATCCTCTTGGACCCAGGATCGAACTGGTGTCCCCTGCATTGCAGAGCGGACTCTTAACCACCACCAGATCACCAGGGAAGCCCCCAAACTCTTAACAGTAGTATATTTGCTCCCTAACACTAGGAATTACAAATCCTACGTCCTTTGGAATACTTTTCAATTTGGATTCATCTCATATGTATTAAAAGTCTAAGCCATAAGCATGTTTTACTGAGGGACATTTTCTAAGTCAACTTGCTAGTTGCAGGTTTGGAAGGCTCACCAAGTGGAACAACTGCTGCTGGGTGAGAGGTACCAGAGCGCTGGGTGGCCTGGGACTCCAGGCAGATGTGGGCTGACGGAGCGACTTAGAGTCCAAGGGAAGTCCGTGAAGAAGCACTGTCTCAGAGAGTCATCTAGCCGTCTTTCTTCTGCATTTGTTGCTGGAGGAAATATACCAAACACTAAGGCAAGGGGGAACGCGGTACGTTTTAGATAAGGAATGCTTGACCTAAGCCAGAATTTCTCCATTTCCTTCTCTTTGCCCCCAGAGAGAGTAAGAGGGAAAAAATGTGTGAGTGTAGAGGTGAGTGGAAGTGTGGTCACGTCTTTGCCTTATAAATGCTGAAAATGTGAATCATTGAATATCTTGTGCTGGCTTCTGCCTGTTCAGATAACAAAAACCATCTTCAGGCAGCCCAGGGAAGAATACAGTAGTGGGGATCTGGAAAACTGAGCAAGCCCAGTTCAAAGCATTTCCAGTTTGACTTATAACTGTAATTCATTTTATCTTGTAGCCTTGAAAAGTTAATATCTTTCAAAGAACTTAGAGTGAGAGGGTAACTAATGAAGGAGAGAAAAGAATGGAATGATCTGGGGTAGAATGACTTGGCATGGGCTGGAGCCCCACCTCACCCCATCATACAAAACAACTGAAGATTCCATTCCATTCATAATCCAGTGCATATTCCCAGCCTGAAATTAAAAGACATTTGCTCCTTTGCAGGAAAGCTATGACAAATTTAGACACTATATTAAAAAGCAAAAACATCACTTTGCTCACAAAGGCCCATACAGTCAAAGCTATGGTTTTTCTATTAGTCATGTATGGATGTGAGAGTTGGATCATGAGGAAGACTGAGCACCAAAGAACTGATGATTTTGAACTGTGTTGCTGGAGAAGACTCTTGAGAGTCCCTTGACTGCAAGGACATCAAACCAGTCAATCCTAAAGGAGATCAACCCTGAATATTCATTGGAAGGACTGATGCTGAAGCTGAAGCTCTAGTACTCTGATGTGAAGAGATGACTCATTGGAAAAGGCCCCGATGCTGGGAAAGATTGAAGGCAGGAGGAGAAGGGGGTGGCAGAGTATGAGATGATTAGATAGCATCACAGACTCAATGGACATGAATCTGAGCAAACTCTAGGAAATAGTGAAGGACAGAGAAGTCTGGCATGTTGCAGTCCATGGGGTCACAAAGAGTCAGACACAACTTGAACAGAAAGTATTCTTGCCTGGACAGGAGAGTATCCTGCCTGGACAGAGTTCCATGGACATGAGAGCCTGGTGGGGTCAGACACGACTGAGAACAGACACAGCATCCTCTTTTGCAGCCCTATCAGTCTGTGGGTTACATACCATAACATTCATGTGCTTTAAGCCAATATCTTTTAAAAACTTCTTTTAATAAACTGCTTAAATATCCGAAGTCAGTTTCTGTTTCTGTTATTTGTAACTAAAAACTGATTGAGCTTTTTACAATCATGAAATGATTAGAGCATTTTCTTTGGGATATTTTATTGCCATTTTTATTATCGTAATTAAGTCATGTGTGAGTCTGTCTTACATTGTTGTTCAATTGCATTTCTTTGACACACTTTGTAACACCCATGATGTATTTAAAAAATAAGTAATATCATAAAGATGGCATAAGTCAACATTAAAGTAGACTCTCTTTTAAGGACCTCCACCTAACTGACCTACCTGATGACCACAGCAGTAACTCTTAGGGTGAGGTGGCGGCTCTATTATGTTTGAGGTGTTTGTTTTTCAGATTTAAAAACATTTTTTCTGGCCACACTGCCCAGCTTGTGGGATCTTAGTTCCCTGACTCAGGCCCTCGGCAGAGTAAGCACAGAACCCTAACCACTGGACCACCACGGAATCTATACTGTTCTCAGACCTTTTAATGTCAGTTAAACTTTTTATTGTTTAACCTATATCTAATTTGACAACTTAGGCTTCCCAGGTGGCTCAGTGATAAAGAACCTGCCTGCCAATGCAGGAGACAAGGGTTCAATCCCTGGGTTGGGAAGATCCCCTGGAGAAGGAAATGGCAACCCACCCCAGTATTCTTCCCTAGGAAATCCCATGGACAGAGGAGCCTGGTTGGCTATAGTCCACAGGGTCACAAAAGAGTCAGACATGACTCAGCGACTAAGCAACAGCAAAATTTGACAAGTTGAAGTGATTCGATCTTATTGCAAGTTTCTAGTGCATTCAACTTACTTTTCACAGAAGCAATTTTCTTTCTTTTCGTTCTTGTATTTTTTGATTTGGGTAACTTAAAAATTAAATTATGTACTTAAACACAGATGGAAATGTCAGAGTGAAATGTTACCAATCAGAAAACCCATTTTTGGAGGCTGCTCCTATCTAATATCTTTGTGATATCACATTAGGTATATCTGACACTATGTCAGTGTCAGAAACTGGATTGCTCCACGGACATATCTTGCTTATTAACAGAAGGGAAACTGAAGGCCAACTTAGGAGCCTAAAGCCATTTGAGACTTCAATTGAAAATTGACAGGTGAAACAGAGGAACAAACAGTCTCACCCAATTGAAGAATCTGGTATAATATCTAAACGATAACAAAATTAAATCAGAAATGACAAGCTCCTGGGTTTTTCTGTTGTCTTTTCTTTTCTTGTTTTTGAATCTGAGGTCTCAGGTCTTAAACATTAAATCAATTTATCTAGAAATCTTGTGTAAAAATGGACTGGGATTTTACAGTAAAACAGTAAGATATGGACAGTACTTTCAAAAGGTATTTTAAAGATAAATCTAATCATGCCTTTTCAGCATTCAAAACTCAACCTAAATCCCACCACGCAAAGCTATACTGCAAGAAACAAAGGTCCAGAGCCTAAGAGAGATAGAGGAAATGAATACTCTCTGGAAGTTCTTCTAGCCAGAAATAAACGTGGCCAAACAATGGAGCATGGTTGTGGTATTTTTCAGATATGAGCTAAATTCAGTGTGGTGTGTTACCACGCACAATTCACTCCGCATGAAATGTCCCAGCTCACAAGGAGGTGTGGGGAGGATCCCCGGTTTACTTTACCTGCCACCGTAAAGTTTAGAGGAAGATCCAGTTTGGAAGTTATTTTTCCCATTCTAAGGTTTACTTTTGGTTTCTAAGGACTCCATGCTTCTCAGGGCATCGAGGCCATGAACAGTTTGGTTTTCACTGTAAAGTTACAATAAATAATGTTGGTGGTTTTTAGAATGACATAGAATAAAGTTGCCTTTGTCAGCAAGCTATTAGAAATAGACTGTTGATTAACCCCTGCAGAAGCTCTGATGTTTAAACTTCTTGAAGTAAACATTTGCAGGTCACAGCGGCATCTCGGTAGGTTTGACATATCACTTCAGGTGGAGAGGTGTTAAAAGTGTTCATGGTAAACTACACATTTGATCGATGTATCTGTTCCACATGTTTGATCTGAAAGTGAATTAAACTTATCAATGAAACCCTTCTCTCAGATTCTAAACTATAAATTCAAAACAATTTCAAGAAAAATATTTACTACTTTACAATTTTAATATGAAACCATGATTTCTGAAATTGTGTGCAGGTGAAAACTACGAAATCTAACAAGTTTTAAAAACATTTTAAGTATGTTGGCTAAATTTCTAGAACCATGGTAGCAGTTGAAACATTCTAGTAGTTGTTAGATTTCTGGAAATAATTACCTGCAAGGAGATTAACACCTCTCAACTCGTTAGTGACCTAGGTCTTCTACCCTATTGTTCTTTGATAAAGGGGCTATTCATTCATCAAGCTGGACCCACCCAACCAAACAAAGAGATTCTAGGTGGCTGTTCAGGTGGACTCCAGGTCAAGAAAAAGAATTGCTCATTTCCTCAAAACAGAACTTTTGATCAGTGCTGTGTGGCTAAGCTAAAAAGTTTGATGGGATTTTAAACAAGGTTTTAACAGCATTTCGGAAGCCACCACCAAATACCCTCCGCTAAGGAAGCCAAGTATTGACATAGATGGAGTCAGACAGGAATTTATTCAGGAAATTACTACAATATGCATAGAATTCTTTTGGCATCTATTGTCAAGGTTGATGAATATTTTACAAATAAATTATTCACTTTGGCAAACCTGAGGATGTGATATGGGTCTTATTCACAACTGTCAAGCTTTAGTAACCTGACATGACAAAACTTGACAACTTTTGTCAACTTGACAACTTGACAAAATGGGGTTGAGCTTGCAAGATGCTGGGGTACAACAGACAAAAAAGACTAACAAAGCTCTTACTCCCCTGGACCTCATAGTCTTGTGGTGGAGACAGACTGTAAACATCTTTTTACGATATATTTGTGCAAACTGTGATTCGTGTTTTAAAGGAACCAGGGCGCTGAGAAGAAGATAGCGGAGTGGAACTAATTAAATAGAGAAGTCAGCAAAGTCTTCTCTAACTTGGGATTTTTTTTTTTTCTTCTGTTTTTTAAATTAAAGTATAACTAAGGTACAACACCTGTAACTTACAGGTGTACAATATAGATTCACAAGTTTTAAAGGTTATACTCCATTTATTCCCTGGAGAAGGAAATGCAACCTACTCAAGTATTCTTGCCTGGGAATCCCATGGACAGAGGAGCCTGGTGGGCTACAGTCGCAAAAGAGTTGGATACGACGGAGTGACTAACTGACATCAACAGCAACATATTCCGTTTATAGTTATAAAATATTGACTATATTCCCTGTATTCTACAATATATCCTTGTAACTTGTTTTATACATAATTGTGTCTCTTAGTCCCCTACCCCTAAATTGCCCCCCTCCGCATTGTTAACCACTAGTTTGTTCTCCATATCTGTGAGTCTGCTTATTTTTTTTTTTTGTTATATTCATTACTTTGTTGTGTTTTATAGATGCTACATATAACTGAGATCATACAGTATTTGTCTTTCTCTGTCTGATTTATATCACCTAGAATAATGCCTTCCAAGTCTATCCATGTATCTGCAAATGGTACCTTTTCATTCTTTTTTTATGAATGAGTAGTATTCCACTAGAGATACACCACATCTGCTTTATCTGCTGATGGACACCTGGGCTGTTTCCATGTCTTGGCAATTGTAAATAACGCTGCTATGAACATTGCAGGTATATGTATCTTTTCAAGTTAGTGTTTTTGTTTTTCCTGGATGTATACCCAGGAGTGCGTTTGCTGGGTCATATGGTAGTTCTGTTTTTAGTTTTTTGAGAAACCTCCATACCGTTTCCACAGTGGCTGTGCCGATTTATATTCCCATCAACAGCGTATGAGGGTTCCCTTCTCTCCACATCCTCACCAACACTTGTTATTTGTGTTCTTTTCGAAGCCATTCTGAGTTGGGGACTTTTAAACTGAGACCCCAATGATCAAAAGAAGTCATTCATGGGAAATCCAAGAGGAACAAGGCTTGTAGAGGCATTGTAAGTGCAAAGACCCTACAAGGCAAGTCTTAGCATGTTGTAAAAAAAACTGACAGAGGCCTGTGTGACTGAAGCATCTGGACCAGCTGCAGTAGGAAGAATAAACTGAAGGATTATAAGAACAGCAGTGTTTATGATCAGTTATGGTATTGCAGAAGCACAGCTGAAGATGAAAGTGGTTCAGGTAGGGCAGTGGCAATAAAGGTAGAGAAGCAGGTTCAGATTCAGGATATATTTAGAGGTAGAGTCCACAGTTCATAGTGATGGATTAGATGGGTGGGGATGAAGGACAGGGAAGCATCAGGAGTCAGACCCAGGTTTCTGGCTGTAGCAACTGAAAGACTAGTATCCTGTTTACTAGGATGAGGGAGTCTGCGTAGACTAGGATATATGGAGAAAAATTTATACGTTCACTTCAAACATGCTAAATTTGAGAAGACTCTGAGTCATCTGAACAGTTAATCATACAACTAGAGTTCAGAGAGGAAAGCTGAGGACCAAAAAAATCAGTGTCTAAAACAAATAACTGGCATTTAAAGTCATAGAAATGGATGCGTTCACCTAGAGAAATATGGGTAGAGAGTGAAAAAAGAAAGGGCTCAGGAAGGATTCCAAGGAACTCTGTGTTGAGAGGCGGGGGTAGAGTGGATTAAGAGGAGCTGGAAATATAGACCAGGAAGGCGCTACCGTTGGAATATGAGAAATGTCAGCCGACTGTGCTATGCTGACCCAGGCAGAGCATCCAGGGAAGGAAAAGCTGAGTTGGAAACCGCTGAGGGCCCAAGCACAATGAGAACGGAAAATTACCCATCCGCCACTGTGGCGGCTTTGGTAACCTGGACAAAGGCCTTTCAGGTTAGCTGAAGGACCAGAAGTGGGATTAGATCCTAGAACTCAGAAATTTCACTTCTCAGTTATTGGAAACAAGAAACTCTTGCATGAATGCACCAAGAGACTATACACACCAGATGGTCATAATTACTTTGTTCACTGGAGTAAACTACTTGAAATGACCCAAACATGCATCTTTGGGAGAATAGATGAATAAATGGTGTCTATTCAGAGAATGAAATAGTATAGAGTAATGAAAGTGAATGTTTTAACATGGGTAAATCTCATAAACTTAATGCTGACCAAAAGAAAAAAAAAACCCAAACCTTCCAAAGGTCACAAAATAACTGCAATATGATTCCATTTATATAACGTTTCAAAACTGAAGAACTAAACAATACATTATTTAAAGATACATATTAATAAAAAGAAAATGATAACACAAAATTTAGAAAGCCTGTTACATAGGCCATATAGGGATGCTCAAAGTTTATGTATGTTACATATATGTATCTTTGGTGGCCTAAAAATAGCCACCTAGCTTCAAGCCAGCAGCAATGAGCACTGTTAGCACCAAGATCATGATCTCCAAATATTTTGTACTAAAAGTAACAAGGACACTTTGGGAAAAGAAGGAATTTCAGGTATAGGACAGGGAATGTACAGGACAGGCTTGAAAATCTTGTCTTAGACTGCAAGGAATGCTTTGAGATTGCTAAGAATGTGTCAAAAGAACTCAGAGGCCTAACTGAAAGGGCTCCCAGTGACAAAGATGGAAAAGTTTAGGCAGCCATAGGGATAAATACTGCAATAGATTGGAAAACATATCACATAAACACCCAGACTATTATGTTTGTTTCATCCATGTTGTTGTATGTAGAAATGATTGGTTCTTTATAACTGTTATATTCTATTGTATGGATGAATATAATTTATTATGTTAACTATATTTAATATATATGTTATAGTGTATAATAATATTATTATATATTAGTTTAATAATAACAAAGGGACATCACGTTGCTGACAAAGGTCCATACAGTCAAAGCTAAGGCTTTTCCTGTAGTCGGGTACAGGTGTGAGAGTTGGACCATAAAGAAGACTGAGCACTGCAGAACTGATGCTTTCAAATTGTGGTGTTGGAGAAGACTCTTGAGAGTCCCTTGGACTGCAAGGAGATCAAACCAGTCAATTCTAAAGGAAATCAACCCCGAATATTCATTGGAAGGACTGATGATGAAGCTGAAGCTTCAATACTTTGGCCACCTGATGTGAAGAGCTGACTCATTAGAAAAGATCCTATTTGGAAACATTGAGGGCAGGAAGAGAAGAGGACGACAGAGGATGAGATAGTTAGATAGCATCACAAACTCAGTGGGCATGAATTTGGGCAAACTCCAGGAGATAGTGCAGGACATGGAAGCCTGGTGTACTGCAGTCCATGGGGCTGAAGAGTCAGACACAACTTAGCGACTGAAAAACAAAGCAATAATAATTATTTATCATAATTTTTGTGGCTGTTTATTATTTATCATAATTTTTCTGGTTGTTTATAGGTTGGGGCTAATAAGAATAATGGTGCTACAAATTTTCTTATAGTTGTCTTTTTACCATACATTGTACATTTGAATATCTTCATTTTGGAATCTTAAATCTTTTTCCAATTTTTCTGTTAGCTTCTTTCTCTGTCTTATTGATGTGTAGTTCTTTATAGATTCTGGATACAAGTTGGTTTATCAGTTGCAAGGATCTCCTCCCAGTTTGCGGCTTGCTTTTTCCTCCTGCCTTAATGCTGTCTTTGGTGATGAAGACAGGTCCCTAATGTATTCCAGTTTATAAATGCTTTCCTTTATGGCTAGGGCACTTTGTGTCTCACTTATGACCCCAAGATTTTGAAAATATTCTTCTAAATTACTTTCTTGAAACTATTGTTTCATCTTTCATAGTTAGACTTTTAATTCACCTAGAATTAATTTTGTAGATAGTGTGAGATAGAAGTCAATATTTACTTTTTCCTAAGTGATACCGTTGTAGGATCATTTTTCGAAAATATTATTCTTTCTCCACTACTTTGTGATGCTGCTTTGGCATAAATCAAGAATCTATAAATGTTTGATTCTGTTTTTTAATTCTCTGTTACGTTCAGTCTATTTGTCTATTCTGTGTCAGTGCTACGTCATTTTATTATTGTAGCTTTATTTTGATATCCAAGGGTATATATCTTCCAACTTTGTCTTTAAGATTTTTTGGTTATTATAGAATTGCCCTTTGCATTTCTTCATACATTTTAGAATAGGCTCATCAATTTCCACGAAATAAAAAGCCATTGGGATTTCTGATAAGGGATTACACTGAATCTTTGGGTTAGTTGGGTGAAAAATAACTTTCCAATGTTGATTCTTTTAACCTGTGAACATGGCATATCTCTCCATTTACGGAGGCTTCTTTAATTTCTCTTAAGAATATTTTAAAGTTTTCTATGTAAACATCTTTCTTCATAAGATTTATTCCTGTATAATTGGATGATTTTCTTGATATTGTGTCATTTTTAGTATTTATTTTCTAATTGTTCTCATATGGAAATATAATTGATTTATGCATATTGACCTTGTAATCAGAAACCTTGTAAAATTCTTTTATTAATTGTAATAGTTTATCAGCATTTCTTTTGGATATTTTTAGATACAAAATCATGGCATATCCGAATAAGGTGTTTTTTATTTATTTATTTCCAACCCGTTTGGTTCTTATTTCTTTTTACTATCTTCCTGCAGTGGTTATGGATTCAGGGATATGCTGAATAGAAGTCGTAAGAATGGTTTCCTTATTTGTTACAGATCTCAGGGGAAAAGCTCTGAACATTTCACCATTAAGTTAGATGTTTGCTATATGCTCTTGTTCAGCTCAGTTCAGTTCAGTCGCTCAGTTGTGTCCGACTCTTTGCAACCCCATGAATCGCAGCACGCCAGGCCTCCCTGTCCATCACCAACTCCCGGAGTTCACTCAGACTCATGTCCATTGAGTCAGTGATGCCATCCAGCCATCTCGTCCTCTGTCGTCCCCTTCTCCTCCTGCCCCCAGTCCCTCTCATCATCAGAGTCTTTTCCAATGAGTCAACTCTTCTCATGAGGTGGCCAAAGTACTGGAGTTTCAGCTTTCGCATCATTCCTTCCAAAGAATACCCAGGACTTCTGGTTTCCTCAGTGTGTATGCCCAGCAGTGGGATTGCTGAATCATAAGGCAGTTCTATTTCCAGTTTTTTAAGGAATCTCCACACTGTTCTCCATAGTGGCTGTACTAGTTTGCATTCCCACCAACAGTGTAAGAGAGTTCCCTTTTCTCCACACCCTCTCCAGCATTTATTGCTTGTAGACTTATGGATTGCAGCCATTCTGACTGGCGTGAAATGGTACCTCATAGTGGTTTTGATTTGCATTTCTCTGATAATGAGTGATTTTGAGCATCTTTTCATGTGTTTGTTAGCCATCTGTATGTCTTCTTTGGAGAAATGTCTATTTAGTTCTTTGGCCCACTTTTTGATTGGGTCGTTTATTTTTCTGGAATTGAGGTTCAGGAATTGCTTGTTATTTTTGAGATTAGTTGTTTGTACGTTGCTTCATTTGCTATTATTTTCTCCCATTCTGAAGGCTGCCTTTTCACCTTGCTAACAGTTTCCTTTGTTGTGCAGAAGCTTTTAAGTTTAATTAGGTCCCGTTTGTTTATTTTTGCTTTTATTTCCAATATTCTGGGAGGTGGGTCATAGAGGATCCTGCTGTGATGTATGTTGGAGAGTGTTTTGCCTATGTCCTCCTCTAGGAGTTTTATAGTTTCTGGTCTTACGTTGAGATCTTTAATCCATTTTGAGTTTATTTTTGTGTATGGTGTTAGAAAGTGTTAGAAACCAGAAGGGAAAGAGACACGTGTACCCCAATGTTCATCGCAGCACTGTTTATAATAGCCAGGACATGGAAGCAACCTAGATGCCCATCAGCAGATGAATGGATAAGAAAGCTGTGGTACATATACACAATGGAGTATTACTCAGCCATTAAAAAAAATACATTTGAATCAGTTCTAATGAGATGGATGAAACTGGAACCTATTATACAGAGTGAAGTAAGCCAGAAAGAAAAACACCAATACAGTATACTAACGCATATATATGGAATTTAGAAAGATGGTAACAATAACCCTGTGTACGAGAAAGCAAAAGAGACACTGATGTATAGATCAGTCTTATGGACTCTGTGGGAGAGGGAGAGGGTGGGGAGATTTGGGAGAATAGCATTGAAACATGTATAATATCATTTATGAAACAAGTCACCAGTCCAGGTTCGATGCACGATACTGGATGCTTGGGGCTGGTGCACTGGGACGACCCAGAGAGAGGGTATGGGGAGGGAGGAGGGAGGAGGGTTCAGGATGGGGAACACAGGTATACCTGTGGCGGATTCATTTTGATATTTGGCAAAACTAATACAATATTGTAAAGTTTAAAAAAAAAAAGAATACCCAGGACTGATCTCCTTCAGAATGGACTGGTTGGATCTCCTTGCAGTCCAACGGACTCTCAAGAGTCTTCTCCAATACCACGAGATATCTTTCATTATATTAAGAAAATTCTAAGTGGACTTCTCTGTGCTTAGTCCAGTGGTTAAGATTCTGTGCTACCACTACAGGGGACATGGGTTCAATCCCTGGTCAGAGAGCTAAGACCTACATACATTGCAGTGTGCCAAAAAAGAAAGAAAGGGAAAAAGAAAGAAAAAAAATTCTCTTCTAGTCTAGTTTGTAGGAGTTTCTCTTTTTTTAAATTGTGAATGGGTACTGAATTTTACCAGATGTTTTTCTTTTACATCTGTTGTCACAAACATCTGCTTTTCTCCTATGTGCTGTTAATATGGTAGAGTAATTTGTTGAATTTAAAATTTTTGTGTGCGTGATGTTTACTCCAATAATTAACTCAGTTTTTCTTCATTTCCAGTATATGCTTTGAGGAAGCTATACTATTTCCATAGCAGCTGTGCCGTTTTACATTCCTACCAACAATGTTCAGGTTTCCAATTTCTCTATATCCTTACCAAATCTTGTTATTTTCTGTTTTTTTTTTTTTTTTTGGTTAATAGCCATCCTAATAGATGTGATGGCTGTTAACCAAAAAAAAAAAAAAGAAAAAAAAACCCAGAAAATAACAAGATTTGGTAAGTATATAGAGAAATTGGTTAATAGCCATCCTAATGTATGTGACGGAGAAGGCAATGGCACCCCACTCCAGTACTCTTGCCTGGAAAATCCCGTGGACGGAGGAGCCTGGTAGGCTGCAGTCCATGGGGTCGATAAGAGTCGGACATGACTGAGCGACTTCCCTTTCACTTTTCACTTTCTTGCACTGGAGAAGGAAATGGCAACCCACTCCAGTGTTCTTGCCTGGAGAATCCCAGGGATGGGGGAGCCTGGTGGGCTTCTGTCTATTGGGTCGCACAGAGTTGGACACGACTGAAGTGACTTAGCAGCAGCAGCAATGTATGTGAAGTGATATCTTATTGTGATTTTGGTTTGCATTTCCCTAATAATTTGCAATGTTAAGCCATTGTTGACATTTTAAAATATCTGGTACAAATTATAACTTAACTTCCCAGATAACGGAAGGACCTTAAAATACTTGCTCTTCATTTTCCCTCTTACTGCCTTACTTAAAATACTGTATAATCTAATGATTATCATCATATAATTTAATTCTAGCTGTAGTTTTAAATCCCGTGAGGTACTATTATTGTTTCACAACAACAAATAATGCAGTCACTATTGATTTAGTTTCCCGAAAATGAAAGCTAAGAAACGTGCTCTGGGCCACCTTTGCTGTTCTCTCGCCCATTTCTTCTCTGTTCCCCTGCTCTGCTCTGTATCACAAGGAATTACATTTCCCAGGCCCCCTCGCTAACTGCTGCTCTGATGTTCACCCAAATGGACGGCACTGGGAAGAGACTGAAAGGGACGAGGGAGGGAGAAGCCAAGGTATTTTTCTCTTTCTCACTGTTTTAGTGAAAATCAGTGCCATCTCCAGCAGTCGCTGTGCGTTTCCTATACCTGTAGCTGCTGTGGAGTGACCCTCTCCTCCGGGGTCCTAGCACCCGCTGGACACTCCCTACTTTGCATCCTCCTCCTGCCTGACCCTGGCCTCTAGGCTCCGGTAAGCCCTCCCCTCCCGTTGCCCCTGCTAGTACCGGAGCTGCCCCGCCTGACCCTGTGAGGCTTGTCAGTGCCTCCACCACCTACATAACCAATTCCTTGTATTAAAATCCCTTGGTTCATAGGTCTTAGAGTGGTTTCGATTTCCTCAATGGACCTTGTTAAGCTCTACAGAACTCGGTTTTTCACCAAAGTATCACATTAAGAAGATGATACATATTCAGGGAAAAGATCCAAAAAGAGGAGTACAATAAGGTGTGCGTTCATTTTTTAAAAAATAATTTTATTGATTTCTTTCTTTTGGCTGTGCTGGGTCTCCGTTGCGGCACAGGCTTTTCTCTAGTTGGGGCGAGCGGGGCTTACTCTCCAGCTGCGGTGTGCAGGCCCCTCGTTGCAGTGGTTTCTCTCCTTGCAGAGCACGGGCTCTAAGGCATGCCAGCTTAGTAGTGGTGGCACGGAGGACTCAGCAGTTGTGGCTTCCAGGCTTTGTTGCTCCTCAGCATGTGGGGTCTTCCTGGATCGGGGATCGAACCCACGTCTCCTGCACTGGCAAGCAGATTCCTTACCACTGAGTCAGCAAGGAAGCCGGGTGTTGGCTCATTTTAATTCTTGAGAAAGGTGTGGGTTGATTTCTGTTCTATTATAAACCTGGGAAGCTCCAAATCAATGTTTTCCAAATGGGAAAAAATAAATACATTGGTATTTAGGGGAAGGAAATGTTATTTTTAAGAGTCTAAGTTACATGTTTAAAACAATAGAATGCTTAAAAAAGAAAATGTTAAGAATATATAAAAATAAGCCAGTTTCCTCTGGAATACTGCAGATCATTATTTTCTTTATGAAAAAATTCAGTCCATACCTATTTAGAAAGTAAAAATATTCAATTATGTTTTTAAAAACAAATTTAAATTTATTGTTTTAAATTTAAATTAAATAATAAAAACATATGGGGCACCTGTTTTGTGCTAGATAAATATTAAGAAGCATGAAGTGAAATGAAGTGAATGTCACTCAGTTGTGTCCATCTCTTTGTGACCCTCATGGACTTCATAGTCCATGGAATTCTCCAGGCCAGAATACCAGAGCGGGTAGCTTTTCCCTTCTCCAGGGGATCTTTCCAACCCAGGGATCAAACCCAGGTCTCCCACATTTCGGGCAGATTCTTTACCATCTGAGCCACCAGGGAAGCCCAAGAATACTGCAGTGGGTAGCCTATCCCTTTTCCAGTGGATCTTCCGACCCAGGAATCAAACCAGGGTCTTCTGCATTGCAGGTGGATTCTTTACCAGCTGAGTTATGAGGGAAGCCCATTATGAAGCATACAAAGACAAATAAGACAAAAATAACTTAAAAGACAAAATACAGGAAGAAAAAAATATGCATGTCTAAAGATGTGGAAGTCCATGTTTAAGATCTCACTTCACTTAAATTTAACTAACTTTTATATAATAACTATTCTGTTTTATCATGTCCTGTGCTGCGCTAAATCACTTCAGTTGTGTCTGACTCTTTGTGACCCTATGCATGGTAGCCCACCAAGTTCATCTGTCCATGGGATTCTCCAGGCAGCCTTGGCTGCTGCTGCTGCTGCTAAGTCGCTTCAGTTGTGTCCGACTCTGTGCGACCCCAGAGACGGCAGCCCATCAGGCTCCCCTGTCCCTGGGATTCTCCAGGCAAGAACACTGGAGTGGGCTGCCATTTCCTTCTCCAACAAAGTGAAGTCGCTCAGTCGTGTCCGACTCCTACCCACCCCACGGACTGCTGCCCACCAGCCTCCTCCGTCCATGGGATTTGCCAGGCACGGGTACTAGAGTGGGTTGCCATTGCCTTCTCCGCCTGCCTTGGCAGGCGAGTTCTTTACCACTAGCACCACTGGGAAGCCAAGAAAGATTTACTGTTAGGGTACAAGTGACACGGCACTAATTTCATCTTCTACCATTTTCCCTTTTACTCTCCGGTTTCTGCTATACTGGACTTACTAGTATTGTTATCCCTTGAACAAGCTAAGCATGCAGCAGAGGCAACGGGAGATAATACACAAAATACAAATAGAATACATAAAAGAAATAAAATATTGATGATGGGTGCTAGATTCTTCCTTTTTTGTTTTAGAGAAAAGAGTTACAGATTTGGAAAAGTACTAAGCTAGAATGAGCACTGTAATGGATTGGAGTTAGAAGCATTGGTGTGAACTTATAGATTCCAGTGTTTTCAGAGTATGGAAATACATGTACATATTTATATGGGATATACGCATTCCCTAATTCTGACCTACAGCATCACCCCTTTCCCCCACGTCCAATAGCAACAAGCACACCAACAGCACAGAACTTGGCTTCTGCATGCTATTCTCCGCTGAAAGGAATCAGGACTCCTTATCAAAATAAAAACAGCTGAGTCCAGACTTGGTGCAGCGAGAGTGAAAGATGAGTCTGAAATATTTTATTATGCCACACTGAAAGGAAGTACTCAAAGAATGATGGGGACATGTCAAAAGGACACAGAAGTTGATTTGAAAAGAGTTCTCACTGGCCAAAATGGACTGTTTGAACAACAAAATAATGTTTGTAACAGTTATGATTCCATGCATCCTTATTAACATAAATTAATAAATGAAAACATTGAAGGTGAGAAATGGAATATTTCCTGCCTTATCAGTAAACAAAGGATGTCTCAACCCTCAACAATTGCAGCCCTCCTCCATCATGAGTCATGTCTGCAAAGAGTCAGACATGACTGAGCGACTGAACTGATCATGAGCCAGTGAGCCCTAAGGGAGCTCAGGAAGGAACGAATACCTGTCACCTAGGAGCCATCAGCCTGCAGCCACTCCTTAAGGTGTTTTCGTTTAGTCACTAAGTCGTGTCCGACTCTGCGATCCCATGCGCTGCAGCACACCAGGGTTCCCTGTCCTTCACTGTCTCCAAGTTTGCTCAAACTCATGTCCACTGAGTCAGTGATGCCATCCAATCATCTCATCCTCTGTTGCCCCTTTCTCCTCCTGCCTTCGATCTTTTCCAGCATCAGAGTGTTTTCCAATAGTTGATTCTTCCCATCAGATGGCCAAAACATTGGAGCTTCAGCTTCAGCATCAGTCCTTCCAATGAATATTCAGGGTTGATCTCCTTTTTAGGATTGACTGGATTTGATCTCCTTACTGTCCAAGGGACTCTCCAGAGTCTTCTCCAGGACCACAATTCAAAAGCATCAATTCTTTGGCGCTCAGCCTTCTTTACGGTCCAACTCTCTTATTGGATATACTTCAACAAAAACAGTAAAAACAAGTTATGGTTCTTGTTTTTCTAATCGCATATCCTCCTTCTTTACCTTTCTATTAATAATTAACACCATATGGTAAAGGTAAACTCTTCCTGAGATAAAGCTAAGATAGTAAAACAAGCATATGCATTTGATGACCTTACTTTCCAAACATCTACTAAAATAGTCTAGCAAATATAAAATGGATATGTTTTGCCTAACCCTGGAAAATAAAGACCTATCTCACATATGTATCTCATGACTCAAGGAGTTTTCACAGAGCTAACATAACCAAGAAGGGAGCACCAGCCTGTTGGCCATTTTGATGCCCTGAAGAAGGGCATGGCAACCCACTCCAGTATTCTTGCCTGGAGAATCCCATGGACAGAGAAGCCTGGCAGGCTACAGTCCGTGGGGTTGCAAAGAGTTGGAGTGACTAACACAACTAACACAACACAACAACTATGGCAAGATAGGAAATGGCTTTGACTCATCTTTTTTGCTTACTAGGAGAACTGGCTGGTTCACAAATACTTATTAGCCCCCCACCCTGGAGGAAGCCTCTTTACAGGTTTGCCCCCAGGGAAAACATGCCTGGCCCTGTTCTCAAAATCACTCAACAAAGAGGAAGCCTACGTGGAGACTTGCTCCAGGGAGATTGTGATCAGTGTAGCTGAAGACGCTGCTCCTGCTCAACGGAAGCAATCCGAGAATAAGCAAAATATATTTTAAACAAACCCAGTTAAGACAGATTGTAACTGAATGAATATCAAATTATGGAAAATTAAATGTGTGAATTAGAGCTTGGTCAGTTATCCCATGCAAGTGGGTGTGTGTTCAGTTGTGTCCGACTCTTTGCGACCCCATGGACTGCAGCCCACCAGTCTCTGTCCATGGGATTTCCCAGGCAAGAATACTGGAGTGGGTTGCCATTTCCTTCTCCAAGAGATCTTCCTAATCCAGGGACAGAACCCATCTCTCCTGTATTGGCAGGTGGATTCTTTATCTCTGAACCACCTAGGAAGCTCCAGTTATCCCATAGGGAGAACAAAAAGGCTTTGGAAATTATTAGATAAAAGTTAAGAACATAGTGGAGAAAACCACTAGACCATTCAGGTGTGAACTAAATCAAATCCCTTATGACTATACAGTGGAAGTGAGAAATAGATTTAAGGGACTAGATCTGTTAGACAGAGTGCCTGATGAACTATGGACAGAGGTTCGTGACATTGTACAGGAAACAGGAATCAAGACCATCCCCAAGAAAAAGAAATGCAAAAAAGCAAAATGGCTGTCTGAGAAGGCCTTACACATAGCTGTGAAAAGAAGGGAAGCGAAAAGCAAAGGGGAAAAGGAAAGATATACCCATTTGAATGCAGAGTTCCAAAGAATAGCAAAGAGAGATAAGAAAGCCTTCCTCAGTGATCAATCCAAAGAAATAGAGGAAAACAACAGAATGGGAAAGACTAGAGATCTCTTCAAGAAAATTAGAGATACCAAGGGAACATTTCATGCAAAGATGGACTCGATAAAGGACAGAAATGGTATGGACCTAACAGAAGCAGAAGATATTAAGAAAAGGTGGCAAGAATACACAGAAAAACTGTATAAAAAGGATCTTCATGACCCAGATAATCACAATGGTGTGATCACTCATCTAGAGCCAGACATCCTGGAATGCAAAGTCAAGTGGGCCTTAGGAAGCATCACTACGAACAAAGCTAGTGGAGGTGTTGGAATTCCAGTAGAGCTATTTCAAAACCTGAAAGATGATGCTGTGAAAGTGCTGCACTCAATATGCCAGCACATTTGGAAAACTCAGCAGTGGCCACAGGACTGGAAGAGGTCAGTTTTCATTCCAATCCCAAAGAAAAGCAATGCCAAAGAATGTTCAAACTACCGCACAGTTGCACTCATCTCACATGCTAGTAAAGTAATGCTCAAAATTCTCCAAGCCAGGCTTCAGCAATACATGAACCGTGAATTTCCAAATGTTCAAGCTGGTTTTAGAAAAGGCAGAGGAACCAGAGATCAAATTGCCCACATCCACTGGATCATCAAAAAAGCAAGAGAGTTCCAGAAAAACATCTATTTCTGCTTTATTGCCAAATTTCTGCTTTATTGCTTTATATGCCAAAGCCTTTGACTGTGTGGATCACAATACACTATGGAAAATTCTGAAAGAGATGGGAATACCAGACCACCTGACTGGCCTCTTGAGAAACTTGTATGCAGGTCAGGAAGCAACAGTTAGAACTGGACATGGAACAACAGACTGTTTCCAAATAGGAAAAGGAGTATGTCAAGGCTGTATATTGTCACCCTGCTTATTCAATTTCTGTGCAGAGTACATCATGAGAAACGCTGGGCTGGAAGAAGCACAAGCTGGACTCAAGATTGCCAGGAGAAATATCAATAACCTCAGATACGCAGATGACACCACCCTTATGGCAGAAAGTGAAGAGGAACTAAAAAGCCTCTTGATGAAAGTGAAAGAGGAGAGTGAAAAAGTTGGCTTAAAGCTCAACTTTCAGAAGACGAAGATCATGCCATCCGGTCCCACCACTTCATGGGAAATTGATGAGGAAACAGTGGAAACAGTGTCAGACTTTATTTTTGGGGGCTCCAAAATCACTGCAGATGGTGACTGCAGCCATGAAATTAAAAGACGCTTACTCCTTTGAAGGAAAGTTATTACCAACCTAGACAGCATATTGAAAAGCAGAGATATTACTTTGTCAACAAAAAGTCTGTCTGGTCAAGGCTATGGTTTTTCCAGTGGTCATGTATGGATGTGAGTGTTGGATTATAAAGAAAACTGAGTGCCGAAGAATTGATGCTTTTGAACTGTGGTGTTGGAGAAGACTCTTGGGAGTCCTCTGGACTGCAAGAAGATCCAACCAGTCCATCCTAAAGGAGATCAATCCTGAGTGTTCATTGGAAGGATTGATGTTGAAGCTGAAACTCCAATACTTCGGCCACCTGATGCAAAGAGTTGACTCATTGGAAAAGACGCTGATGCTGGGAAAGATTGAGGGCAGGAGGAGAAGGGGACGACAGAGGATGAGATGGTTGGATGGCATCACCAACTCAATGGACATGAGTTTAGCTGAACCCCGGGAGTTGGTGATGGACAGCAAGGCCTAGTGTGTTGTGGTTCATGGGGTCGCAAGGAGTAGGACACGACTGAGCGACTGAACTGAACTGAAGAACATAGAACGTAGATGTTAGTAATCTAATGTTGCCTTTAATGAATTGCAGAAAGCAAAAAGGAAGAGAAATGAAAAAGCAATAGACATTTATAAGTAGCTATGCAGTAAGGATCACTAAAAGTGATGTAACCTAGATACGTTCTGATAAAATTTACAAATTTCAAAGACAAAGAAAAGTTACATATGTCAAGAAAGAAGAATACTTTTCTACAAACTAAAGATAATCAGATTGGATTATTCCAGATTTTCTCACTCTTTGCGCCCCCATGTGTATAGTCCATGGACTTTTCTAGGCCAGAATACTGGATTGGGTAGCGATTAACTTCTCCAGGGCATCTTCCCAACTCAGGGATCGAGCTAGGGGTTCCCTGCATTGCAGGTGGATTCTTTACCAGCTGAGCCACCAGGGAAGCCCAGATTATCTCCAAGATGGATGAAATACTGGAAACAAGTCAAATACTTCTTAATAGAATTTATAGATTATTTTTCAGAAAGAATGAACACTTTTACAATATTTAGTCTTCCTATCCAAGAACATGATTCATCTCTCCAGGTGTCAGATTATCTTTTGTGTCTTTGAGTAAAATTTTTAGTGTTTTCCATTTGGGCCTTGCTCATGTTTAATATGGAGAAGGCAATGGCACCCCACTCCAGTACTCTTGCCTGGAAAATCCCATGGACGGAGGAGCCTGGAAGGCTGCAGTCCATGGGGTCGCTGACGGTGGTATACTCCTGAGTGACTTCGATTTCGCTTTTCACTTTCATGCATTGGAGAAGGAAATGGCAACCCACTCCAGTGTTCTTGCCTGGAGATTCCCAGGGACGGGGGAGCCTGGTGGGCTGCCGTCTATGGGGTCTCACAGAGCTGGACACGACTGAAGTGACTTAGCAGCAGCAGCATGTTTAATAGATCTAATCACTGGCGTTATATGGATTTTTATTTATTTGTTTTTCCACTGTATTTTTTCATTATATTTTATAAGCAACTGTTACTGGTACATATTGTTACAAATAACGACCATTTGTCTGTCCCATTTCAAAATGTGCATTTTTTTCTTCTCTTACTGTAGTTTAGCATCTTCAGTACAACGTTGATACTATCACTCTTTGCTTTTTCCTTCCTTGAATGGGATTGCATTTAATGTTTCACAATTAAGTACATTTGCATGTTGTCTGATAGGTCAGTTTTATCAAGATATATTCCTAACTTACGAAGTGTGTTCATAGACATGGAATTTTTATTGAATTATTGTTTGTCATTTTTTGAAGATCACTTTTAACTTCAATCTGTTCATACAGTGAATTTTATCCTTAAATTCTGTAAAGTTGATGCATTTTGATATTCCTGTGATAAACCCAATTACGTAAAGTACTCATCTATTTATAAACTGTAAGATCTACCTTTCTCAGTTCAGTTCACTTGCTCAGTTGTGTCCGACTCTTTGTGACCCCATGGACTGCAGCATGCCAGACCTCCCTGTCCATCACCAACTTCCAGAGTTTACTCAAACTCATGTCCATTGAGTCGTTGATGCCATCCAACCATCTCATCCTCTATTGTCCCCTACTCGTCCCGCCTACAATCTTTCCCAGCATCAGGGTCTTTTCAAATGAATCAGATCTTCTCATCAGGTGGCCAAAGTATTGGAGTTGCAGCTTCAACATCAGTCCTTCCAATGAATATTCAGGATTGATTTCCTTTAGGATGGACTGGTTGGATCTCCTTGTAGTCCAAGGGACTCTCAAGAGTCTTCTCCAACACCACAGTTCAAAAGCATCAATTCTTTGACATTTTCTTTATAGTCTAACTCTCACATCTATACATGACTACTGGAAAAACCATAGCCTTGATTAGACGGATCTCTGTTGGCAAAGTGATGTCTCTGCTTTTTAATATGCTGTCTAGGTTGGTCATAGCTTTTCTTTCAAGGACTGAGCATCTTTTAATTTTATGGCTGCAATCACCATCTGCAGTGATTTTGGAGCCCAGATAAATGAAATCTGTCACTGTTTCCATTGTTTCCCCATCTATCTGCCATGCAGTGATGGGACCAGATGCCGTGATCTTAGTTTTCTGAATGTTGAGCTTTAAGCCACCCTTTTCACTCTCCTCTTTCACTTTCATCAAGAGGTTCTTTAATTCTTCTTCACTTTCTGCCATAAGGGTGGTGTCATCTGCATATCTGAGGTTATTGATATTTCTCCCTGCAATTTTGATTCCAGCTTGTACCTCCTCCAGCCCAGCGTTTCTCGTGATGTACTCTGCATATAAGTTAAATAAGCAGGGTGACAATATACAGCCTTGACGTACTCCTTTCCCTGTTTGGAACCGGTCTGTTGCTCCATGTCCAGTTCTAACTGTTGCTTCCTGACCTGCTTACAGATTTCTCAAGAGGCAAGTCAAGTGGTTTGGTATTCCCATCTCTTTAAGAATTTTCCAAAGTTTATGGTAATCCACACAGTAACTTTCTAGTACTTAGTATTTTTGCATCTTTGTTCATTAGCAAGACTGTATAATTTTGGGGGGTGTGCTATAACTGTATTTTAGAGCTAAAACCATGGTTATGTCTGATACATAGAATGGGCTGGAAAGATTTTCTTAACCACATGTTTTTTTTCTTATCTAAAACACCATTTATTTATTTTTATTTTACTTACTTATTTGACTGCTCCGAGTCTTGGTTGCAGCATGCAGGATCTAGTTCCCTGGCCAGGGATCAAACCCTGATCCCCAGCTTTTGGAGCTCGGAGTCTTAACTGCTGGACCACTAGGGAAGCCTGTTAAACATATGTTTCTAAATAGTTTCTATAATGTTGAAACTACATGAAGAAATTGTATAAAATTGGTTAATTGTTTTAGAATGGTTTTTTAACAGATTTCAATTTCTTCTAAAGTTTTAATGTATTATTGTTATTACCCCTTCTTGAGTCAGAAGTAATATTTATTTTATGCTTTCCTAGTAAACTGTTCATGTCAAATAGCTTGTCAATTTAATTTTCCATAATAATTAATATTATCTAAGAATGACTACGGAGAAGGCAATGGCACCCCACTCCAGTACTCTTGCCTGGAAAATCCCACGGACGGAGGGGCCTGGTGGGCTGCAGTCCATGGGGTCGATAAGAGTCGGACACGACTGAGCGACTGCACTTTCACTTTCCACTTTCGTGCATTGGAGAAGGAAATGGCAACCCACTCCAGTGTTCTTGCCTGGAGAATCCCAGGGACCGGGGAGCCTGGTGGGCTGCGGTCTATGGGGTTGAACAGAGTTGGACACGGCGGAAGCGACTTAGTAGCAGCAAGAATGACTAATCTCATTATATTCATTTGTGTCCCTTTCTTGCTTTTAATAGTGTTCAATGATTTCTACTAATTTTTTATTGGTTAGTCTTACCAATGGTTTTTGTTTTATTGATATTTTCAATAGAGATTGAGATTATTTTTATCCATTAAGATTATATTTTATATTTGGTTTTGGTTCTTAGTTATCAGTTCACTTCTTTGTTCTTCTAGTTATTTCTTTCTTTATTGGGATATTTTTTGTTATATTTTCCTTCAACATTTTTCTTAAGCATTTTCATTTGTTTCTATTTATTTTGGCTGCACAGACTCTTCATTGCAGTGCATGGGCTAAGTTACCCCAGAGCATGTGGGGTCTTAGTGCTCTGACCAGGGGTTGAACCCACATCCCCATTACTGGGAGGTGAATTCTTAGCCACTGGATTACCAGGGAAGTCTCTCTAATTTCTTAAGTGGAATATTTAGTTCCTGTATTTTCTTTTTAATTTAAAATATTTTCATCGAAGTAATACATACAAATAGATAAATTATCAAGTAGTACTAAAGGCTTAAACAAGAAATACTAGTCTTTCCTCTTTCTGCCACCAAATATAACTCCCTAGGGGCAGCCATTTTTATTTCTTTTAGCTGTGTCTTCTGCTATTTATCTCCTTCTTTTTTATAATTATACCTACCAACTTATCACTTTTAGACAGACTGTATAGATTACTTATTACAGTAGGTGAAGATTTACCTCTGTACTTCCTTTCTTCCATTTTTAAAGAAACTTGCTAAAGCAATAGCCGATGTATATATTTTTCTGGTTGTGTAAATATTATTTACTATTGAGCCAAATAGTGTCCCTTAAGCATGCGTTTTTTCTGTACACCTTTCTAGTTTTCCTGCAATTAATAATTGACTCCTTTTTTATTTGCTTGTGTTTTTTCTGTACCTAGCTTTAATTTCTTTTCAACTGCTCCTACCATTTATTTTTCCAACACACTTAGCAATAATTTTTCCAAATGCCTAATCACATCAGATAATCTATGATTTCCATTTTTATTTTGCTGGGTGCTTTTTCCCAAAGTCCTCCCTACTCTAACATGAACTGATTGCCCTCCAGGCGTGGTGTACAGCTAGTAAGATGGACCATTTCTTTATCATCCTCCTATAAGAGACCTCCTGTTCTCTAGGTCCCATGTGTATTGTTATATATTCTTAGCAGTCTGGAGCATAAACTCTAGCTAGTTTAAATCCCAAAAAGTTTATTTGATTTGTACAATCATTGAAAGAGCTAAAGGAAGAACCTCTGGTCTGCACTTCCAGGACTTCTCCCAAAGTAATACATAGAAATAGGTAGTGGCTGACTCTGTTGTGATCAGGAAGTTGCTGAATCAGGAAGCTGCTTCCACAATGGCTGGCACCAGAAACAGGCCACCTCTGCCACATCAAAAGTTGCTGAATCTAAAAGCCTCCTGTTAAAATGGGAAGATCCCTGGGAACCAGGAAGCCATAGCTCCCAGCTCTTCTTCACCATCTGTATCAGTTTCTACCCTCACATAATTCAGTTTCAAATCAAATTCTTTGTTTCAGCTTGGCTCAACCCAAATAATCTGAACATGGAAATTTAGCTGCAACTTGAATGTAAATCTGGAATAAGGGACTTTCCTGGTGGTTCAGTGGTAAGCCTCCGTGCTCTCAATGCAGGAGGCCCAGCCAGGTTCTGTCTCTGGTCAGGAAACTACATCCCAGCTAAGAGTTCACACGCCACAGCTAAAAATCTTATGTGCAGCAAGTAAGACCTGGTGCACTCAAAAATAATTTATTTTTAAAATCTATTAAATTCTGGAATAAGTATCTTTCAGCTTTCCAATCTCTGCATTTCAGAAAGGCATTCTGGGACAAGGGTGAAATAGGTATTGTGCAAACCATTCTACAGTATGTGTGCTAGGCCTCCTGGCGACCCAGAATTCATTTGTACACACCCTTCTTCTCATCCTTAAACTTCCAACAGCCAGCTATTCCCACTCAATATAATGCAACAAAACTTTGTACAAATGAGAACATCCTTACCATCACTCCAAGAGACCCCACATCTTCTCAGCCACAGCGTCCACCTCGGAGTGATGCTCTTTTCTACTCTAGCTCAGTCACAATCCTCGTCTGAGAACGTGTGACGTGTGGACTCACCACTAATGACACACCCTATATAAAACAGCAGAGGAAAAGGGATAAGCAAGCAGGAAAGAATATGAACTCCCTAAAATGTTAAGTTGCCATAATAGCCTGGATCGCCTGCCAGGATTTCTACAGGAAAGGTAAATACACTTTATTCCTATTACTTTTGACTTGTTTAAGCCTCTGTATTTTCAGCCTAACATGTAATCTAACTTTTACAGTCACTCAACAGTAGCAATCACTAAATCAGCTTTGACAAGAGAAAGTCCATTTTGATGAGCTTTTTCTAATGTGGGGTGGGGTGGAGAGTTGGAGGATCATTTCATGTATATAGCTTAACCGAATCTCCTTGTTATCAGTTGGAGTTCTAATTGGAGTTCCAATTGTTATCCTAATTGGAGTTCTGTCCAGTCCCTGATCATCAATCTAAACTATTGCATAACACCATAAATCACTGTTGATTTTAACCTTTGGCCACCATCCTTCCAGGCAAAGCAGATAACCCATATTGCTGTTTAAAGCTCTTCCCCCTAGGAGGTGAATTATTTTTCCAGGCCCCTTATATAAAGTTCTAAGTCTTTTTTGTTGTTGTTTGTTTTGGCGAATTTATAAATCTGTTATTATTTTTCCTGCTTAACAATGTGTTATTTTAAAATTTCTTTTCTATCTTTTCAGTTTTATTGAGATATAATTGACATACAGCCATGTATGAGCTTAAGGTGTACAACATAATAACTTGACTCATATATATGATGAAATGATTACCAAAATTAATTTAGTTAACATCCACAATCTTATTCAGATACAAAAAAGAGAAAAATTTTTCTTCTTTGTGATGAGAACTTTTAGGATTTGTTCTCTTCAGTTCAGTTCATTCGCTCAGTCGTGTCCGACTCTCTGCAACCCCATGAATCGCAGCACACCAGGCCTCCCTGTCCATCACAAACTCCCAGAGTTCACTCAGACTCACGTCCATCGAGTCAGTGATGCCATCCAGCCATCTCATCTTCTCCTCCTGCCCCCAATCCCTCCCAGCATCAGAGTCTTTTCCAACGAGTCAACCCTTCGAATGAGGTGGCCAAAGTACTGGAGTTTCAGCTTTAGCATCATTCCTTCCAAAGAAATCCCAGGGCTGATCTCCTTCAGAATGGACTGGTTGGATCTCCTTGCAGTCCAAGGGACTCTCAAGAGTCTTCTCCAACACCACAGTTCAAAAGCATCAATTCTTCGGCGCTCAGCCTTCTTCACAGTCCAACTCTCACATCCATACATGACCACTGGAAAAACCATAGCCTTGACTAGACAGACTTTTTGTTGACAAAGTAATATCTCTGCTTTTCAATATGCTGTCTAGGTTGGTAATAACTTTCCTTCCAAGGAGTAAGGGTCTTTTAATTTCATGGCTGCAGTCACCATCTGCAGTGATTTTGGAGCCCCCAAAAATAAAGTCTGCCACTGTTTCCACTGTTTCCCCATCTATTTCCCATGAAGTGATGGGACCAGATGCCATGATCTTAGTTTTCTGAATGTTGAGTTTTAAGCCAACTTTTTCACTCTCCTCTTTCACCTTCATCAAGAGGCTTTTTCGTTCCTCTTCACTTTCTGCCATAAGGGTGGTGTCATCTGCATATCTGAGGTTATTGATATTTCTCCTGGCAATCTTGAGTCCAGCTTGTGCTTCTTCCAGCCCAGCGTTTCTCATGATGTACTCTGCACAGAAATTGAATAAGCAGGGTGACAATATACAGCCTTGACATACTCCTTTTCCTATTTGGAACCAGTCTGTTGTTCCACGTCCAGTTCTAACTGTGGCTTCCTGACCTGCATACAGATTTCTCAAGAGGCAGGTCAGGTGGTCTGGTATTCCCATCTCCTTCAGAATTTTCCGCAGTTTATTGTGATCCACACAGTCAAAGGCTTTGGCATAGTCAATAAAGCAGAAGTAGATGTTTTTCTGGAACTCTCTTGCTTTTTTGATGATCCAGCGGATGTGGGCAATTTGATCTCTGGTTCTTCTGCCTTTTCTAAAACCAGCTTTGTTCTCTTAGCATCTTTCAAACACACCACAGAGCAATATAAACTGTAGTCATCATATCGTACATTTACATTCCTAGTACTGTTATTTTATTAATTGAAATTTTGTACATTTTGACCACCTTTATCCAATTCACCCCCCAATTCTCGCCCCCAACTTGAAGTTCTAGTGCTATGACAGTCTGCTTCTTGCTGGTACCAGCATATACTCCAAAAGCCATCTGCAGATCAGGCTTGAAGTATGCTTTCTCAGTTAACTGATGATAGTAGATTTCCACGAGGCCATATGTGTGGTTTAGGGAGAGAAGTCAGTGTGTAGCATAACTGATAAAGAATGAGCCACCTGTTCACACAACTCATCTGTCCTTCAAGGGCCTGCTTCAAACCAAATTCAGTCGCTGCTTCCATTTAATGATGGAATGTGCTGGTCATGTCCAACTTTTCACTGTGATGGATTGAAAAGAAAACACCCAGTTTGTGATGAGTAACCAGGGTAATTAATCATTTAATGTGTTTAATCTTTATCAGGACCCAATTTAGAGATTTATTAAGAGATACATAGAAGAAAAGGAGAGTAGTTATTTGCTGAAGAGAGAAGGACCTGGTGATAAAATTCAATGGAGCTTTGATAATGATTCTCTTGTTAGGCCTGCCGCAGATTTCTACACAGAATTCTAAGATAGTCCATGGGTAAAGTCAATTGCCATTGTATTTTCTGTATATGAAGGATCAGATACTTGCACTGAAGCCTGGAGCAGCTGACATCCTTCTCTTCCTCTAGGTCTATTCAATGTCAGTGTCTTTATAGGTTACCTAGGAAACGTCAGAGAATGTACACCCAACTATGTTACATATTAATTAAAAACCATTCCGCCAAGTGTTGTGCCGTTTTCTCAAAGTAGAATTGCAAGGTGCATCACTGTATATTTCTTTTTGGAAAGAATATCCTCATGTGACTAAACAACTGGAATCTCAGAAACTTTCCTGAGGTGGCAGGACCATGCACTTTTGTGGGACTTACTTTCCGTTCTTTGGCACACGTGATATCTGCTTACCAAGACAGTGAAGGTGTACTGCTATCCACATTAGTGAAAGCAAGGTGCTTCAGCTTAAGACAGAAAAAAAAAAATGCACTTATCACATCAATATCTGCATACAAGATGTGGCATTTTGTTGATTTGACTCAGTAAAGAGATCAAAGGTGCAGCTGTATACTGTTCCTAATATAATTAAGCTTATGATGCCAGAACCTATTTGTCTTCTGCACAGGTGAATGTCAAGTTCAATGCAGATAAGATGAGGACTAGTACTCCTGTTTGTTTCAAGTCTTTTATTAAACCCTTTCAAGCACTGACTTCTGTGATTCTCCCAGAAATTTAGAATTGCTTTCAGTTTGCTGTTTTGATTGGGAAGGCTGTTCTACTTGGCCTTTTCTTTCCTTTCTTTCTTTTTCTTCTTTTTTGTTTTGGCCGCTTGCAGGATCTTAATTCCCTGATCAGGGATCAAACCGGGGCCACAGCAGTGAAAGCACCAAATCTTAACCACTGGATCACCAGGGAATCCTCTACTTGACCTTTATCTGTTGTAATAGCCTTTATTACTTGGATTGGGAGCCAATACTAGAATTCTACCAACCACTGAGTATATTCTTCCAAATATATACTCTGGAATAGTGGAAGAAACCAGAGGTGGGCTTGTAAATATCAGGACCCACTGTAAGATAGACTCGAACCCAACAGCATTTACGACATGACCTATATAAGCCAAACTCAGCTGAGTGACCATAGTAAAGTTCTTGGTTCCCAGGGATTCATGGCAGCTCAGCACTCAGTCCATAATCCATGAAGAGTATTTCTCTTTCCCAGTGTACAGTTACCTCAGTAAATGACACAGGGTCTTTCAGAAAAATCCAGGAGCTTCATTTATTCATTTCTTTCATCCAAGGGAAATAAAAACACCTACTTTATTGGGCTGTTTTAGGGGATCTGAGAGAATAACTATAAAGCATTACATAGTTCCTTCCACATAATATATGATCATTAAATGCTGATACTTTCTTTTTTTGATCCTAACAGTGAAGATAGAGGGAGAAGCAGGGAGTATATTTAAATCTAAATATTGATTTTTAGTGTGTACATGTACACACTGGTATATTTAAAATTAGTAACCAATAAGGACCTACTGTATAGCATAGGGAACTCTGTTCAATATTATATAACAGCTCAAATGGGAAAAGAACCTGAAAAAGAATAGATATATGTAACTAAATCATTTTGCTGTACATTTGAAATTAACACAATATTGTTAATCAGCTATGCTCCAATATAAAATAAAAAATAAAACGCTTAAAAAAATGTTGACTTTCAGGCTAGGTGATCAGGAGTCCAGAATCTTGGGTTTCACTGTGTAATTGTGTCAAATACGGTCACTACAGTACATTCAAAAAAATCGACCTTCACATGAAAGCCATTCAAAAACTAGGCACGTTTGTGAATTTTTTTTTTTTTTTCGTGTATGAGGTTTTAATATACACTAAATTTTCTGGAAAGCAGGAATCATGTAAATGAAGCTATAGCTATTTTGTTTTGTTCAGAACTTCACCAATACTCGTTTCATTATTTTGGAAAAATTATGTCACTAACCACAAGACTACCTATGATCTTTTACCTTCAAAACAACACATCTATGTCAGCCTATATTTGTAGCTACTTTACTATGGCGATTCCACACATAGATGTAGACATATGACTGGCTAGTTTGCTGCTGTGTCTCCCGGTAGGAGTTGTGTTTAAGCATTTACACACTGAAATAGTAATACCTTCCCTTTCCTTCTTTATGTTACAGTTAGAATACTATATTGATTTAAGAAAATAATATGTATAAGTAGATTATATTAACTATGAATTTCATTTCAGAACAAAGGGGGTATTACAAAAAATTATTATAAAAAGGGGGCATGAGGTCAAACTGGGCTGAGAATCACTGTTTCATATAATACCAAGGAATTTCTGTTATCTCAGCTTAACTCAGCATAGAATACATTAAATCAAAGCCAACAATTAGAACTATTCTCAGCTGCTTGAATTAGCTCACTGAATCCAGCATCTCTTATGGATACATGCCAAGTGATAAATTCAGCCCAATCTAAAATTATGTTCCTGCCTCCTGATCTAACATCCTTAGAATTCATTACCACACATATTCACTGTCCAGGATTTGGACAATATAAATGAACACTTAGAAGCAGCCTGACAGTTTTTGACTCTGTGTACCCTCCACTCCTACCCCACACTGGCTTAAGATCTACTGCAGCAGGTATGACATTTGCTAAGGCCTTGCCTTCAGTAGACACAGTCTTTAAAGTCATCACAGGTGGCAACAAGCGTTTTATCACTGGTGCTTGGACTAGCAATGTCCCATTTTTTTCTCGTTATAATTTTCCGATATTGTTTCATAAAAAAAATAGCTCTTCTTGCATTTTGGGGAAGAGATCAAAAATGGAAATTTTCTTCTGAGTAATGCTAGATAATTTCAGAATTACATTTTACCCCCAAACCCTCATTGGGTTGTTAGTTAACAAATACTTGTCAAGTATCTACTATGTGCTAGACATTAGGTAGGTGTCAGGCCTGGAAGACTGGCCTTGTCCTTGCTCTCATGACATGCACCACATGGCAGGCAGGATCTTGGTTCCCAACCAGAGATTGAACCTGTACCCCCTGCAATGGGAATGTAGAGTCTTAACCACTGGGAAGTCCCTCCCATGACATGTTAAAGATACTGTTCACTTCCTAAGATCTGCAGAACCCTTTTCAAGGTCCACCCTTAGGTTTTTTGGTTTTTTATCTCTTTCCTCATTTCTTCATGAGGTGAAATCTTTCCAGCTTTATATTTGTCTTTGTCTGTGGTACATATACACAATGGAGTATTACTCAGCCATTAAAAAGAATACATTTGAATCAGTTCTAATGAGGTGGATGAATCTGGAGCCTATTATACAGAGTGAAGTAAGCCAGAAGGACAAACACCAATACAGTATACTAATGCATGTATATGGAATTTAGAAAGATGGTAACGATAACCCTGTATACGAGACAGCAAAAGAGACACTGATGTATAGAACAGGCTTATGGACTCTGTGGGAGAGGGAGAGGGTGGGAAGATCTGGGAGAATGGCATTGAAACATGTGAAATGTCATGTATGAAACGAGATGCCAGTCCAGGTTCAATGCACGATGCTGGATGCTTGGGGCTGGTGCACTGGGACGACCCAGAGGGATGGTATGGGGAGGGAGGAGGGAGGAGGGTTCAGGATGGGGAACACATGTATAATTTTTTTTTAATTAAAATTGAATAAAAAAAAAAAAAAGGAAAGGAAATCCAAAAAAAAAAAAAAAAAGAACAGTGACAGTTGAATGGGTTCTTTTACCTGATTCTGGATTACACCCGAGTGTCTGCTAATTTAATCCAAACAGCATGTACCTACTGTATACAAAACATTGTACTAGGAGGTGTGGCTAATAATCATAGTTAGTGCTTACTGAATGCTTAACAGGTGCCAATTACTTTCAGTTTCTCTTTTTATATTTTTTTTCAGTTTCTTTGCATGTATAACTTGTTCAGTCCTCAATTGCTCTACGAAGTTTTGCTATTATTCCCTCATTTTATAGATGAAGTAACTGAGGTATTAAGTGGCTTAGAAACTTGCTCAAAGTCACACACCAGTAATTAAATTCAGCAGCTCTACATCCAGGGCCAGCACTCTTCACTTCTTTGTGATAAATAAGACACCAGGTTGAAAAATATGACTTGCTTCAAATAACTTGCCATCAAATGGAAGCTTTGAAAATTACTATGGCTTATTATTAGTTAAAAAAAGAGAGCTAATTAAAAAAAAAGAGTCAGTCAAGATATATGAAGTTTTTTAGAAAAACTAGCTCAGGTAATTTTTCTGTTGATTTTTTTCTCTTTCACTCTTTTTTCCCCTCTAGTGATTCCATTGAAATTGTGCTTATCTGTGTTGATTGATTCTTTTATCTTATGATTTATCTTCTCTGCTAAAATGAAGAATCCCTTGAAAGTCGGGACCATGTATTTTTTTTTTTATCCTTAGCACCTAATATATAATAGAAGATTGCTAAGTACCAGGATTAAATAAATTATTATATTCAAAATAAGCAGCAGTAATTATTCATACTTAGTACTTACCAATACATGTCACCTAAGGGCACAACAATGTTTTAACACCTTTGATAAGATAAGTTTTAAAAATATTCTCATAAGGAGAGTTGAAATTATTATCCTGTATCACAATCAAGGGCTTAATTGTCAAAAGGTCAAGTGGCTTACCACAAGTTACAGAGGAAAAAACAGCATCTAAGTGTTTCTCTTTTTATTACAAAAAAAGGTTTCCCCCCAAGTTCAGTGAATGCACATTAAAAAAAAAAAAAGCAAAACCAAGAACAACAAAGATACTTTATCAAAACCAAGCAATATTTCATCACAAAACATTAACTTATATTAACTTTATATGAGTAAGTTATTTTTAAAAGCAACTATAAAGATCGTGTTCTGAAACTCCTTTCCATGCTATTTTTGTGTTCTACACATTATTTTAATAATCAGGGCTATATCCTCCCATGAGATCTACAGGGCGGATATGAGATAAGCCACAGATGAGTTAACTTGTTTTGGCTTAAATAAGGAAATGTGGTTGGTCCAGATGCTTCCATGTCCAAGCACATCAGGATCTAGTAGGCGATAGAAATTGGGCTAAGACTCAAATAAAAGGGGTGGTTTTAGCTAATAACAAAGCCTATTCCTTCAGTGTTTCTGTAGACAAAACTTTTTTTTTTTTAAGAAAAATATTATTACAACATAGTTATAGAACAGTTCTTGGTAAAAAAAAAAAAAAAAAAAAAAAACTCCAGAAAAGGATGCTCATAAAATCTCACATCTCTAACTGTAAGAAAGATTTACTTTTACTGTTGTATCTGTTCCAATGACTGTTTTCTCAGTCTCTGTTCACAGCTTCACTATCCTCTAAACTGACCAAGTTGGAAACCTCAAATTTCATCTCCACAGTCCCTTCTACCTCCCCCTCCCATGTCAGAGGTTTTCCAAGTCCTGCCCATTGTGTTTACTAAGCAGATTTCTCTCTTTGTCTCTTTTGTGAACTCTATGACAGTCTCCTACCTGGTATTCCTGCCTCCAGTCTCTCCTCTTTCTAGTTACTTTTCCTCACCGATGTAATACAGGGATTTATTTACCTGAGAACCACCAGTGGCTCACCCTTGCCCACAGATCAGAATACAACCTCCTTAGTATGGTACTCATGCCCTCTCCAATCTTTATCATCACCTTATCTTCTTCTACTTCCCTGAAACCCTAGACTCTGACTACAAGTGTCTTCTTGCATTACCCAGACATCTGTTAACACCTTGTGTTCATCCACACACATGATGTTCCCTTAGCCGGCAAAGCCCTTCCTCTATACTCATCACATGGCCGATGCCTAGACTTCCTTCAATTTCCAGCATAAACGTGATCCCCCTGTGAAGGAGTTCTCGACTTTCCCAGCTAGTGATTGAATCATTCTCATTCCAAACTCTTGCTCCTCACTGAGTAGTCTGTCGATGCCCTATGTTTTCCAGCTCCTTTCTAACAAGGTGGGGCCATGTGACTGCTTCTGGCCAAAGAGCCATGAGTGGAAGTGACATGTGCCAGTTCTGGTCTGAAACACCTAAGAGCTGGTACATGACTTTCCAAAGCTCTCTTCTGTCAGTTAACTAGGAAGGTCTTGTGATGAGATGGCAGAACCACAAGATGAAAATGGCCTAAACACACCACATGTTGGGGAGGGGGTAGGTGTGCTCTGGAAAGTCCTCTGAAACTGCATTAGAGTTCACATAAGTGAGTAATAAATTCTTGTTGGTTAAGTCACTGAATTTTAGAGTTTATTCATAACCTCACATATCCTATTTCAACACTTTGTGTCTTTATGTAGTCTTTCATTATGCTGAATACAATAACGTGCTAATTGTTTTTCTCTTGTACTATGAACCCTCAAGGTCAGACATTATGTCTTACTTTGCATCTAACATAGTCATATCGACCAAAACTGAACTTGTTGAAAACTGACTCAGCATACTTAAACCTTATCCCCAAACCTATTCTTCTTCCAGCATTTCCTATCTCATTAAATGATGTCACCATTAACCCAGTCGCTCAATCCAGAATCTAGACATTTCTTTCCTATTGTCTTCTTAATCTTCTAAAGTCAAGAAATAAACCCAGGAGGTACTTATTCTACCTCAAAGGTATGTCTTTCTCCATCCCCTTATCATTATCGATCTCCTACAAGGATGACAGCCATCAACTTTCTAAATGGCTCTCTTCCATTTTTGATTCATTTCTCATCTGCAATGAGAGACATGTGCTTTAAAATTTGGAGATATTATCATGTTACTTCTATGCTTACGTAGCTTCCAGTTATTTAATGTTCCTTCAATAACTTCCAGTTATTTCTGTATTTATGTCATATTCCATTTCACTTTATGAAATTCCATTTCACTTTTTTTGGGTGTTCTGAGACCAGATGTAGTGGTGAAGGGGGTTAATTCCCTACATCAACAAACAATTCTTGGACATCAGAAGGGTGTGTCCAAGAATTCAACTTAATTCTGTCACTATCTATTGAGAGATAGCATCAGATTCCACAGGTTAAGGGTTCAGTCTTACAAGATTACCACCTCCCGACACACACACATGCACACACTTCAGACACCAGTTGCAAACCCAGGCTGTTACCCATGCTTCTGACCAACTAGCTAGATTGGAGCTTCCAGTGACCCCTTCCTTGGACTTCAGACTCCATTCCCAAGTCCAAGTATTACCTATATTTCTCTGACTGACCTGCTATAAACCAGAGGTTCGCACAGCCACTTCTTGGGGTTTGATGAATTTTGCTAGTTTTTGTTCAGTCACTCAGTCCTGCCCCACTCTGCAACCCCATTCCCTAGCATGCCAGGCTTCCCTGTCCTTCTCCATCTCCTGGAGCTTGTTCAAACATGTCTGCTGAGTTGGTGATGTCATCCAACCGTCTGCTGTAGTTTTGCTAGAGAGGCTCACAAACTCAGAGAAAATTTTCATCTGCTAGATCCCCAGTTTATCACAGAAAGATATAACTTAGGAGAAGCCAGGGGGAAGAGACACACAGGGCAAAGCATGGGGACCCACTCTACCAGCATCTCCATGTGTCCACCAGCTAGGAAACTCCCTGAACCCCTTCCTTCTGAGTTTGAATGGAGGCTTCACTACTTAGATGTGACTGATGAAATCGTTGACTACTGGTGATTAAATTCTATCTCTAGTGCCTCTCCTCTCCTGGGGATGATGGGAGGGGGAGAGGTGGGACTTTTCAGTTCCAAACCTCTAATCACAGGGCTGGTTCCACTGGCAATCAGCCCTCATCCTAATCAGTTCAGTTCAGTTAAGTCTTTCAGTCATGTCCGATTCTTTGCGACCCCATGAACCACAGCACGCCAGGCCTCCCTGTCCATCACCAACTCCCAGAGTCCACCCAAACCCAGTCCATTGAGTCAGTGATGCCATCCAACCATCTCATCCTCTGTCGTCCCCTTCTCTTCCTGCCCTCAATCTTTCCCAGCATCAGGGTCTTTTCCAATGAGTCAGCTCTTCGCATCAGGTGGCCAAAGTATTGGAGTTTTGGCTTCAACATCAGTCCTTCCAATATCAATATTCAAAATAAAAACCCCAAACCTTGGTCTTTAACTTCAGGTAATCTGGATTATAAAAGACATATCTCTTATGAATGAAATTAGGCACATACATGAGAATTTATTCTTTGCTTGTCACTGACCCTGTCTGTGCTAAGAAGGACTCTTTCCTTGGCTGTACTGCCTCAGCAGTGGGAAACATTCTATTTTCTGTAGCTTCAGTGCTGCTGTGTAATTATATATCTCCGATAGAGGGATAAGATGGATCAGGATGGCAGCCTGATGACAATGACTCTTTAATGCACTCCACAGACACTGATGATTTTATAATTAGCTGTCTTAAGATGGAAGTTCCAGAATAAGAAATATTCCAGTGTTTCAGGATAATGTAAAGCTATCCTGTTACTTGATGATCCTAAGCACAAAATGAGGAAAAAGTACTGTAATTCTTAATTCTTGCACTTTACTTCTATAAAAATGTTCAGATGTTACACATGCTGAGTGAAGAAAATCCACTCTTAAAATTATCAAAAATTAAACTTTAAATACTTAAAATCACAAGATTTCAGAGCTGGAACATACTTCAGAACTACAGGCACGAAGAGTTTTCGCATCTTCTTGTTGTAAGTATTTGAGATTTTCTGAGTTTCTAAGGACTTGTTTTTGTTGGCATATTTTAGAGACCAGTGAATATTAGATTGTTGCAAACAGGTATATTAAGATATAATTTATTCCTATTTTTAGGATCTGCAACCAATTGAGAAAAAAGCAGGCTCTGAAGACCTTCAGTATAAACAAAGAATCACACTTTCTGAGACATAGCAGATTTACTTTGCATTGACTGCAACAAAGTAAAGGTAGTTTTTTAACAATTGTATTAGCCCAAGCTATCTGGACAAAGACCATAGACTGGGTGGCTTAAAGAGCAGAAATTAACATTCTCACAGTTTTGGAAGCTTGTGATTCCAAGATCAAGGTGCTGGGCAATATAGGTTTTTGGTGACAGTTTTCTTCTTGGCTTGTAGCCAACACCTTTTCATTGTGTGGCAGAGAGAGAGAGACAGAGAGAGAAATACGGAGAGAGAAGGGTGGAAGCACTTGCTCTCTTGTGTCTCTTTCTATAAAGGCCTGTCAGACCAGGGCTCTACCGCCATGACCACATCTAACCCTAATCGGCTCTTAAGGTCCTAGCACCAAGCATCACCACATTGGGAACTAAGGCTTCAACATATAAAATTTGTGTGTGTGGATGTGGGAGGGGGGTGTTGGGAACACAACCATTTGCTCCATAACAATAATTTAATGAGTTTTTTTTCTGTCTTGAAGCACTCTGGCTATTGGAAGTTGCCATGGCACCAATTTCCAAAGTATGTTATTTTCTTTTTCTTTTTTCCCCTTTTTTACATTCTGTTTTTTATTTCCCCAATTTTAGCAGTTTGCTTTGGCTTTAATTTTGTAACATACTGAGAAGAATTCTTTAGAAGTTTTAATTTTCTTTTCTGCCTAGGAAGCCATATGGAATGTTTCCACTTATTTGCCTTATGTAGTGATTGTACTGTATTCCTGCTTTATAGCCTGGAGTACTGCTGCTGCTGCTAAGTCACTTCAGTCGTGTCCGACTCTGTGCGACCCCATAGACGGCAGCCCACCAGGCTCCCCCTTCCCTGGGATTCTCCAGGCAAGAACACTGGAGTGGGTTGCCATTTCCTTCTCCAATGCATGAAAGTGAAAAGTGAAAGTGAAGTCGCTCAGTCGTGTCCGACTCTTAGCGACCCCATGGACTGCAGCCTACCAGGCTCCTCTGCCCATGGGATTTTCCAGGCAAGAGTACTGGAGTGGGGTGCCATTGCCTTCTCCGAGCCTGGAGTACATTCATTGCTTAAACTCAGTATGTCACAGGAGTCCTTTCTATTCAGTGTCGTTTCCCAACTTATTCTAGAATGCGGGATCAGTGCTTCCATTAGCACAAATTTTCAGATGCTATTAAAAACAAGAGTGCCTTATGCTTAAGAAGTTCTACTGATGTGCATGTAAAACTGGACATCTAAAAGACCATCCATCCGGCTCTTTGAAAGAAACTGTCATTCTTGTATTCAGTGAATACTCGGATGTCAAATTACTCCCTGGAATGACTTTTCCATAAAATCAGTTTGAATCAGTATTAATTCTTGCTTCAGAGAAGCATATCCTTTGTGGTTAACAAATGAGTGTAGTGAACATACACCAAAGATCAAAAGTGAAAAGTTAGCAGAAAACTATTATTACTTCAGTCAAATATGACTGGATAAAGGGTTGAAGGCTCTATTCCTAAAATTTAAAAGCAAGTTAAGGACTTCAATTCCTGTATAATATACTATACAGTTTAAAACATGTGATGTGTAGGAAGATGATTGCTCAGCTCTGCAGTCATTAAGTTACCTGGACATTAGACAGGTGACCTTTGGATGAAAATGGACCCTTTCCCCTTCATGTGGAACTAACACCGAATAAGCCTCGTCACTACAGCATATTTATGAAGTCTGAGTGGTTTAACATTAAAGTTTAACTTTTAAACTTTAATAATTCAGGTGGTGGCCATGGAAAAAAACAACCTGTGTGCATAACTTAAGGCAAACTGAAGTTTTCTTTCCCTCAGTTGATCTTATCTGTAAGTCATTTCTTTTTGTCATAGAATTCAAACTAAGACTATAATGTGTATTTTTATATAATCATATTTGTCATAAACACTGTTATTTGTAGGTTATTTCTGTTATGCCTATACATTGTTTTTAATTTTTTTAAATTGGGAAGAACTTTATTTATGAGAAAAGCATCCATTCAGGAATAAATGCCTCATCGTTACTGATGTAATCATCAAGTCTGGGTCAATGTTAATTTGATAATATAACACAACACGCACGAATGTCTTTGATAAGTCAATACGATTCGAGAGGCAGTGGTATGTCACAGTGAAGACAAAGGCTCTGCAGTGAAACTGCCCATGTTTGAATCTCATCTCTGCCACTCACTAGTTCTGCCACCTTAACTAAGTTACTGAACCTCCCTGTGCTTTCGTATGCTTACCTATTAGACGGACTGGTATAAAACTACTTACCTTGTTTAGCTGCTAAGTCTTGTCTGACTCTTTGGCAACTCCATTGACTGTAGCCCACCAGGCTCCTCTGTTCACGGGATTTCCCAGGCTAGAATACTGGAACGGGTTGCCATTTCATTCTCCAGGGGATCTTCCTGCTCCACGTCTCCTGCATTGCAGGTGGATTCTTTACTGTTGAGTCACCAAGGGAACCTAACCTACCTCATAGGGTTATTATAAAGATTAAATAAATTTATATATACTGAGCACTTAACATGTGAATGCAACCTAGAAAATTCCAAGTAAGCACTTGTTATTAGTATGCACAGTGGTTAGGAGCATCAGCTCTAGGGCCAGGCATCCTGAATTTAAATCCAGACTCCACCAGCAGCCGAATGACCTTGGACAAATCATTCAATATCACAGTGCCTTAGTTTCTTCATCTGAAAATGTGGAAATCAGGTATGAGGACTAATTGAATTGATAGGGGCAAAATGCTTAGAAAAGTGCCTGAGATGTAGTAAAAGTGCTAAGTAAATATCAACTATGGATATTATTAACACAGTGGGGAGACTAAATTATATTCATGTCTCCTAAATATCAAGTGAAATATGATATCAAATGAAAAATGTTATATCCTGTTTTTCCAGCTTGGAGAATTAACTTAAGGTCACATATTTTTAGTAGTAATATGACACCAAACATCTCTCCTGCTTATTTTGAGAATGTCTTTCATTTTCTGGGTCCACATGTCTCCGTAAGTCCAAGAATCCAAGGATTGTTACTCAGCTTCAAGAGGTCAGATCTGATGGCCTTTTAGTGCTATGGAAAGGCTACTGCTGCTCCAGCAATATATACACCTTCAGGTTACTGGATCAGAAAGGTTCTAGAGAGATTGTAGAGAGCCAACCCTTTCCAAACTGATCAGACCTCCAAGTCCTCTTTCTCATCTCCCTCCATGGGTTGACTCCATGATCTAAGCAAAACAATCACCATAATAAACATTAGATTTCCTAAGGTCCCATTAATTATACTTTAAAGAACATTATAATAAAACACAGTATAATGACAAAGATCACTACAAACCCCCCAAATCTTTGGAAATTAAATGCATACTCATAAATAACCTACAAGCCAAAGTAGAAATTAGTAAATATTTTGAACTGAGTAATAGTAAAAATGACATGGTAGATTGAAACTCATGGGATGTAGCTAAAGCAGTGTCTAGAGTGAAATTTGTATCCTTAAACATATATATAAAGAGAGAAATGGCTGAAATTAATTCTCTATAATTTCATATAAAAAAGCTAGAACAGAATATCAAACTCAAAGTTGAAGGAAGAAAATAATAAAACAGAAATGAATGACATTATAAACAAGTAATAGAGAAAAATTACAAAGCCCAAAGCTGGTAATCTGTAAAAATTAATTAAACTGATAGATTCTAGTAAGTAATAAAAAGAGAGAAAATACCAGTCTCAGGAACAAATAAAGCTCCTGCAATCATTAAAAAGAGAATAAGAAGTTATTATGAATAACTCTATGCCAATGAACTTGAAATTTGGAGGAAACTGACAAATTCCTTAAAAAACACAAGTTTTTAAAACTGACTATAAAATAAACAAAATTTAAATAATTCTATATTTATTTTAAATATTGAGTGTACTATTAAAACGTCTTTTCCTATCCTATTCACCTCTCCCCAAAACCAGGTCTAAATGGCTTCACCGGTGAATTAGTCCGAACTCTTAAAGATGAAATAATACTTAAAACAATTCCTCCAAAGAATAGAAAAACAGAAATAGTTTTCAACTTGTTTTTTAAATCCAGCATGGTCTTATTAATAAATCCTTAAGAAATATTAAGGAAAAAAAGGACATTTAATATAGATGAACAAAATTCTAAATATAATATTAGAAACTAAATTCAGTGATAGATAAAGCACAACCAAACTGAGTTTATACCATAAATAAAAGTTTATTTGAAAGTGAAAGTGTTAGTTGCTCAGTCATGTCTAACTCTGCAACCCCATGGACTGTAGCCTGCCAGGCTCCTCTGTCCATAGAATTCTCCAGGCAAGAATACTGGAGTGGGTAAGCCATTCCCTTCTTCAGGGGGTCTTCCCGACCCAGGGACAGAACCTGGTCTTCTGCATGGCAGGGAGATTCTTTATTGTCTGAGCTACCTTGTTTTTTCTTTCAATGTAATTTGCACACTAAAAAAATAATATCATATGATGTACAAAATGGAAAAGCATTTCAAAAAATGCAGAAAAATCAGGACCAATTCCAACATTCATTCATAATTTTCTTAAAAAAATATTTTTATCTAACTAGGACTATAAAGGAAATTCCTTAATCTGATAAAAGGTAAACAGAGAAAATGTACAACAAACATATTTAATGGTGAAATGTTGAAAAGTATTCCTCTGAGATCAAGAACAAGATAAAGATGTCTATTATCATCATTTCTATTTAACATTTAATAAGAAATCTAAACAATGCAGGTTGAGGAAGAAAAAAAAAGAACTGAAAATATTTAAAACGAAAAAAATATCCTATCTCTATGCACAAATGGCCTGACTGTATAGCTGGGAAATCTAAAAGAATTTTCAAAGTATTGGAAATAGCAAGTGAATTTAGCAAAGTTTTTGGGTTGCTAGATACAAGGCCAATATAAAGTAACCAATTGTATTTTTATACTCTAGTAACAAACAATAGGATGAAAAAGAAAATACTTAGCAAAATATTTAATTTAAAAGTATGCAAGATTCTACACAAAAAACTATCAAACATTACTAAGATAATCTAAAGAAGGCCTAAATTAAATGGAAGGACATATCATTTTAAGTAATGGAAGACTCAATAATATATATATATTGTTTCTGCCTAAAGGAATATATGGAATTGAATGTAATCACAAGAAAAATTCTAGGTAACTTTTTTTTTTTTTTTTCTGTAAATTGCCAAGCCAGGTTTTAAATTGTTTGGAAAAGTAAAAGGTCAAGAATAATCACCATGGTCTTGAAGGGGAAAAAAAAATGTTGGAGAACATACACTACTTGTTATTAAGACTTACTACAGAGCTATAATAAAACAGAAAACAGATAACTGAATCAGATTAGTGAACACTTGATTAGTGATAAAGGTAATAGTGCAGAGTAATGTTGGAAAGAATAGTCTTTTCAATATTAATGATTAAGCAATAGGGCAGCCATATGAAAAAAGGTATCTTCACCTCTATTTCATACCATACAGAAAAATCAATTCAAGGTTTATTAAAGTTTTAAATATGGAAGATGAAACAAAATTTTCAGATCATAGCATAATAAGATATCCTATTATCTTTAAAGATTTTTTAAATGAGTATAAAAACAACACTAACATTTTTTTTTCTTGGCCAACCCTGCAGTTTGTGGAATCTGTTTCCTGACCTGGGATTGAACCTGCGCCACGGCAGTGAAAGCACTGAGTCCTAACCACCGGACCACCAGGGAATTCCCAAAACAATACTAATCTTAAAGTTCAAAATTAGGTTCAGTTCAGTCACTCAGTCGTGTCCAACTCTGCGACCCCATGAATCGCAGCATGCCAGGCCTCCCTGTCCATCACCAACTCCCGGAGTTCACTCAGACTCACGTCCATCGAGTCAGTGATGCCATCCAGCCATCTCATCCTCTGTTGTCCGCTTCTCCTCCTGCTCCCAATCCCTCCCAGCATCAGGGTCTTTTCCAATGAGTCAACTCTTCACATGAGGTGGCTGAAGTACTGGAGTTTCAGCTTTAGCATCATTCCTTCCAAAGAAATCTCAGGGCTGATCTCCTTTAGGATGGACTGGTTGAATCTCCTTGCAGTCCAAGGGACTCTCAAGAGTCTCTCCAACACCACAGTTCAAAAGCATCAATTCTTCAGTGCTCAGCCTTCTTCACAGTCTAACTCTCACATCCATACATGACCACTGGAAAAACCATAGCCTTGACTAGACGAACCTTTGTTGGCAAAGTAATGTCTCTGCTTTTGAATATGCTACCTAGGTTGGTCATAACTTTCCTTCCAAGGAGTAAGCATCTTTTAATTTCATGGCTGCAATCACCATCTGCAGTGATTTTGGAGCTCCCAAAAATAAAGTCTGACACTGTTTCCACTGTTTCCCCATCTATTTCCCATGAAGTGCTTGACCAGATGCCATGATCTTAGTTTTCTGAATGTTGAGCTTTAAGCCAACTTTTTCACTCTCCTCTTTCACTTTCATCAAGAGGCTCTTTAGTTCTTCTTCACTTTCTGCCATAAGGGTGGTGTCATCTGCATATCTGAGGTTATTGATATTTCTCCCGGCAATCTTGAGTCCAGCTTGTGCTTCTTCCAGTCCAGTGTTTCTCATGATGTACTCTGCACAGAAGTTGAATAAGCAGGGTGACAATATACAGCCTTGACATACTCCTTTTCCTATTTGGAACTAGTCTGTTGTTCCATGTCCAGTTCTAACTGTGGCTTCCTGACCTGCATACAGATTTCTCAAGAGGCAGGTCAGGTGGTCTGGTAGTCCCATCTCTTTCAGAATTTTCCACGGTTTCTTGTGATCCACACAGTCAAAGGCTTTGGCATAGTCAATAAAGCAGAAGTAGATGTTTTTCTGGAACTCTCTTGCTTTTTTGATGATCCAGCGGATGTGGGCAATTTGATCTCTGGTTCCTCTGCCTTTTCTAAAACCAGCTTGAACATCAAGAAGTTCACGGTTCATGTATTGCTGAAGCCTGGCTTGGAGAATTTTGAGCATTACTTTATTAGCATGTGAGATGAGGTTTTATTAGGGATTTCCTTGGTTGTCCAGTAGCTAAGACTCTGTGCTCCCAATGCAGGGGGCTCAGGTTTGATCCCTGGTCAGGAAACCAGATCCCGCATCCCACGATTAAGAGTGCAGGTTGCAACTAAAGAACTGGTGCAGCCAGATAAATAAATATATTTTAAAATTAGGTTACATTAAAATGAAGAATTTCTTTCATCAAAGGACTCCACTGAATGAAACAGTATAGCGGGGGAGTGGCCAAGATGGTAGAAGAGAAAGACCCTGAACTCACCTCCGGCAAGGGTTCATCACGGTTACACCTATTTACAGAGGAGCTATTGATGAGGAAGATCTGAAAACTAGCAGAAAAGATCTCATACAACTAAAGATTAAAAAAGAAAAAAGACATGTAGGAGGGATGAAGACACAACATAGTCAAAACGTATACAACCGGAGTGGGCAACCCACAAATGGGAGGATAATTACAGTTATAAAGGTCCCCAAACAGTGAGGGTTCTAAGCTCAACAGTGGACTTCCCCAGCCTAGGGGGGTCCTGTACCAGGAAGAAGAACCCACAGAGCATTTGGCTCTGAAAGCCACTTCCTTTCAGGAGAACTGGAGGGTGGTAAGAAATAGAGACTCCACTGTTCAAGGGCACACAAAAAATCTCACCCTCTGAGAATCGGGGCAGAGCCAGTAGGTTGAAAAGATCCTAAATCAGATCCACCTGTCAATCTTGGAGAGCCATCTGAAGAGGCAGGAGGCAGCTGGAGCTCAGCTTTATTGATTGGATACAGTGTTCTACATCCCTTATTTTCATGTATTCCTTACCTACTTATTGTGGATACAGATGATTAAAAAAAAAGTAGTAATACTTTTATCTTTTAACCTTCCTACTAACCTTGTACATGGTTGATTTATCACCTTTATTATATATTTGCCTTTACCCATGAGAATTTTCTTTTCATAATTTTAATATTTCTAGTTGTGGGCTTTTCTGCTTAGAGAAGTCCCTTTAACATTTCTTGTAAAGCTGACTTCATGGTGCTAAACACTTTTAGCTTTTGTTTGCCTGTGAAAATTTTGATCTCTCCTTCAAATCTGAATGAAAGCCTTGATGGGGTAGAATATTTTCGGTTGTAGATTTCCCCCTGTCATCCCTTTAACTGTCATGCCTCTCCCTTCTGGCCTGCAGAGTTTTGGGTGAAAAGTCAGCTCATAGCCTAATGGGAGTTCCTGGTACATAACTTGTTGCTTTTCCCTGGCAGCTTTTAATAATCTCTCTTTATCTTTAATTTTTTGCCATTTTAGTTACATCTTTTCCCAGTATTGTCCTCTTTGGGTTGTTCCTGTTTGGGACTCTCTGTGCTTCCTACCTGAATATCTGTTTCCTTTCCTTGGTTAGGGAAGTTTTCATTTATCATGTCTTCAGATATTCTCTCTACACCTTTCTCTCTTCTTCTTCTGGGACTTCTTTAATGCCAATGTTGGTATGTCTGATGTTGTCTTCAATTCAGTTCAGTTCAATCACTCAGTCGTGCCCGACTCTTCGTGACCCCATGAATCGCAGCACTCCAGGCCTCCCTGTCCATCACCAACTCCTGGAGTTCACTCAGACTCACGTCCATTGAGTCAGTGATGCCATCCAGCCATCTCATCCTCTGTCATCCCCTTCTCCTCCTGCCCCCAATCCCTCCCAGCATCAGAGTCTTTTCCAATGAGTCAACTCTTCCCATGAGGTGGCCAAAGTATTGGAGTCTCAGCTTCAGCATCAGTCCTTCCAATGAACACCCAGGACTGATCTCCTTTAGGATGGACTGGTTGGACATCCTTGCAGTCCAAGGGACTCTCAAGAGTCTCTCCAACACCACAGTTCAAAAACATCAATTCTTCGGCACTCAGCCTTCTTCACAGTCCAACTCTCATATCCATACATGACCACTGGAGAAACCATAGCCTTGACTAGGCAGACCTTTGTTGGCAAAGTAATGTCTCTGCTTTTGAATATGCTACCTAGGTTGGTCATAACTTTCCTTCCAAGGAGTAAGCATATTTTAATTTCATGGCTGCAATCACCATCTGCAGTGATTTTGGAGCCCCCCAAAATAAAGTCTGACACTGTTTCCACTGTTTCCCCATCTATTTCCCATGAAGTGCTTGACCAGATGCCATGATCTTAGTTTTCTGAATGTTGAGCTTTAAGCCAACTTTTTCACTCTCCTCTTTCACTTTCATCAAGAGGCTCTTTAGTTCTTCTTCACTTTCTGCCATAAGGGTGGTGTCATCTGCTTATCTGAGATTATTGATATTTCTTCCGGCAATCTTGAGTCCAGCTTGTGCTTCTTCCAGCCCAGCGTTTCTCATGATGTACTCTGCATATAAGTTAAATAAGCAGGGTGACAATATACAGCCTTGACATACTCCTTTTCCTATTTGGAACCAGTCTGTTGTTCCATGTCCAGTTCTAACTGTGGCTTCCTGACCTGCATACAGATTTCTCAAGAGGCAGGTCAGGTGGTCTGGTATTCCCATCTCTTTCAGAATTTTCCACGGTTTCTTGTGATCCACACAGGCAAAGGCTTTGGCATAGTCAATAAAGCAGAAATAGATGTTTTTTTGGAACTCTCTTGCTTTTTTGATGATCCAGCGGATGTGGGCAATTTGATCTCTGGTTCCTCTGCCTTTTCTAAAACCAGCTTGAACATCAGGAAGTTCATGGTTCACATATTGCTAAAGCCTGGCTTGGAGAATTTTGAGCATTACTTTACTAGCGTGTGAGATGAGTGCAATTGTGTGGTAGTTTGAGCATTCTTTTGCATTGCCTTTCTTTGGGATTGGAATGAAAACTGACCTTTTCCAGTCCTGTGGCCACTGCTGAGTTTTCCAAACGTGCTGGCATATTGAGTGCAACACTTTCACAGCATCATCTTTCAGGATTTGAAATAGCTCAACTGGAATTCCATCACCTCCACTAGCTTTGTTCGTAGTGATGCTTTCTAAGGCCCACTTGACTTCACATTCCAGGATGTCTGGCTCTAGGTGAGTGATCTCACCATCGTGATTATCTGGGTCCTGAAGATCTTTTTAGTATGTTTTTTATTTCAGTTATTATATTGTTCATGTCTGGTTCTTCTTTATGTTTACTAACTCTTTGTTAAAAACTAACTTCTCCCTCTATTCATCCATTCTTCCTTGAGTTTTTTGGTCCTTTGAACATGTTTATGATCATTATCTTGAACTCTGTGAAGTAGATCGCTTACCTTCATTTCACTTAGTTATTCTGGGATTTTATCTTGTTCCTTGTTTGCAACATACTCCTCAGTCACCTCATTTTGCCTAATTCACTGATTTTATTTCTATATGTTTGGTAGATTGGGCTTCTCTGATAGCTCAGTTGATAAAGAATCTGCCGGCAATGCAGGAGACCCCATTTTGATTCCTGAGTTGGAAAGATCCCCTGGAGAAGGGATAGGCTACCCACTCCAGTATTGTTGGGCTTCCCTTGTGGCTCAGCTGGTAAGGAATCTGCCTGCAATGTGGGAGACCTGGGTTCGATCCCTGAGTTGGGAAGATCCCCTGGAGAAAGGAAAAGGCTACCCACTTCAGTATTCTGGCCTGGAGAATTCCATGGACTGTATAGTCCATGGGGTCGCAAAGAGTTGGACACGACTGAGTGACTTTCACAAACAGGCTTCCTTTAAGAACTGCCTTCCTGGAAGGGATTCCCTGAGTACGTCACTGGCCGGAGTGGAAGGGTGGGGTTCGGTCCCCCTTGGTGGGGCCCCATCTCCGCACAGTAAAAAAAAAAAAAAAGAAAAAAGAACTGCCTTCCTCTCTGGAATATTTGCCTAATCCTGTGACTCAGACATTACATTTCTAGGTATATACTCACAAAAATGTGTGCATGTGTATATTTTCAAAGGACAAGAATTTTGATAGTAACAGAGTAACATTATTCAAAAAAGCCCTAAAGTGTAAATGACCGAAATGTCCACCAATCATGGAATGAATAAACCAATTATAGTTTCTTTATACAATATAATACCACACAACAAAGAAAATAATAAACTATTGCTAAATACATGTGGATTCATATCAAAAAACACAATATTGATCAAAGAAGCCACCCCCCCCCCAAAAAACACATACTGTGTGATTTCATTTAAATAGCATTTGAAAACAAGCAAAACTAATCTATGGTGACATAAGTAAGGATAGAAGCTACATTTAGGGAGAAGGGAAGGGTACTGATTGTCAGGGGACGTGATGGGGCTTTTAAGTTAGGGTAATATTCTATTTCTGGACCTGGGTAGTGATTACACAAGTGTGTGCCCTTTGTGATATGGACTACTGAACTATACCCTGGAATTTGTGTGTGTGTGTTTTGCATGTAAATTGTACTTCAGTAAAAGATGTCTATTAAAATAAAAGAATGATTAAGTCTAGGAGAGAGAATTCTGATTTTAAAAAAGTCATGTTAGTAGTATAGTAGTATAATTATAGCATATAACTATAGACGAAGTTTTAAAAATTTTGCTTTCATTTGGTTGTTACAGTAAACAAAATTTGGGTGGGAAGAAAAATTAATTTAGTATTTGTTCAAATACATATATAAACTGGAGGTGGAGGCCTTTGAGTTCTTTATGAGGACAATATAAATTCAATCAGAAAAAAATTTAAAGTTGGTATTATCATACTGCCAAAGAGAGTCTTGCTCAAAGAGCTGTGAACTGCTAATTGTGAACAATTGCTAGGCACAGCCTCAAAAAAAAAAGTATGTATTTGAATGAGATAACGAACTATAATGGAATTAAATGTTGAGAAAAAACTACCAATAATAACTTTGGTTTTGAAAGAATTACCCTTTCTGACAGTATTTAACCACCAAGGGTCAACAACTTAGTAGAAATTCTGAGTTCTTACAGTAAAACCATTTCATCTGTATCAGTTCCGTTCAGTTCAGTTGCTCAGTTGTGTCCGACTCTATGTGACCCCATGAACTGCAGCAGACCAGGCCTCCCTGTCCATCACCAACTCCTGGAGTCCACCTAAACCCATATCCATTGAGTCGGTGATGCCATCCAACCATCTCAACCTCTGTCGTCCCCTTCTCCTCCTGCCCTCAATCTTTCCCAGCATCAGGGTCTTTTCCAATGAATCAGCTCTTCGCATCAGGTGGCCAAAGTATTGGAGTTTCAGCTTCAGCATCAGTCCCTCCAATGAACACCCAGGACTAATCCTTTAAGATGGACTGGTTGGATCTCCTTGCAGTCTAAGGGACTCTCAAGAGTCTTCTCCAACACCACAGTTCAAAAACATCAATTCTTCGGTGCTCAGCCTTCTTCACAGTCCAACTCTCACATCCATACATGACCACTGGAAAAACCATAGCCTTGACTAGACGGACCTTTGTTGGCAAAGTAATGTCTCTGCTTTTGAATATGCTGTCTAGGTTGGTCATAACTTTCCTTCCAAGGAGTAAGCGTCTTTTAATTTCATGGCTGCAATCACCATCTGCAGTGATTTTGGAGCCCCCCAAAATAAAGTCTGACACTGTTTCCACTGTTTCCCCATCTATTTCCCATGAAGTGATGGGACCAGATGCCATGATCTTAGTTTTCTGAATGTTGAGGTTTCAGCCAACTTTTTCACTCTTCTCTTTCACTTTCATCAAGAGGCTCTTTAGTTCCTCTTCACTTTCTGCCATAAGGGTGGTGTCATCTGCATATCTGAGGTTATTGATATTTCTCCCGGCAATCTTGAGTTCAGCTTGTGCTTCCTTCAACCCAGCGTTTCTCATGATGTACTCTGCATATAAGTTAAAAAGCAGGGTGACAATATATAGCCTTGACATACTCCTTTTCCTATTTGGAACAAGTCTGTTGTTCCATGTCCAGTTCTAGCTGTTGCTTCCTGACCTGCATACAGGTTTCTCAAGAGACAGGTCAGGTGGTCTGGTATTCCCATCTCCTTCAGAATTTTCCACAGTTTCTTGTGATCCACATAGGCAAAGGCTTAGCTTATTTTTAAAAAATCTTTATTAAATTTGTTACAATATTCCTTTGGTTTGTTTTGGTTTTTTGGCCCTGAGGCATGTGGAATCTTAGTTCCCCAACCAGGGATCGAACCAGCTCCCCCTGCATTGGAAGGTGAAGTCCTGACCATTGGACCACTAGGGAAGGCCCAATAAAAGCTTATTTATCTCTCTGTTCTCTACAGTAGGATACATTCAATATCTGGTTGGCAGAATAATAAAATTTTTGAGATGTGAAATTTTCTGTTCCTTTGATGGGAAGGATTTTGGGTAGGGCAGGGATTCAACTTTGCTCCTAACTTTTGGAAACATTTATTTCAAAAATTGTCTTTATATTAAGAAAATTCTAGTTTAAATCTTGTGGATTATGATATGTGTTCATTTTTTGCCCTCTCCCTTTTTAGACTCGTATCACAAGTAAAGATGGCTTAAACTGGGTATGTGGAGTTGGATGAGAAGAACGGGCTTTACCTCATAGAAGAGGAATCCTGTCTTCACTTGAGCCTGGCCACAGTGATATCTTATCTAGTTATGCTTGGACTTGTACCAAGGACCAAGAAAGGATCTATAGACCTAACACTAAGAATCACATGTAGTTGGTGTAACTTTGAAGAGGGATATTGTAATTCTCTTCTGCTGTTGTTGTTGTTCAGTCGCTGAGTTGTGTCCAACTCTTTGTGACCCCATGGACTGCAGCATGCCAGGCTTCCCTGTCCTTCATTATCTCCCGAAATTTGCTGAAATTCATGTCGATTGAATTGAATTGGCCATCCAACCATCTCATCCGCTGTCATCCCCTTCTCCTTTTGCCTTCAATCTTTCCCATCATCAGGGTCTTTTTCAATGTATCATATTAATTCTCACCTGATTAGAAATTCCCATTTGATAATCTCAAAAGCTTAGAAGTTTGAGAAAGCTTTCCTTTACCCTTTTCTCATCCATGATCTTTAAACAACAGAAATTAGCATTGGGCAGGCATGCAGAAAGTGCAGGCTCTCTAGTCTCTTGGATCCTTAGTTTCCTCAGTCCTATGTATGCTATGTGCTAAGTCACTTCAGTCGTGTCTGATTCTTTGGGACCCTATGGACAGTAGCCAGCCAGGCTCCCCTATCCTCAACCCTAGACAATTACTATTCCTTGCTTTGCAATTATTACATTTTGAAAAGTATAAAACAGAATATAAATATAGACTAACACCATTATATTATTAGTTGTAACTGTTATCTTTAAGTTGCATTCTAAATATAAAAGATAAAGCTTGGGACTTCCCTGGCGGTTCAGGGGCAAGTACTCCACACACCCCATGCACAGGGCTTGGGTTTGATCCCTATTTCCCAGGTGGTTCAGCAGTAAATAATCTGCTTGCCAAAGCAGGAGACACAGGAGACCCAGGTTCCATCCCATGTCAGGAAGATTCCCTGGAGGAGGAAATGGCAACCCACTCCAGTATTCTTGCCTGGAAAATCCCATGGACAGAGAAGCCTGGAGGGCTACAGTCCATGGCGTTGAAGAGTTGGACATGATTGAGTGATTAAGCAAGAGCACAGGAAACAAGATACCCACATGTCTCAACTAAGACTCGGTGCCAAATAAATAAAATATTTTTGAAAAAGATAGAGTAATGTCTAGACTTGGAAAGAATATAGGGAAATGAAATCAGAAAGACTAAGGGATGGAAAAATAAACACACTGGTAATTATAAAGGATAAAAAAAGGGCCAAGTTGCAAGCTGCAAAGGTCAATACAAACTTTTAAAATTATTTTTCTAATTATATAGATCACATAGTCTCAGTCTTGATGTAATGGGCTTCTGGGGTTTTTTTCTGCCTTGTAACCTGCCCTCTTCTGGCAACAGCAACTTCTTTCCTTGGAGAACTGCTTTTCCTAAACTCCAAGGTTTTCACATCACTCTCTTCACCTTGCTAGGGGTGGGTATGCTCAGGCATCTGCAGTGACCCGAGTCAGGGGAATCAGCATCTTTCCTTGAAACTGATTACACAGATCCTGATGGGGGAAATCTCTGTTCTCTGAAGTACTCAGATCAGATCAGTCGCTCAGTCGTGTCCAACTCTTTGCGACCCCATGAATCGCAGCACGCCAGGCCAAGTGGAATTAAAAAAAAAAAAAAAATTGGAGCTCTTTCCTCTGTACAATAAACGCCTACCTTCCCTCATCCTACCATTCTCTGAGTATAAAGGCACTAATGATCATCTTTTGAGGGATCTGAAACCATTTCCCCAAAACTGTCACATTTTTCTTCTAAACATCACATTTGTTTATCAGAGATAATGAAGTTTCCAAGCAGCTAAGAACATGAATTAAGAACTCAGAAATTCTTTGAAAAAACAGGCCAGCTTGAAGTAAAAGAAAATCTCAAACATTCTCACTTAAAAATAAAATACCAAGTCTATTTAGTCAGCAGTGGCATCTCCAGGTACTTAAAATACTTGATTTGTTATCATCAACGATCTAGTTAGCATTTAAAATTTTCAAATCGTCTTAAATTTTTTTTTCTTTTAATCATTGGTTTGTTTGAATCAGGATTCAAACAATGGAGCAAAAACATTTTTTTTATCATCAAGCCCACACTGGCTGGTTACATTTTTATCTCTCTTCAAAACAGATACGTCCTTGTTACACTCTCGTGATGAGCAACAGAATTCAGAAATCAATTCAAAGTCTCTTTATGTGCTTTCCAAATACCAGATGAGGTTCTGGTAATGAAACTGTGGGGTAGATAAACGTAAGTAATAGCTTTAGTTACCCTTGGACATTAGAACCCAAAAGGAATCAGTGGCAAGAAAACATATATGTTGACTCATAGATTTTGGGTTCTCCATTTCTTCAACTATTTGACTTGGCAGTAAACAAAAGGAGATACACTGTTTGGTTTGCCAATATCTAATAAAATACTGAAAATTTATAAGGCAAATGTACTAATATATGTATTTAAATATAGTTATTAAAATTATCTGTAGCTTTATTTACAAACTAACATCCTTATCTTTGTCTTTTATGTCCTTGTTTGTTCTCAAGAACAATCAAGGACTGAGAGAGAATATCACCCCCTCTAGGTATAAATGAATATATTTTGCTTCTGACTCAAACATGCAAGGATGAAAAAACATTGTTACCCACAGATCCACAACCTTCTTCAACCAAAGAGCAGATGCCAAGGGATGAGGAGTTACAGGCTTCTGAGTCATGCCTAATCTCCACCCACCTCATCAAATAAATTAACAATATAAGTGATCCACGTATCTGCGAAGCAAGCTCACCATTCAGAAAAGTCCCCTAACCCGCTCCCCTCCCCAAAACCATCACTCTTAAGGTCCTCCTAGAATTAACGCTGACCCCTACCATAGTAACCTTACCATAGTAAACGAACGGATACTTATTTCATCTTTTCGTATCCCCACCATCTCCCTCTTAACTGGACTTCTGGGTACAAAACTAGATATTCTCCGCTCCCGCCCCCGCCCCAGTGCATTTATTACTGTTAAGATCTTGTAAAGTTAAAAAAAAAAAAAATCTGTCTCAGGAGCATCCACCGCGTACACCCCACTTTGCTCCGGTGCGCCAAAAGCGATTCATCCACTTTTACAGCGCGCTCCCTCTGCGTCTGTGCGCGTCGTATCAGCACTGAGTAGGTGCCCAGGTTCTGATCTCGGGCTAAACCTCATGATCTGGCTGAGGTTCTGTGAACTGAGTCATTCTGGCAAGGAGAATATTCCGTGACTCAGCAGGCCCGAAAAGGAGGATGTCAGATCCCAGATCCTTTCGAGTCTTTTAAAGGCAAGCTGGGGAACATAAACAACGCAGTGGAAGAATTTCGCAGTGGGTCTGCCGCATACCCAGGGGGAAAAAATGCCATTCCATTCCCAGCCTTCTCACTTCCTTCCTCGCCCCTGTTAAAAACCACGGGCTACGCTTTAATTCAGAGGCAGGAAATCACTTCAGAAAACTCATTCTGATACTGCGATCCGGCTCTTTAATCTCCAGGGACCTTGTCAGCCCCTGACACCCCGGAACTCTGCTCAGAAAGCCCTGGAGCCGGCCGCGAGCAGCACGGGCTATTCCCGGGGCGGCCCCGCGGCGAGGGGGCTGGGAGGGAGAACGGACACCCCGCCTCCCTCCGCAATTTCGGGTCCCTAAGGTCCCCGCCCCGGGGCGCGGCCCGCTGGACACCAGGACGGACACCTGGCCTGGCTGGGACCCGAGCCACGGCCCAGACCACGCGGGGCTCAAGGGCCAACTCCAAGCGTCCATCGCCCCTCCGGCGTCGCCCCTATAAGACCCCTCCGTTGCCCCCACCCCCAACCCCGAGTCTTCCTGGGGACTCGGCGTCAGGGGACCCTGCTGTCCATCTCCCGGCTGGGCGCCGGCTCTCCCCCGCCTCCGCGGCCCTCCCGGCATGCACCGCCCCGTCGTCCCGCCCTCCCCGTCGCCCCGCCCTCTCTCCCGACCCCGCCCACCACTCGCGCCCCTCCAGGGCCCTCCCCCGCCGACCGCGCGCCGCGGGCTCGAGCGCGAGGTGCAGCCGCGAGTCTCCGGGGCGGACGCGCAGTCCACGGCGCGCGCGGAGGGCCGGGGAGCGGCTGAGAGGACGCCGGGGTTGGGCTTCCTCCTCGGCCAGACCCCACCCCACCGTCCCGACCCCACCCCGCAGCTCCTTCCTCCCCGGGGGCGCGCGTGCGCGCGCGGGCACGCGCTCGGAAGTCGGGGGTCGGCGGCGAGTTGCGGGCTGTGTCCCGGGTGCGAGAGAGGTGCGCGCGGAGCAGCTCTCAGCCAGCCGCGCGGTTCTCGCCCGGGGCGCCCACCCTCCCGTTTCTCCGGTGGCAGAGCCGCCTCCACCGCGCGTCTGCAGAGCCGGGTCACTGGGCCCCGCGGCTGAACCCGCGCGGAGCGGCCTCCGAGAGACGCCGCCGGGCAAGAGGAACGCACCCACGCCCTGGCCTTTGCCGTGGCCCAGCGCGGGGGCGGCGGGATGAGGGGCAGCGACCGGGCCGCGGCGGCGTTGCGGCCGCGGGGCCGCGTCTGGCCGGTGTTGGTCGTGCTGGCGGCCGCCGCGGCCGGCTGCGCCCGGGCAGCCATGGACGAGTGCACGGACGAGGGCGGGCGGCCGCAGCGCTGCATGCCCGAGTTCGTCAACGCCGCCTTCAACGTGACCGTGGTGGCCACCAACACGTGCGGGACTCCGCCCGAGGAGTACTGCGTGCAGACCGGGGTGACCGGGGTCACCAAGTCCTGTCACCTGTGCGACGCAGGGCAGCCCCACCTGCAGCACGGGGCAGCCTTCCTGACCGACTACAACAACCAGGCCGACACCACCTGGTGGCAGAGCCAGACCATGCTGGCCGGGGTGCAGTACCCCAACTCCATCAACCTCACGCTGCACCTGGGTAAGCAGTGACAGCCCCGTGTGCCCTGCTGCTGCTTTGCCCGCAGCCCGGCTCCCGGGCCACCTTCACCCCCTGGTCACTCCTGGACAGGGGCCCGAACAGCCGCATGTGGGCTCTCTGCTCCCCAGCCGGGGCCACACAGAAATTCCCTTCTCCAACTTCTACACTAGATCTAACACCTAACTTCCCGCGAGCCAAGGTGCTTCCCGCCAGCATCTCTCTGTCTGCTTTCCTCTTCTAACTTAGCCGACTTTTCCTTCCTTAGATTATTCTCCATTTCGGCTTCTTTGGTTCCTCTGTGCTGAAGCATGAATCAGAAACCCTGCTCACCCCCCTCTGCTTGTCCACCTTAAGCACTTTTACCTTGTTTAAAAGTCTTTGTAGGGTTGAGGGTGATTGCTGTTTGCTCTGCTGAATACGCTAGAGAGGAAAGGTTAAGGGGATTTGAGGGGAGCAAATGCCTTTACTACCGCTGTTGCCTGCGTGTGATTAAAATAGAAGTTCACTTTTAAAGTTATTGTTCTTGAAAGTTGTTCATCTTTAATGAAGGGCCACAAAGCGATTTCACTGCTAATCTCGGTACGGAGGAAACAAAAGGAAGTATCTGCACCCACTGCAATTGTTGGGTGAGGTTTGGTCCCTGAGTAAAAAGGCTGTCCTCACTGCCTTCCCTTTTGCTTTGATTCAAGGCAAGTGTAGAAGCATGTGTGAGTGACCTTTTAGAAATCAGGAAAGGGATGTATAGAAAACTTCATCGCTGGGTGGTAGACGAGGATGGACGTGTTTGTCTCAAAGAATTGTATGAAAAATCATGTTTGATCTGGGTCAGTTTTTCGTCATCATTGGAATATACAAACAAGCTGAGTGATTCATCATTGTGTTTAACAGACTAACATATGCATAAGAAATTGACACTTGACATGTAGAGCTTCAGCCTCAGTTAGGTTGAAAGCCATGATTTTACTGGTAGCTGGTAGTAATGAACTTCCAGAGAGAACAGGGTGCCAAGCCATTCTTCTATCAAATCAGTATAGTTCTGTAAGGCTGGAAACATGATTTGGGGAATCTTTGAAAGGAACTATTTGGTGGGCACATGGTTCTTTTGGTTGTGGTTTTGTATTTTTCTTTCCACTGCTCTCTGATACATGAAGTTTTATGTAAGTGTCAAGATTCCAGAGAAAGTACTTGAAAGGTGAAGTCAAATTACTGTGTGTGGAGTAAGTTTTAGAAAAGCAGTATTTAGCACTTTTGTAGTAAATATTTTATTTGTAGACAAATCATTAGGAAGATTAAACTTTTCAAAAATACATTTATAAACTGGAACTCTGAGGCACCCATTTTTCAGAGATGGAAGAAGTGAACAGTTCAGTTTTTCAAAGGTATTGGAAACATATGGAGCTAAATCGTATGTTGGAACAGGTGCCCTTCTGAAGATTCTGCAAGAAACCAAGGGCCTCCCAAGACCTTGTGGGGCTGCTCTTAGCTCTTTTCTCCTAAGTGTTATATTTTTAAACTTGGCCAGAATTACTTTTGAAATTTTTATCCATTTATTTTTGTTTAAATTTTTGTTTTGTTAAAGTTTCTGTGTTGAATTTTGAATCTCCACGAAGTCTTATTTCTTCTGTTTTGAAATATTAAACATGGCTATTGAAATACTAAACATGGCTATTAAATCATGGCTTTGATGTCTTACATGCCTGAGATTCATTTGAAAACTTCTGCATAAGAATCTCTTATGTAGGTAAAGATAGGGCTGACAGTCTGGACCTTCTGAATTTTCTGCTGTGAGCATTGCATCTGTTGTTGTTGTTGAGTCCCTAAGTCGTGTCCAACTCTTTGCAACTCCATGGACCATAGCCTGCCAGGCTCCTCGGTCCATGGGATTTCCCAGGCATGAATACTGGAGTGGGTTGTCATTTCCTTCTCCAGGGGATCTTTCCGACCCAAGGATCAAACCCCAGTCTCCTGCATTGACAGGCGGATTCTTTACCATTGAGCCACCTGGGAAGCCCTTGATCACTTTGTAGTGAAAGGTTATTTCAGGTGATGGTGTAGGAAGGTAGATTACTCAGTGATTACTTCTCTGTTACAAAGATACTGTGTTAGGTAAGACAGTATCTCTCAAGTTAGGTTGCTACTTCTGGGCAATGGATACATGAACTTTGGGTCCTAGTGATAGAATGCTTGAAAGACTTTTTTCTCTGAAAATGTTATATATGCTTGAACTTGTTTTGCTGAAAATTTCTTCACTTTTTGGTAACATTTTTGCTAAATGAAGTTCATAAAACTGTAGATTTAAAACTAATAAGTAAAAAGTTACCTAAAATAGTTTTCTTATGTTTCATAAAAACATTTTTTTAAGCTTTTTAGGCGGACAATTTCTAAAAAACATGACAAGAACTTATTGTACTTGTTCTTGGAAGGGGAGGGAGATTTATGTGTAGTGGGGTTAGATGCCTCAATCTCTGTCTCTCCCATCTCTTTTTTAATGACAAGGATATATGTATTCATGCATGTTGTGATCTCTGATTTATGGCAGTAGACAGGATTTTATGTATTGGATATTCAATGTATTCACTCCCTAACTCCAGTTACTCCATGGGCTCTAGGTAACTAATTATTTCCCATGAATTCAAGGACCATGACTGTTGTGCATCTATTAAATCTCCCATCCAGTTCAGATTTCACATACCCTTAAACAAGTGATGCATATTGTGCTCTGCCCTTACAGAGCATGTGAAACTCTACGGGAGCAGTGTGAAAGACCTAGGTCTGGCCACCACTTTTCTAGCTTTCCTTTTAATGTTGAACTTTTCTAGCTTTCCTTTTAATGTTGAACTTTAAACACAGTAAACTTTAAAATAAGCAAAGTCAGTTCTCACTTAAGTAGTCACAAGAAATATACATACTTTGCCACTGATCCCATCTTTTTTTTTTTTTTTTACTGTAAAAGTGAAACATGACATAATGAATTAAAACAATATAATGACTAGTGTGTACTTCATCTCCAGTTGCTAAGTTGCCCTGGAGACTGTTGCTCACAATTTCTTTTGTAACATTCCAGAAACTTTTCATGCATACACATGTGTGTGAAATTACACGATCATTTTAACTGGTCCTTTTTTTGGGTGGTGAGGCATGTTTTAATAGATGGCAGGTACAAATTAGATGGTTGTACCATTATCATCACTTGTACGAAAGCCAGGAAAATCAGCACTGATTCTGAAAGCAGCCATCTCTTAAGCACCGCATACGGTAATCCAGGGTGCAGGGTGTAATGTATCCTTAGATATAATGAGTTACAGTTGCTGTGGGATTCAGAACCACATTTTCTGCCTGTTGTGAAGAGACATCTCAGCAAGGCATCCTTTTCTAAAAAGAAGTTTTTCTTAGTTTGCCTTCAACTTCTGGATCTTCTCTCCTGACTTCTATATGAATTATTCAACTACTTTTTCAGAGTTTAGCTTTGGGGTTTTATAAGTTATAGTGAATTTTATCCTTATCAGCAGAATAGTTGATAGTAAGATTGTAGCTGAGAACTTGCCTTTTATTAAACTCTTTAATTAACTTGGTAGTCATTTGTAGGTGAAAACTTGGCAAATTGGGTCTTGATCTTGAAGGAGGGTACCTTTCCCTCTTCCTAAAAACAATTATGTTAAGGAAAAGAGTGCTTGTAAAACCAACTCAGTCAAAGTTTATGGAACTCCTAAAATTTACACCAAGATGAGATTGGTGTCCAAGCTCGCTATAAGTTTCGGGGAACAAACTGATTAAATGATGCTTTTAAGCTGTATCTAAGATACTCTTTTTTGGTGTCTAAGAATAATTGCTATATAAGGAAGGATATTGCACTTTATTCTATTTGGTCCCTTAGTGTACATTTAACAGGGAAAAACAGCAATTTTTTTCCCCCAGGAAAGTCTTTGCAGGGTAGTTTCTGACTGTCAGAACTCTGGTGACTTCACTGTGGTATTTGTGTACCCTGAGGGGACACTATTTTAGTTTGTCTCACAAAGGCCTGATTTACATTTTGCAGGTTTCAACTTGAGAAGTTAAGGAACTCCTCTTTAATGGCCAGCAGTTGGTGAACACAGTTTTATAAAGTTGCTGTTGGCTGGTTTCCTATTCTACAATTCACTGCTTTTCCTCCAAATACCTTCTTCATGTTTCTAGAGTATTCAGAAAAACAATGTACACATTAGGAGAAAATTCTAGAGCTGTGAGCTCCCTTCCACCCATGATTTTGTCACTGACCGAATTTGTGGGAGGGACAAAGCTCGTCTATTTCAATTCTAAATCCTCTTAGGAAGTCAGATATGCCTTTTGCTCTTCACTCCTCAGCCTTATGCATACATTCTCACGTTACTTCCAAATATTCTGCAGGCATATTTTAAATACCTACTGAATGCATGATGCAGGACCTGACAGAAGGGTGGAGAAGATCGAAGGTCCATTCTTCACAAGTCTATACTCGGTTAGGTGACGGTAAAGAATCTGCCTGCAGTGCTGGAGACTCCAGTTCGATCCCTGGGTCAGAAAAATCCCTTGGAGAAGGGAATGGCAACCCACTCTAGTATTCTTGTCTGGAGAATTCCATGGACGGAGGAGCCTGACGGGCTGTAGTCCATGGGGTTGCAAAGAGTCAGACACGATTTAACAACTAGCACTTTGAATTACTTTCATTTGGAATTTTCATACCCAGATGTAATGCCATTACAGTACTAAATCAGGAGTGCCTTTGTAGTATTTTAAAGCATCCAGTCAATTACTGATTAGATTTTCATAACTCATTGAGGGAAGGAGAAGATGAGGAGCCTGAGGTGGTGATTTGCCAAAAATTAGAGTGGAGGTAGGTTTTTGACTCAGTCGAACATAATAGCTCCTTCAGCTCTTAGCTCCTCTAACAGATCTCTCAAAAGAATGACTAGTTTATTCCAGGGCAACTTTAAAATACAAGTTCATATATATACTGATTCAGAGATACCAAACGCCCTTGGTTTTTCTTCTCCTGCCTCTGTTCCTTTCCACTTATGTTTCTGAATTTCTTTTTTCTTTCTTTTTTTTTTCCATGTTACATACTCTTCCTGAATGAACTTCTCTTACTCTCAAGGTTTTCAGAGTAACAGTAAGTTGGCAAATCAGTGCATTCTAAATTCACATTTTCAGTTTCTTCTGAAACTGAAATTCACATTCACAGTTTCTTCTCCAGGTTGGACATGGTCAGTTTGGAATGTCGGGAGGTCATGTCCAAAACTAAATTCATTCCTTATTATCTTATCCAGTTCAAATCTGTATTTTAATGAAATGAAGATACAGCTAAATTACTGTTTAGCCCTGAGACTCTCATCCATTCTTTTGCCAAAGACTGTGCTTTATAGGCACCAGTAAAGATTACTGTTTGGCCAGCAGATAGCATCCACTGCTGAAAGTCTCTGGGCAGCTGTAACTCCATCACTTTCTTTCCCACCCGTCCTTACTGCAGTCTGACCAAGACTCCACTTTCACTTCCTGTATCCAGCCATTATGTCTCTTGGATCCTTATCTTTATCTTGCTTTACTGTAGCTCCCCATGGAATTCTACCTTGATTACTGTAGCAGCTTGTTAACTAATTTGGTGGTCTTTCTGCCTCCAGTTTTGCTCTTTCTATTTGGGCAGCCATTGCTTGGGACTGAGCACTGGTTCTAAAATGCAAATCTGTTGATGTTATATCCTAGCGAAAAATTTCTGCAGTGATTCCTCAAGCCTTTAAGATAAAGTCCAGACACCTTGTCATGCTGTATAAGGTACTTTAGGGTCTGGACCTTCTTAAACTTCTTATCTTTTGTCATTTCATGTGCTCAGAGGGTTCCTTCTCTGGTTTGGGACACTTCTCCCAGGTGTCACCACCTTTAGGAATCCTTCCCCAGTTTGTTTCTCTTATCCCTTTCCATCCTACTCCCTGGCCTGGATTAGATCTTCCACTCACACCACCCTGTAGGTATCTACCACTGCACTTATTACATGGCGTTGTCTTGTTTCTTTACTTTTCTCCTCTTCTAGACCAGGAGGTTTTTGAAGGCCGGGTTGGAGATTTATGTTTTTAGTTTAGTTGAATATCAGATCAGATCAGATCAGATCAGGTCAGTCGCTCAGTCGTGTCCGACTCCTTGTGACCCCATGAATCGCAGCACACCAGGCCTCCCTGTCCATCACCAACTCCTGGAGTTCACTCAGACTCACGTCCATCGAGTCAGTGATGCCAGCCAGCCATCTCATCCTCTGTCGTTCCCTTCTCCTCCTGCCCCCAATCCCTCCCAGCATCAGAGTCTTTTCCAATGAGTCAACTCTTTGCAGGAGGTGGCCAAAGTACTGGAGTTTCAGCTTTAGCATCATTCCTTCCAAAGAAATCCCAGGGCTGATCTCCTTCAGAATGGACTGGTTGGATCTCCTTGCAGTCCAAGGGACTCTCAAGAGTCTTCTCCAACACCACAGTTCAAAAGCATCAATTCTTCGGAGCTCAGCCTTCTTCACAGTCCAACTCTCACATCCATACATGACCACAGGAAAAACCATAGCCTTGACTAGACGAACCTTTGTTGGCAAAGTAATGTCTCTGCTTTTCAATATGCTATCTAGGTTGGTCATAACTTTCCTTCCAAGGAGTAAGCGTCTTTTAATTTCATGGCTGCAGTCACCATCTGTAGTGATTTTGGAGCCCAGAATTGCTTGCTGTGCCTCAGCACCATACAGATTCCTGGGTGTATAATGATTGATTGGACATTGCCCTGACCTCCTGGAACTTGTGGCTTAGATGTGGAGTCCTAGGTCTCTCTCCTGAGTGTGGGCAGGCAAATTATAGCCCACATGCTAAATCCAGCCCTGGGCTGCCACCTATTTTTGTATGGGCCATGAGCTGAGAACAGTTTTTACATCTTTAATTGGTTGAAAAAATCAAAAGAAGAAAAACATGACACATGAAAATTATATGAAATTTCAATTTTGGTATCTGTAAAATTCCTTTGAAACACAGTCAAGTTCATTTATTAAGGTATTGTCTCTGGATATTTTTGCACTGCAAAGGCAGAGTTGAGTGTGTCAATATGTCCTGGGCCATAAAGCCCAAAATGTTTACTGTCTGACCCTCTGCAGCATGAGTTTGGTGACTTCTGCTTTACACGGATACATTCAGTGTTACATAATAAACTTTTTGGTAAAAGGTGCACACACAGTGAGCATTCACTTAGTTCACCATGTGGAGGGAGGCTGAAGGGTTTATATCTTCAATGCTTAACAGTCTGTCTGGCATAATGTTCAATGGGTGTATAAAAAACGAGTAAATAAATGAATGCCTGAACTATAAGAAGCCCCAAAACAGTCCACATTAACTTACATTCTTCTCAGTAACACTTCTGAACTTGAATTTATCAGTGCCATCTCGTCATTTTCTTGAGATATATGCCACTGTTAATATGGTCCATAGTGGTTTTATTTCTGTAGCTTTAAAGAAAGTACTAAGTTGGGTGTGGAACTGATACAGAATTGAAAGATCTGTGATTGTCCTTTTTTGGGGGCAAAAATTAGACTTTTATATGATTTAAAGTTAGCTGGATAAATTTTATGAGTAAACTATATGCTCAGACTTGAATCTCCCTTGTGACCGTTCCTGAAATTTTAATGTTAATATTGTGTAATTTTTTCTTTAGAAATAGACATAAATTTTATTTTAAAATATGTATTCACATGTCTATTGTTGAAATAGACTCTAAAAGGCTATTATTATTAAGCAGTTGTGGGGAAGGGTTGCAGTGAAATATCTTTATTTGCTTATTGTGTGTGGGATTTTTAGTTTATTTAACTCATTGGGGTGCAGTTGGAATACAGGCATACTCTGAGGCATGCCTTTTCTGCAGGATAGTGAAGAACCACATTAAAGTGGTTAGACAGATGAATAATAGCCACTTATTTGTCTAGAATTAACAGGCAGCAAAACCAACAGATGCTTCTTTCCTTGGTTCTTGTTTCCAGCTGTATGTAATTGACAGCTCTGCTGCTGTTCGGTTTGAGTTTTAGGGGAAAGTGTCAAAGTTTAGAGCAGAGCTGTTTGTTTATTTTTACTGTCCAAAATTCTGGAGGAGATTGTTGAAAATAAGAGATTACGAATCTGTCCCTTCTTTTAAACCGTCATTTCAAAGGGTGAAATGTCAAGATGACTGTGTGCTACTTCTATCCCTTTGCCTAAATTTCTTGCTCTAAGGTTTGTAAGAGGGCCTTGCTAAGATTTGCAAACCTCTCCTTTCTTATAAAATGACCAAGTTAGATGTTGCTCATGCAAGCCTAAAATGGACAGCTTGCTCAAAGGGGTTAGCAGAAAACTCATTTATAGAAATGTTGCTGAGGCTTTAGAGTTTTGTGCCAGACTGTGGTGACACTAATTAAGAACATCTGACTTTCTTTCCATGGACTCTTCCAGGGGGGCCAGCCTGAAATAACTGGGTCCAGTCAGCCTGGTGCCCTATGCAGCGACGTATTCCTGAATAAAATAAAGCAGACTTATCTCTTTCTTAGACAGTGGTGCTCTCAGATGTCTTGTGGCAAGGCTGGGAGATGAATTAGGGGATTTACATTATTTCTTTTAAAACTTAGGAGTTGTATATTCCCTCAACTCCCTGCTTTTACTCTTTGTTTCCAGCTGCATGGCTGCTTCCTATTATATTGCAGTCAACATTGGATTTTTGCTGTATCATCTTTTTTTGATTTCTTTTATCTTCTTTCTGTTTTGCAAGTTTTTAAAAGTAAACATTCAGAATCAGCCTCCTTCACTTAAAAAAATTTTTTTTTTTGAAGTAAAAAATATAAGTGGTCCTGTGTAGAGTTAGGGACTCAATGACTTTTGTTCGTGATGATAAATCACAGTGTACATGAAGAATGATTGCCCATGGCAGTGACTATAGAGATGCCTTCAGTGTTTTCAGAGACATGACCAATGATCAGGTTTTATTTTTCTCCGTTATATTTCACACTTTACGTTCTGTATCTTGAGTTGCATGGAGATTACATAGGTGTATACATATATATAGATGTGCACTTCGTTGTATGTGAATTATTCAAATTAGAAAGAAGAATTAAGAAACATTTCAGTCTTTTAAAACACAAAAAACATACAGGTGACTTTTTTAGTTTGAGGTGTCATTTTGGTTTAAAATAGGAGAGCACAGAATCTGAGACTTAATCTAAACTCTCTTTCTCTTGCCGTCTTTCTATGCCACGAGCAGTTGCTGGCATTAATAGGCATTAAGAAATGTTTTTTTGAATGAAAGGATGAACAAGCCAACCAGCTGATCTTCATTGAGGTGTCAGCTGATTTTAACTGACCTACCCACAGAGTAGGTTCAGAAAAGCATTCAGTTGAGCTTCATAATCAGTCTTAGGAAGTGGAGTGTGTGCAGGTGAGCAGTTCTCTTTGCTCTTCTCATCACTACCTTTAACCAAGTGAGGACTTGGTTAGTCACCCCTATGGACAGTAATAAAAGATGACTTCTGCTCTGAGGTGGAACAGGTTGAGTTTAGGTCAATCTGAATTGAATTCAGATCTGCTGTGGATAGACGATGCTCTTGCCACCTGGCTGTGTTAGAACAAGCCTGGTTAGTGATGGAGAGCTGAGGAGGACCTTTTAACTGGGCAGTGAAATGAAAGTAAACGGGGGTCCTGAGCCTGGTTTCTCTGACAGGTCTCTGCTTGAGTGCTGGATTTGGGTTGTTTGTTTAAAAAGGATCTTTGCACGCACTTGTGAAGAACAGAGGATTGTTAGCAATGGAAAAATACTAGGTTTTGGGTGCTTGTACTAGCTTTATATTTAGCTGTTAACACTTCTAGGAATTTCTAAGGAATTTATTGAATTTCAGAGTGAGATCCTGTGTTTCGTCAGTGTCTACTGATAGGAAAAGTGCACCACATACCGCGTTTCCTGAAGGGTGGTTGGGAACGCTACCTTATCTCCTTTCTCCCTTATCCGTGACTCCTTTCTGGTTGTTGAGAATAGCCAAGTTAGTTCAGTTGCTTACTTTATCTGACATCTTTAAAGATAAGTCTGTCAGGGCCATCTCCAGTTTCCATTTCATTTCCTCTGCTTCAAGTCAACTCTCTTACATTGTGGCTTTTTTGTTACTCATGTTTGCTAACTGAATAGGTCTAAACCACCTTTTATTGATTGATAAATAACTGCTGTGGTCCTGGGAGATTTCTTTGTCACTGTTTCCTCTTTCAAGCTCAAAAGTGACTCCCTTCACCTTGATTGCTGTAAATGTTAGTTTATAAACCTACAACTCTGTCTATGTAATCTGTCTTATCTGTGTATCTATCTGTCATTCTGTGTTTATCTCTTTAGGTTCCCCAGAGCACTCCTGAGCTAAGGTTCAATCAGGGGATTCCTAGATCCCTTAAAATTAATTTTTTTTTTTTCTTTCTCTCTGAAGAAGAGGGTTATATTTCCCACTTGGATTTTGTATTTTGTATTCCTCCCCCACAACATACTACCTTCACTTCTACTAAGATGAAGTATTACTTAATCACAGTCCTACTTTATCTGCTTTCTTTATAGTCCTGCTTTGTACACATTGCTGTGACACAGGCATTACGTCGAGTGACTGATGATTTTTAAATTCACATTTCTTATGAAAAGGATGGCACTCATTGCTGCATTCTAGTCTGTGGATTGGGCTTAAAATGCCCCCACCCCTTTTGCCAGTTGGGAAAATACAGAAGCATAAGCGGGTTTTTCCATCAGCTGTCTTCAAAGAGAATAAAAGGATGTTAAGTATTTCCAAGAGAAGAGCTTCACAGTTTTTGAAAAGGGGGTCATGACAGCTTGTTGAAAATGAGTTGAACAGCTTCTCTTGCACTTTCTGTTCACTGGCAGGGACTGGGAAGTGATGTTTTCCTGCTCTGGCAGCAAAGATCCTGGTTAGAGGCAGGAATGGTTTGCCCAGATGTTCTCAAAATCTGAGGTCATCTTATTATCACCGACTACTGAGGACTAAGTTATAGTAGCTTGGCAATGTGAAATGATTAGATCTAGAAATGGATTTTGTTTTCTGACTCTGTCCTAAACAACCAGTTTTATGGAATGTTGGCATCTCTGGACTTTTAAATATGTGGCTAACTAGAATAATTTTGGAGTTGAAAAGAGACTTAGGAAAGTTTAAGCTGTTAAAAAATGTGTTTTACGGATGGGTCCTTGCTTAATTTGCTTAATTCTTCTTACCAAAGAAGTGGGCTTCCCTGGTGGCTCAGAGGTTGAAGCGTCTGCCTGGAATGCAGGAGACCCAGGTTCGATCCCTGGATTGGGAAGATCCCCTGGAGAAGGAAATGGCAACCCACTCCAGTACTCTTGCCTGGAGAATCCCATGGAGGGAGGAGCCTCCATGGGGTCGCAAAGAGTCAGACATGACTGAGCGACGTCACTTTCACTTTACCAAAGAAGTTAGGGTGTAGTTGCCTTGGTTTAGCAGTTTGTCTGTGCAGGTGTTGCTGTTCTTCCCCTAGCGGTTCCTGCTGCTCATGGAGCTTGTTCTGAAGGATGATGACTTCTGTTGTTTCAGTGCTACTGTTTTTAGATTATTATTATTTAAATGCCAGATCCTGATCTGGTAATGATGAGCATCCTGAAATTTTCATTGAAGTTGTGTTCTTTTTTGGAGGTGAGAAGAAACATGAGGCTAAAGGTGAACATTGTTGGGGGGAAAGACAGCTGGAAACCCAAAGAGCAATTGTATACTTTAATTGCTCTGGTCATGTGGTTGCCCCTTCGTGGCAAAAGCGTCTTGTTCTGTGGGCTTGAGCATCTAGGATTTTCAAAGTGGCTTTGTGCATGGTTGTGAATTTCTAGTGAGTATTTTAGATAAGTCATGGGATAGAAAGTCTGTTGAATACCAGATTCTTACAACTCTGCTACAGATTATGAAAGTTTGTGGACCCATCTGTAATGCAGCTGTAATGAAATTTGTTTACTTTATCAGGATCGCTTCAGAGGCTCAAGCTGGTTTGTTTACTGCCGTTTTCAGCATTTTTGTAGCTTGCCAAGAAATAAGTTAGCATCAGTTCCTGGTGCAATTGGGATCATTCAGTTTTGTGGCCATTCTGATAAAGCTTGGTTTTATTTTAGGCCCACTTTAAAGTTCTTGTATCCTGGCACAAGACACGGATGGTAAATCTAGGGTACCCGAAGATACACTGTGCAAATTAACAAACTTTCCAGATGTTTGGAGACTGTAGGCTTGTTTTCTGTGCTGTTTTTCTATGTTCTTTGTGTGTCTGTGCTTTCCCGTTTTGTTTTAAGTAGGAAAACCCCTTGGGGAAGAGGGATCTGTTCTTTGGCATGGGGAACAAAACAAGTATTAAATTTTTTGTGAAACCTTTAAGTTGGATTTGCCATTTCTGTGAGAGAAAGGAGAGGCAGCTTTGTTCCCAAAAGGGAGACTGCTAGGAAGGCTGGTGTAGGGGTGCGACTCTGTGGAAGTAACTAAAAGGAGTTCTTCACATCCCTAGTGATTTTCAGTTATGAAATGGGCCACTAATGCTCTGAATCAGCAGCCTTTTAACCACGCCTGACTAAATAGACCTTGTTTTTGAAATTCACAGCAGTGTCTAGATCCCTGCTGTCTTTTTGTCCATCCTGCTAACACACAGCTGTTTTTGTTCATACATCATTTTATGTTCAACTGCCTGGTGACTTCCTCAGGTCCCTTTTATGGTGAATAATGGACACATGGGAGTTCGGACACCCAAGTGTGTGATTATTCAAACAGGAAGTCTCCAGGAAACACAGTAACCTTGTCAGAGGAACAGAAGGTGGTATGGGAAAGGCCATTGATGATTTTAGGCTTAAAACATCTGCAGTTAAAAATCTTACAACTTCTGAGATAAGGACATTCTGCAGCTTATAAAAGGGGTGGTTTATTTGGAACTTGTTTCATTTCCCTCCCCAGACATTTGGAGTAGTCAGCCTCCATAATCTATAACATAGAAATGGAGGTAAAAGAGAAGCAGTGTGGCATCAATGGTATTAAAAACAGAAGGAAGAAACTTCCCTGCTGGTCCACTGGTTAAGAATCCACCTGCCAATGCAGGGTATACAAGTTCGATCCCAGGTCTGGTCTGGAAAGATTCCACATGCGGCAGGACCTCTAAGCCTGCGTGCTATAACTACTGAGGACCTCCTGCCCACCCTGGAGCCTGTGTTCTGCAGCAAGAGAGGCCACTGCAATGAGAAGCCTGCGTCCTGCAACTAGAGAGTCGCCCCCGCGTGCTGCTGCAGCGAAAGCCTGCACACAGCAATGAAGACCCAGTGTAGCCAAAAAAAAATACATTAAAAAAAAAAAAAGGAAGGAAACTCTGCGGGTCTTGGAAAGAAGGCACAACAACTCATCTTTCCTGGAGGTAACAATGAGGCTGTACACAGGAACAAGCAAATGACTGGGACTTGACAGGGACTGAGGGACCTGATGGGATTGGATTGGATTAAAAGAAGATTCTTTTACAGATCCTAGGATTATTGAGCACGGAAAGAATATGAGATAAAGAAGGATGTGGATTATATGTAAAAACTGTGTAGTCTAGTGGGAGAGCAAGCATGTGTATATCAGTGAACACACTGAGACAAAATATAAAGCACTATAAGAGAAAGATCAGAAATTCCACATGACTGCAAAGAACTGATTGTAGCTGATGAAATGATTCCGAGACCACTTACCTGGTGACCTTTCAGATTCCTACCAGCTTTGAGATTCTTTGATTATATGATGGAGGGCTTGTTAGAACTAGTCAAATAAATTCTCTTTTTAGATTTAAAAGTGAAAATTAAATCTGGGTGTTAAAGAGGTGGGTAGCTCTGCATTGACAGCAGTTTGTATTAAGCAGGTAGAGTGATGCAGATGCTAAAGAAAAGAATTCTGTTTTTGGCTTAATTAGTGGAAGCAGTGGTATTTGAAGGAATACTAGATATGTTTGTTGTGTGCTTGGAACTCTGCCCTTAAGTTCCAGTCATGGTAAACATGTTCAGACAGCATGGGTGCTACATCTTCTTGATTCCTTACCTTGTTTATTTGGTTAACTCCTAATTGTCCTTCAGAACTCATGGCAAATCTCAGTTTCTCTGGAAAGATTTTGATTTCTAATTCCTCCTGCCCCTCCATAGCATTTGCTGTCATGTTGTTCAGTGTCCATGTATTTGTTCATTTCTGCAAATCACTGAACATACTGCATGCCTGTGATTTGAGAGGTGCAAGATTTTACTGTTTTGTTTCCCGCATTAGACTGAATTCGTTGAGGATAAATGAATTTATTTTTCAGTTCATTTACCTAATGAATATTTATTGTCTGTTATGTAAAAAGCACTGCGGGGCTTCCCTGGTGGTCCAGTGGGTTAGGAGTCCACTTTGCAATGCAGGGGCTTCCTTGATAGCTTAGTTGGTAAAGAATCCGCCTGCAATGCAGGAGACCCTGGTTCGATTCCTGGGTCAGGAAGATCCACTAGAGAAGGGATAGGGTACCCACTCCAGTATTGTTGGGCTTCCCTTGTGGCTCAGCTGATAAAGAATCCGCCTGTAATGCAGGAGACCTGGGTTCTATCCTTGGGTTGGGAAGATCCCCTGGAGAAGGGAAAGGCTACCCACTCCAATATTCTGGCCTGGAGAATTCCATGGACTGTATAGTCCATGGAGTCGCAAAGAGCCGGGACATGACTGAGCAACTTTGACTTTGCAGTGCAGGGACGCCCAGTTCCATCCCTGGTCCGGGAAGATCTACATGCCTCCGAGCAACTGAGCCCTCCCTCTAGAGCCTGTGCTCAACTCCTGAGCCCATGCGCCGCAACTCCTGAAGCCTGCATGCTCTGGAGCCTGTGCTCCAAAACAAGAGAAGCCACTGCAGCGAGAAGCCCACGCACCAGAGCTAGAGAGCAGCCCCCATTCACCGCAACCAGAGAAAACCCTTGGGCAGCAGCAAAGACCCAGTGCAGCTAAAAAACGAAAGTTTTAAAAAGGCCCAGCAAGGTGCTGGAGATGGGACAGAAAGGAGGACCTAGAGCTTAACTTCTGGGTGAAACAGAGGCCCTGACCCTAGGAGGGGTGTGTTGACTGTCTTTATTATGTTGGCTTATGTATTCTTAGTGTATTGCATAATATCTTTCATATAGTACTAAGTGCTCCAAAGTTTGCTGAATGAAGGAATTCCTGTTTCTGTGAGGCCCCAGCTGTAGATTGCAGAGAATTCCTATTTCTCTGAGGCTATAGCCCTAGAATGCAGATAAAAGAGAGAAATAGTAATTTTGTTTAGATTTTTCTCAAGATGGAGTTTGCCTTTTACATAGGGTTATTGAAACTGGCTCAGGTGGAGGGGAACGGCTGGTCCATGATGTAGCTCCCTCACCGGTGTTGGGTGAAGACTGAGCTATAGTAGTAAAGAGCTGCGACAGTAAAGTCGTTCAAGAAACAGGTTTCTCTTTCACGTGGTGGTCCTGAGTGGTCAGCAGGGTAGCTGTGATCCACTCAGACATTCTGGGGTCCAGGGTCCTTTCATCTTCATAATCTACAATTCCTCAGGGTGCTGTCCTCATGTGTGTGGTAGAAGCTGATCATAGCCACTTCCTTTTTCCGAAAGGGAAGGTACTGCTGAGGTGTGTAGGTTTAATTCTCAAGACCGAGACCTTACAGAGTCCACATCACTGTATCATCTGCCATTGGAGAGCACTTAGTCACCTGGCCACTCCTATACGCATTGGAGGCTGGGAAATGTAGTCTGGTTGGGCAGCCAGAGCCAGCCACAGATCTGTTACAGTGACAGAGGGCAGGGAACGGGGGGCTGGCATTGCTCCTGTTGTGTTCAGTTGCTAAGTCGTGTCTGATTCTTTGTAACCTCACGGAATGCAGCACGCCAGGCTACCCTGTACTTCACTATCTTCTGGAGTTTGCTCAAACTCATGTCCATTGAGTCAGTGATGCCATCCAACCATCTCATCCTCTGTAGCCCCCTTCTCCTCCTGCCCTCAATCTTTCCCGGCATCAGGGTCTTTTCCAATCAGTCGGCTCTTTGCATCAGGCAGTGTTGTGCCTGCCAGTCCCTGCACTGTGGAATCCTCTCTTTACTGAGTTTTGGTCTTCCTGAAGTGCATTCTTCAGAGGATCCCATTCTGTGGCTATCAGTTTTAGGAAGTGGATTTAGAAAAATGAGCAGACACTTTCTCTGCAGACCTTCACACCCCTAGGTCTTCAGGAGAAGAGCCTCTGAAGAATAGGGGTTAGCGCTCGTCCTGCTCAGTTGCAACATTCATTCCCTACTGCTGCTGCTAAGTCGCGTCAGTCGTGTCTGACTCTATGCGACCCCATAGACGGCAGCCCACCAGGCTCCCCCGTCCCTGGGATTCTCCAGGCAAGAACACTGGAGTGGGTCGCCATTTCCTTCTCCAGTGCATGAAAGTGAAAAGTGAAAGTGAAGTCGCTCAGTTGTGTCCAACTCTTAGCGACCCCATGGACTATAGCCTACCAGGCTCCTCTGTCCATGGGATTTCCCAGGCAAGAGAACTGGAGTGGGGTGCCATTGCCTTCTCCATTCATTCCCTACCTCTGCACAATTCATTTGATTCTGAGATACCAGTTTTTCTTCTCATGGTCCCATCTTGACACTGAGATCTCACTATAGCAGTGTCTGGTACTTGCACTGATTAGCTCTGTATCACATTCATCTTGGAGGAGAAGCACATCCTTGCAGGATCATTATGTCTTGATTTACTTGACAATACTGATCATGTTTACCTTCCATCATGATGGATGAATCATGCTTTTTAAAATCCAGATGTGTTTCAGAAACAAGCACTCCAGGAATAATAAAACAGAGCCTATTTGTACCACTTACTGGTCACTTGAACATACAGTCTTGTTCTGGGATGTTTTTAAATGCATGTTTATCTTTTCCTTCAATATGAGTTGAGTTCACTGAGGGTAGGAACTATATTTTAACCATTAATTAGGTCAGAGACTTAGAGCCAGGTCCCTGACTTACAGAATTGTAGTAAATTGAATAAAATCAATGTGTATGATATAAAACCCATAGTGATACCCCCAAACACTTTACTAATCTCTGCAGTGAAATGTATTCATAATTTTATGAATTAAAGGCTATAAGGACCTCACACTAGCTCAAGTCATGTTGTCAGATGTTATGAAAATCCTCTGCTATTTAGAATTTTTTGGATTTAGAATCACAGATAAAGGATTATGGATTGTATCACATTTGATTACATATAAGTTATTACCACTTTCACAGATACTGATCATAGAACTACTAAAGACTATGTAAAAATTTGACACACAACAGACTTTTGATAAATTAGTTATTTTTTTAAATGATTGAATAAAGTCCATTTAACAGGAACTTTTATTTCATTGAAAGGGTGAATTTCAACAGAGGTATTTTAGGACAATTTGAGTGGATGGGTTATTAAATTATGTCAAAGTGAAAGTGTCAGTCGCTCAGTTGTGTCCGACTCTTTGCAACTCTATGGATTGTAGCCCACCAGGCTCCTCTGTCCGTGGGACTCTCTATGCAAGCATACTTGACTGGGTTGCCAACCCCTTCTCTAGGGGATTTTCCCGACCCAGGTTTCAAAGCCCGGTCTCCCACATCACAGGCAGATTCTTTATCATCTAAGCCACCAGGGAAGCCAAATTATAGTGGGAGTATTGGAATTTCAAATACAGCATTAAACATAGGTTTCAAAGAAGTAGTTATGTTTTATTTGTTTTTTTGTAGAAATGCAATTTTATCTCCAGCGCCTATGTTAGGAATGTGGCTGCTTTAAAGCATTTCACTTGCGATACTTCTTGAATTGGAAGTTAATTCTGATTTTCTTCTTGTTCTCAGAAACACATGATGTCTGTGTCCTTGCTTTCTCCACCTCTATTTTCCTCCCTATCTGTGTACTTACAGCTTTTTTTCTTTCTGTCCAGTTGTTTTAAGTCAGTAAGAAAGCAAAGTCATTAGGAATCTTTGAAGAGTCACTCATATTGGGAATGCCTTATAAATGATTATACATGATTGCTTTTGCCATAGGGTTTTCTCAGCTTCGTTTTTGCTTTCTGAAAGATTGTGGTCTCCTTGAATTGACATCTTTTTCCTTTATCTTAGACTCATTGTTTTTATTTGCTTTAATGTCCTTTGCCGACGCTCTTGCCTGAATATATATCATGTTGTCCTCTGTACTTTGTCATTCCATTTTCTTTTGAAAGGAAATTGCCTTCTCTAAAAATTCTTTTCCACATTCTAGAAATGTGAGACAGTAGTGCTTATTGTATCACTCATTGGTCACTTGAGCATACCATCTTGTTCTGGAATCTTTTAAATGTGTACTTATTTTGTTTCTTCATACGAGCTCATCGAGGACGGGAGCTATGGGTCAGCAACTCAGTTAGGTACTTGATTTATGAAGTCCATAGGCATTTGCATATTCTTTGTCTTGATGAATCAGAAAATTCATCATCAAAATTCTAAATTGAGAAGCATAAGGCTAAATTCGGCAAATATGTCCAGACTTTGTGAAAAAGTGTTTGAAAGAGGTGTGTTTATTGACCTTTGGAGAAAATCCGCAGAGCTGTTTTCTCGAAATTTAAGACATCATCCTTGTTATGGACAGTAGTAATAGAAGACTTGTCTTTTTGTTCTGATGAGCTTTCTTTTGAGACCCGAAAAAAGAGCTGAGACCAACCATAATTTTGTTTCTTTTTAAGTAAGCCTTATGCTCCTTTCCAGGATCCAGAGTGCCAAGTTAAATACCTTTCTTTTTTTAGGAGAGCAGAGTTTCTCAGACTGAAACTTTTAAGAGTTTCTGTTTCTCTAAGGATAAAGTAAGTCCTATAAAGTAGGTGTTGAAATTCCTTCTTCATGTCATTTGAAAGTTATTACAGGGTAATACTTCTTATAAATTCTTAATACTAATTGTCAGTGAATCCAGGGATTTTTCCTCAAGGAGGAAATCCCGGTGTCACCTGGGCTAGTTAGTGGTCCTTAAGTACTCACCAGTGGCAAACGGAATCATCTCTGGAGTTCTTTGTGTGTGTTTTGTCTGTTTTGAAATACAGATGGTCAGCTGTGTGTTTTGTACTTAGAGTTAAATGCAAGACAAAATAGATAATTATGTTGTTTGTTCAGCAGATCCCTGTTTCCGTGCACAGAAATCTGGAGTAGTAGCGAACACTTCTGTGTTCATTTCTGCCCACCCTCCCCACCCTAGATATCTACTACCTTGGGTTTTATGTTTTATTTTCTTGCTTTTAAAAGAAAGTAGTTTATCATCTCTAGATAGTGTATTGCTTGCTTTTGAACTTTATAAAAATGGTTTATGTAGTCATCAGCACTTTGTTAGTAATCACTTAATACATTTCTAAGATGTAGTTGTAATTTTTTGTTCTTATTCCTGTGTAGTATTCTATTGTGATTATACTATAGATAATTTATTGGTTATTCTGCTGATGGACATTTTTTGGTTGTTATGACGAGTAATGTTCTATGAGCATTCTCACATATGTGGCAATCTCTCTAACTGGGCTGCTGGATCTTAACACGTGTCACCGTTTTTATGAGATAATGCAGGTTGTTTTCCAGAGTGGTTGTGCTGGGTTAGATGCTCACTAACAGTGTTAATAGACAGTTGATCCACATTTGGTAATGTTAGAACTCTTAAATTTTGCCCATTTGATGGTGTAAAATTATATCTCAGTTGTTTTATTTATAAGGGTGAATATCTTTTCATGTATTTGTTGGTCTTTCATATTTCCTCTCCTGTAAAATGTCTCTTCATGTTTTTTGCCCTTTTATTGATTTGCCTGTTTATTCATTTGTAGAATTCTTCCTATATTCTTGATACTAATCTTTCATCAATTACATATTTTCTGTATCTTCTACCAGTGTGTGATTTGTCTTTTATATTCCCTGTGATAGCTTTTGGGCAGAATTTCTTAATTTTAATGTAATAATTGATTTGTATATTGTCTTTATCTTCTAAGGCAAGTCCCTTTCAAACTTATTCTTCTATCTTACAAATATCCTAGCTGTCTTTGGGCCTTTGCTCTTAAACGTGAATTTTAGATTGAAGTTATCAAGTTCCTCAATAACCTCTATTAGGATTTTGGTTGAAATTGCATTGACTTTATGCATCCATTTGGGTTGAATTGACATCTTGACAATTTTAAGTCTTTCTTTTAATGAATATAGTATAATTTAGTTCTTCTTTAATGAATTCCAGTAGTTTTTTAAGTGCACACTCTTTATTGCTAGTTAGAATCAGAAAACCTCTGACAAACGCCAGTGATGTTTTATAATTCTGTCCATGTGAACCCTGCCCTTTTTCTGTTAGAATTATTCCTGGGTACATTTTTGATGTTCTTGTTATTTTAAATTTTTTCTAAATCATGTCTTCTATGTCTTTGTTGCTGGCATGTAAGAATGTAACTGGTTTTTGTATATAAGATCGCTTGTTTAACTCTTGCTTAATATTCTTATTAATTGTAATTACTTTTCTTTAGACTCCTGGGTTTATATGCAGACAGTCATGATCTGTGAATAATAATAGTTTTGTTTCTTCTTACTGACCTTTAACTCTTTTTATTTATTTTTTCTTTGCTTTGCTGACTTGAACAATATACAAATTCCTGTTTAAACATTCCCCTTAAGGACTATGATTTTTACAAAGCTCTGCTAATTTGATAGATGAGAAATGCTTTATTTTAGGTTGCAGTTCTTTTGTAATCATTGTAACTGTTGACACTGTTTTTTATTCTGTTGCATGATATTTATTTCTGTAAGCTGTCTCGCTTTCTTTTTTTGTAAAGAGATGTGGTATTAATACAAAATCTTTTTAGCTTAGTGTCTAACTATTTTGCTATTTAACCACTTTAAGGAACGTTTTGGCTACAGGTTACAGTGAATTAAAATACTTCAAATTGAGAATTCCTTGGTGGCCCAGTGGTTAGGACTCTGTGTTTTCGCTGCTGAGTGCCAGGGTTCAGTCCCTGCTAGGGGCGTTAAGATCCTGCAACGCACATGGCAGAGCCAAGGGGAAAAAATAGCAGGGCCCAGATATTACCCACCTCTGTGGTAAAGTAGGTACCACATTAGTTAATTCATACTGTTTGGCCTGATAAATAGTATTTTGGATAACAAAAATGTTGCTACTTACAAAATTTACTGAAGACTTGATCAGTATATTTGTTTCTCTAAAAAACAAAGCAGACTGTCTCAGTGGCAACACCAGGAAGCACTGATAAAAAGACCTAGGTTTTAATTTGTCTTCCTAACTGAATCATCCTTGACTTCAGTTTGATAAATTTCTGAAGCTCCTTAGATGTGTTAGGCCAGTTGTCATGAATTTTCTGTCATTAACGTGGGTCATGTTCTTTAAACTCTCTTACCCCTCTTTAAAACTGTTTTAATACACTTTGAAACCTTATTTCTAACCTGAGAGCTGGATTGAATTTCGAGATTTTTAGAACAAAGAATGGTAAATCTATGGGAATTTGTAGAAAGATTGTCTTGTACAGTGTAAAATGTGATAAATCTGAAGTTTTTAAAGTGTTTGGAATAGGTAAGCCTCATGGATTCTCCTGTACCCCCCAGAGAAGTGGTCCTCAGAGGACTGTGGTACTGTCCCTTTAGGGGTGTTTAGTACACGGGAGGCAGTCCTACACAGCAAAGAATTGCCCAAGTCTTGCCCAACTTTGTGATTTCTCATGGGACGTTTATGCTATTAAAAAACCTGATTATAAATATCTGAGCCTAGAACATAACTTTGTCTTTACACATAAACAGTTTTTTCCACATAACTTTATTATACATAATTTTCCATGAATACAGCCACTGTATAAATAAATAGTTTTTGAGCTTAGCAAGAGGAAAGTCATTTTTCTGCCAATAGTCCCTCTCACGGAGTTCAAGTTGCTTGTTCGACACGTGTGTAGATCACACTACTAGCACTCAGAGTGATTCCGTGTGCATATTTGTATACTTAGCCTCTTTTTCCCCTAAAATATCAAATGTCAAGGAAAGTATTGATCATATTCAGTTGAAATTTTGGAATTTGCTTTTACAGGTTTTCCTGCACATGAATAATTATCAATGTGCCTGTCCTGCCAACATGTTTTTTTCCTGTGGAGCAATAAAATCATTAGGATTAGGTGAATATTTTACAAGGGAGCATGCTGATAAAGTTGGCTGCGATATATCATTCTAACTTGTGTTCTCTACTTCGGCAGTCTGTAATTTGACCTGACTTGTTATACCTTCTCAGTTAAAGTGATATTTATTCTTTTCTTAAAACACTTATGGGTTCATCTGGTGTGTCACTACTTTTGCTAACACCATTTTTCTTTATTGCATTGGCCCCCCTGTTCCTCTGCCCCTTAGTTTTCTGTATGTCGTGTATAGAAAGGCATCCAGTCCTATTTTTAAAAATGCAAACTTGGGACCTGCCTGGCAGTCCAGCGGTTAAGACTCTGTACTTCATGGCGAGGGGCACGAGTTCAATCCCTGGTTGGGAAACTAAGATCCCGTATGCCACACAATGGCACGGCCAAAAAGTAAATAAATAAAAATAATAAATAAATAAAAATGCAGACTTACTTGTTATAAGCTGGTGTCTGGTAAAGGTGTCTGATGGCTTTGAAATGCCTTTTAGTAGTGATGGAGATCTTATCTATTGAAATGCATAGTTTCCTTTTGATTTCTGCTTTACGTTATAGTAAGCCTACACACACGCGCGTGCACCCTCCTCTGAAAGTTGTGTGTTGTAGCTGATAACCTATGGGTTTCATTTTGGGATGGTGAAGGGAAGGCATTGCAAAATATTCGTTGTGAAGTAAGGCTGCAGTCTGTTGGCTTGAGAATCAGCCTGCAGTGAGTCATCCTTCCACAGGTGGTTTTCTTTCTTTTTTTTTTTTTTTTATTTTTTATTTTTTAAATTTTATTTTATTTTTAAACTTTACATAATTGTATTAGTTTTGACAAATATCAAAATGAATCCACCACAGGTATACATGTGTTCCCCATCCTGAACCCTCCTCCCTCCTCCCTCCCTACAGGTGGTTTTCTAACCAGTCTCCTGTCTCCACAGTCTCTCTCCTGTTTCTGAAATGCCAGCTGTTACTTCCTCAAGTGCTGTCTTGTACTACATTTTGGTGTATATATTGTCTCACCACTTGGAGACGTTGATAGACAGGGACTGTATCTATGATTTCGTTGCCTCTCCAATGTATTAATGTAGTTATTTGTGCCAGGTGTGCACTCCAGGAGTGTTTGCTGATATTTTTAATCTGCCTTTCCTCCATTATAATAGAAACTGAAATTGAAGAAAGCTCTCCATGATTCCTTACTAACTCTTTTTTTTGGTGATTTAATTTTTTTAATTAAGAATTTTTTTTTTATCAAGGTACCATTGTTTTCTAACATGTAAGTTTTATGGGTACAGCATTACATTTTCATTTCTGTACACCCTACAGTGTGCTCACCACTGAACATTTAGTTTCTCTTTGGCTAAGTTTTTTAGTCTTAAGCCCTGAGTGACGGGGTCCGAGAGTATCTTTGGCTCTAGAATTCCCTTTCTTTCTCTCCTTTTAAGTGAGGTGGTCAAATGGATTTTTCTTCACCTGAGTTAAAATTCCCAATCATGAGTAGTTAGCGAATCATGTCTGCCTTAAGATGCAGCTCTGATTTTGCTGGTTAGAATAGATTAGAGATGGGCATGAGTGCTTCGACATCCTTCCCTTTGCACGTGGACTGGCGTGTGACTGCTTTGACCAACAGTGGGAGCGCAGACGTTCCAGGTTTAGCCTTTGAGAGGAGTGGCAGCTTCCGCCCTGGTCTCCTGGAGCCTGAGCCGCCATGGAGAAGTCTGACTATACTAAAACCTCTAGACTTGAGAGGACATGGATAGACCCTCTGGTGAGTGCTCTCAGCAGTGTCCAGCCTTCCATCCATCCCGGCCAAGGCACCAGGCATGACCAGCCCGGCTGAATACTACCAAGTGACTTCAGTCAGCGCCTTGCAGACTGCCAGAATCACCCAACTGAGCCCTTCCCAAATTCTTGACTCTCAAGATCGTGAAATATAAAAATGGTGGTGGTTGTTAACCATTGAGCATTGGAGTGGCCTTCTGTGCAGCAGTAGATAATTGGGCCAGTTATTGAGTCTCTGGGGTATTGACTTGGAAAGCCCAAGCTGTTTTCCCCCCAGGGGAATCAGCCTGTATTCCTTCCTGGAATGGTTGCTTTAAAAAAAACAGCCTGTGGACTCCCAGCAGAAATTGCACTTCTACTTGGCTTCCACTGGAGAGTAGCGGGAGAGGAGCCAGAAGCATCCCGAGGCTGTGCATTTTTGTGTGAGAACCGAAGCTTGGCAGTAGTTTTAAACCAAGTTCCAATCACGGGGATCTTGTGTCTGAGAGAGCAGACTCTTATGGTCGGTATCCTTTTGTGGCTGCTGCATGGGAGGCTGGTGTAGGAACCCATCATTAAGATGATCTCAGGGAGAGCCATGAATGTGGTAACCCTAAGAAGCCGACTGTGTTCAGATTCTTGGTATCCATAGGTTCCTGCCATTCCCCTTGACCAAAAAGCTCCCCTGTCATGGCCTGCCAAAGAGAAGGTACACGCCCTGGTGCCATCAGCCATAGCCTTAACTACCACAATTTCCTTACAGGCGTCTGACTAGCTGCCTGTCCATTTTTATGCAGCTCTCATGCCTTTTCTTTGCTGTTCCTGCCTCCTTCAGAGGTACCCTGATTTCCACTTCTAATACTGTCTCTCCCAAACTGTGCCAGCCGATACTCTGTTTATACCAAAATGCTAATTTCAGTTGCTTTCTTTGCCTTAACATCTTTAATTTCTTATTTTTCCTACTCATGTTCCTCCCTCTCCCTCACCTTGAGCACAGCCCATGTCTTTTTGGGTGTTTGTCTTATCTCCCTTCGTGGATTATAAGCAGTTTGAGGACAGAGATGTTCTTATTCATTCATAATTATTCATTAAATTATTTGGATTAAGTAGAAACCTTTTCTGCATTTGCATTTTCTTTCTTTCTCAAAGAAGCTACATAAAAGTTCTTGAGGGGCTTAGTGACTGGAAACCTAAGGATTTATTGTCTTGCGAGCATGTGGGTTTCCTTATGCAAACACAGGTAAATGACACAAGGCACTTACACAATGATTACTGTGTTCTTCCTCGTGTTGGCTGGAGCTCTCTGTACTTCTGCTTCCTGTCCAGGAAGGATAAAGATCAGCCCTTTCTGAATTTATTTGTTTGAATTTATGGTACCAGAGTGCTGTAAATCAGATCTCTTGTTAGGGTTTTGCAATGCATTAAATTAAAAAACTTGAAAAATTTGCTTAAAGACTCAAAAAACTTAGTTTCTTTGTCAATTTTTAATAGGTGAGTTTTCTTCTATATTTTTAACTGTAACCCTTTAGAAGGAATATTTTATATTGCCACGTATTCAGGACTGTGGACACAGGTGTCCTAAGACAAGACTGACTCTGATATTTCCATTCTAATTATTTTTTTAATGCTGACTTTGACCTACCAACTTTTTTTTCCCCCATCTCAAGCCTGTGTATTGTTTGAAAAATGCTTAGATCAATAATAAGCTTCAATGGTAAAAGTCTGATCTTGAGACTAGTCAGCTTTCCCGAGAGAATTATCTGACGCTTACGGCTCCTCGTATTCTGGCTCGTGTCCGTTTCCTCCTGTGTGAACACTTGACCTTGCCAAATCTGGTATATTTGTTGTCCACTGGACGAGGACCACTGTCTTTGAAGCCTGACTTGAGTGTCTTCAATCTTAAGGGCTGCTTCTCAGTTCCCCTGCCCATTGATTGCTTTGCTCTCTCTCCTAAATTTTCAAATGCCACTGGTGTTTAATCAGCTTTGTGAGGCAAAATGAAGGCACCTTGAAGACCTCGGAAGTCATTTTACCAATCACACTCGTGTTACAGATGAAGAATCTGAAATCCAGGGGAGATAGTGATCAGGTTTCCTGCTTCTAGATTAGTACTCTCTTCATGACTCCATGCACCATCTCAGTTTGTGAGCTCATTAAAAAACAAAAACAGAAATAGGAGATTATGTACCCAGACCCATACCTCATGGAACAGAGAACCTCTTCCAAGGGCGTATCCTGCTCATAGTCTATATACCTACTTTATTTAGATGGTAGGCATAATAATTGAGTAATTCTCTTATTTAAAATCACAACACAAGCATTAATAATCATACATGTACTAAGCACTTTGTACAAAGCTTTGAGCACTGTGAGCTTTATAAGAAAGTCTGTGTCTTTGAAGAGTTCACAGCCTACTGAGCTGTTAAACAAGTGGATAAGGAAGACTCTGGAGCAGGACCAAGTATTCTTTGGTTTGCTGAAGTGTTGTTTCTCTATGATACAGGGTCAGAGGAACACAGCTGGGTACTCACCTGGTTCTCGCCCCTCAGCTTCTCCAGAAGAGAAGTGTTTAGTGGTGGCGGGTGCATTTGTTTCTATTTCTAAGGCCCAGTGGTGCCCACCTTATAGCCTTCTGAATGCTGCCAGGGACTTTCTTTGGCCAGGCCTCATTCATTACCACTTCCTTAGCCATCTTTGATGTCTAAATAGATTTCATGATACAGGCCAATCTCCAGAAATACAAAGTTGCCTGTCTTTCTGGAAGCTTCCTAGACCATTCCAGACCATATAGAAATTTACTTAAAAATTCTAAAAGCTGTCAGATATAGCCTAAGCTGGTAGGGTTGGGAAATTGAGAATGTACATATATATCATCCTCATTTAGTCTCTGTTGAAGTATTTTTTTCCTTATATATTATGTGCCTTAACTAAACATACCAGATATTTTATTATGCCCAACCCCTAAGAAGTTTTTTTTTCCTTATATATTATGTGTCTTAACTAACCATACCAGATATTTATTATGCCCAACCCCTAAGATGACTCATAAAGTCATCTTTAAAAGGATTTGCTCTTGTTTAGCAAATAATAACAGACCTCATCTCTTTCTAAAAATAAACTATCAGTTTGTCACTGGGTATATTTGACCCTTCTAAAAAGAGACTTTCTCTCATTCTCTCTAAAATGGCAGGACATTTATTTTTTTTGTCTGTGATGTAGTTTTCCCAAAGTTCATCTCTATTGACTGCTCTGTTCTAAATTTAGTAAATTCTTGGACATATACTTAAAGAATCAATTTAAGGATTTTTATGTTAAGCCTGCCCATTGTGTGGGTAAGTGGATGTGAGTTTTGGTCAACTGTTGGGGGTACTGGGAGTGATGGAATTTTACAGTGTTTTTTGATTTTCTACATCTTTATGTTTGTCTGCTTTTTAAAAAAAATTAATTTATTTTTTATTGAAGGATAATTGCTTTACAGAATTTTGCTGTTTTCTGTCAAACCTCAACATGAATCAGTCATAGGTATACATATATTCCCTCCCTTTTGGAACTCCCTCCTGCTACTTGAATACACTACTTTTGGTGGAGAAGATTCCTCTGTGGTTATTTTACTTGGAAGATATAAATTTAAGTCTATTTCTGTTTCTTCTCTGCAGTTATTTGATAATAGAGATCCATATTTTTTTTTGTCCCCAGAAGACATTCACTTTAGTGAAGAATGATGGATTTGGTGATTTGGGAATTTTGCATGTGAATGAATCATTAGAGAACACATCTTAAATATTTTAAATTTTGTTCTTAGATATCTCTCCTGTTTTCCTATAACATTTTCTTATGTCTCAATATGTAAATATTTTATCTTTACTCATCCTAATGTTTCTTGTTAACCAAATTATCTTCTGAGACTGTTTATCTAGACTTGAAGTACTTTTTTTTATGTCTCTGGGTGTGGGTGTTCTCAGTACCTCCCAGAAAACCTCCAGGAATTTTTGCCCACCTACTTGGTTTCCCTGGAGGGTAAAAGAAGGTGATTAATGGAGGAGAAAAACTCACAAAAAGCTACCAACAAAAGGCTCTCTACAATTTACTAAAGGTAAAAATCTACCAGCTGCAATCTCAATACCCAAGTGTTCTTCAGTCAAGGTAATATCTATATTTTGTTCTGTTTTACAACATGTAAATTTTTCTTCCCTTAGAATAAAGTCTGGAAAGTTTTTCTTGAAAGATAGCTGTCCTATGACAGGATCTGTTTTTGCTGTGTGTCTCAGTTTACTAGTTTGATATAGATAATTCCTTCCATTGGGTTCCCTGTAGCTATTGCCTGTCTTGTGATTTTCTTAGAATCCCCTGGTAGTGAAGTGGCCTCTAATCAAGCCTTCATAAGCAAAGCAGCCACGCTTAGAGGAGGCTGCGTTAGCAGAATAATAAAACCTTCTCAAAGGTAAGAGGGGAGGCTTCGTTGATGATTTTGTTAACTCAGGTTTAGTTTCCTAGTTTGAAAGGTGTTTGGCATAAATCTTGATAGATGGGTTATTAATAAGTTACATCATGGTGGACCACAGCATCCCAAGTTGTAAGAGACCATTTGCCCTGTTTTATATCAACACTTGTAATTTACATTAATCCCAAGTGTGTGGCAGGAGAAAATGGAAGTGATCGGAGAGACTACGTGGTCTAATTCTCCATTTCGGCCCAGGAAGCTCGTCAAATGAAGTGATTTGCCCCGTGTAAGTCAGTAAGTGTTGATAATTTGTGGCAGCCCTGAGTGTGGACTCCAGGTCCGGCAGCAGTTTACGAGATAGGTAAAAGAGAAGACACACAGATGTGGAACGGGGACAGGACAAGCAGAGGGCTGATCAGTGCAGGATGGTGTATGGCATCATGGATGGAGACCACAGAATCCGGAGGGAGGTATTTACCACTTACAAGCTGTGTGCCATTTGGACAAGAAGTTTAATTTTTCTGACATTAGGTTCCTTTATCTTAGAAACGTTGTAGGGATTAAATATAGTGATGGTATTAAGTGTCTGGCACAGTGCACGTGACATAGCAAGTGTTCCCTAATGACAGTTATTGTTCTGTCTTAAGTGGAAGAGAGAGCAGCAAGGGAAGAAGGGTGAACAGTGTGGCAGTGGGGAGATGGATTAGTCAGAGCTCTCCAGAAAAATAGAACCAGTAGGAGAGAGATCCTTATTTTTGCTTTATTCTTTTTTTTTAAGTTGGAGGATAATTGCTTTACAGGGTTGTGTTGATTTCTGCCATACATCAACATGAATCAGCCACAGGTATACATATGTCTCCTCCATCCTGAACCTTATTATGTAAAAGGATTTATTATGAGGAATTGGCTCATGCAGTTGTGAAGGCTGAGAAGTCTCACCATCTGCTGTCTGCGAGCTGGAGACCCAGGAAAGCTGGTGGTGTAATTCCAGTCTGAATCCAGAGGCCTGAGAGCTGTTAGGCAGAAGATTAGCCACAAGCAGTGAGAGGTGGCCCCATCAGCTAAATGTCCAGTGGCCACCTAATCCCACTAAGCTATTTACCAGCCCCACCCCAAATACACCCTTATCAATACTCCAAAATAGGGGACTGGAGAGATCGCCCACTGGCCGACTGGCGGGACTTTCCCTACTCTGGCACATGCGCACACCTCACACTATTGTGTACTTAGGTAACCTTTGGTGGCCATTGGGCTCATTAAATGTTCACAAATATTCCATGAGTACATACATCTAATTATAAGAGACTGAATGATGGGGAGGACATGCTGCAGTAGAACCTCTTGTTATATTACCTGCAACTGTCAATCAAGACTGTCAGTCAATGACCCCCCCACCCCCCCAGGATTATGCAAATAACCTTGCCTTAAAGTCTCTGCACCCTCTAGGTCCATTGCCTTCCTTGATCTGGCCCACCTCTGTCTTAAGGTATTCTCTCTGTTCCCTCTTTCCTAATCTTCAGTAAACTCTCTTGCGACAGATAAGACCTCAGATTCTTCTTTGTTTCCTTACCAAGAACTGAGGCCCATGGGAGAAGGGGTCTCTAGATTCTCCACTCACAGTGATCCAGGGGAGCCAATGGTATAAATCCCAATCCAGGGGCAGAAGACAGAGGTCTCAGCTCAAACAGGCAGACAGGAAGCAGAAAAGGGGTGAACTCTTCCTTCCTCTTGCCCTGTCTTTTTCTGTGCAGGCTCTCAATACAATAGATGATGCCCACTCACATTATCCTTCCCTGGTAGCTCAGAGGTTAAAGCGTCTGCCTGCAATGCAGGAGACCTGGGTTCGATCCCTGGGTCGGGAAGATCCCCTGGAGAAGGAAATGGCAACCCACTTCAGTATTCTTGCCTGAAGAATCCCATGGAGGGATGAGCCTGGTAGGCTACAGTCCACGGGGTTGCAAAGAATTGGACACAACTGAGCTACTTCACTTTCACTTTCTTCACATTGGGGAAGGCGGGCTATTTTACGGAGTCTACCCATCCAAATGCTAATCTCGTCCAGAAGCACCTCACAGACACATCAAGAAATAATGTTTAATGTGAGCACCCCTTGGCCAAGTCAAGCTGACTGTGAAATTCACCATTGCAAGAAGGCTCTGTTGATCTTGAAAGAAGATTGTCTTCAGAGCAAGCTCTAAAACCCTGAGCATGTCACTGCTAAAAATCATCCTAGGCTCTTCATCATGTATCTAGAAGTTCAAGCCTAATGTGAATTACTTTCCAGCTTTACTTCTTGTACTTCTAATGCAGGATCTTTTGCAGTTCTTGGAGGGTGATATGTATTTTCATTCTTTCTTAAATAGCACTTGCCCTTTTATTCTGTCCCACTGCTCCCCATTAGTCATCCTTTAAGACTTAATTCAAATTCCAATTTCTCTATCTCTTACCTCTTGTGGTGTGAATCACTACTTCTCCTGTGTTTCCATAGTACCTTGTACACAATATTACAACAATTATTAAACTGTGTTCTAATGATTTGTTTACATGTCTGACTCACTAAGTAATGATTTACATCCCCTGAGGACAAGGGTCAGGTCTTAGTCATCTTTGTATCCTGAGCACTATCCCTAGTGCCAGACACATCGTAGATGCTCATTGGGGTGGTTGTATGAATGAATGAATGAATGAATGAAAACAGAAATCCTGGTTAGAGGTTATGCTGAGTTGACAAAATAGCATAAGCAAAGAAAAGGATGCAAAATTTGCATCACTTTGATGAGAGGAGTGAAACAGTTTAATTGGAAAGAAGAATTTGTGTTCAGAAGCAGGCTTCTGTAACAGCCACAGGGAGATGTGATCACTTCATCTGGAAGACTTTGAACATGAAGCAGCCTTGAGATGTGTTATGGAAGGGAGCCATTTTAAGCTTTTTCTGTCAGATTAGTGACATGGTTACATAGCAGAGTTACTGGAAAAATAGTCTAGTGGCTAGATGGTTTGGAATGAGGAAAAGTTTGGATCCTGGTATACTAGTTAAATTATTGTAGCAGTCCAGATGTGCTTTAATGACTGAGTCTGGGGTGATGTGCCAATCAGGCCAGAGGAGAGACATTTGAAACAACAAACCACGAAACTCTGGCGGACCTGGGTCACTTTTAGATTTCTCACGTTTTGGTTTGCCAGCGTGGCCCCCGCCCCCTGCCTTGCCTCCCTTCAAAAGTAAAGTCCTTGCCATTCTAGTCTTTGGTATTAGTATCTAAAAGCTTCACCTAAATCTGGAATTTTCTGCTCTGGTTTTTCAAAGAGGAACAGAAGTTCTTTCTGTAATAATTCTTGCTTTTAGTTTTTTTGCTTTTTGTTTGTTCTGAGCGCATCTTTGCTGGGCTGAGGGCCCAGAAGAAATCTTGGGAAATAATTTGTCAGTTCTTCTTGGCATTTATAAGATGTTCCTATCGCTTCCTTATTATATTATGGCTTCCTGACATTTTGTTATGGTTGTTGTTGACAGTACTTTTTGCGATGGGTGTATGCTCAGTCCCTCAGTCGTGTCCGACTCTTTGCAACCCCATAGACTGTAGCCCGCCAGGTTCCTCTGTCCATGGGATTCTCTAGGCAAAAACACTGGAGTCGGTTGTCATTTCCTTCTCCAGGGAACCTACCTGACCCAGGGATCGAACCCATGTCTTCTGCATCTCCTGCATTAACTGAGCCAGTTAGGTTCCTCACAGACATTTTATTGAATGCTCACAACATCTGGTAAAGTAAATATTAATAATTGACTTCATTAAGGAAACTAAAACTTTGTGTAGTTAAATTGTATCTGTGCATAATTGAAAAGTAGTGAAGAAGGAAGCCTACATCTTTTTAATACGCCCAGTTGGGAGACTTCCCTAGTGGTCCAGTGGATAAGACTTGGTGCTCCCAGTGCAGGGGGCCCAGGTTCGATCCCTGGTCAGAGAACTAGATCCCACATGCCACAGCTGTGACCCAGCACAGCCAAATAAATAAATAAAAATAAATATTAATATCCCCAGTTGACCTCAACATTTACATATAGCAGTTCTCAAACCTTCTTAGTTAACAGACCCTTTAATGAAATCAAACTCTCAGTACATAAGATAGATAAAAATAGTACTAAGTTACACACATTTATTTTCTTTAGTACACTAAATTTCAGTTTGAGAGTTATGTTTAAACCTTCAGTCAGTTTAATATTATAATTTATTTCTATGTAAATTTTGTTTGCAAAATGAGATTTCAAAGTCGTGGATAATTCTAGTTTTGTTTTTTTTTTTTTGGCTGGATCAATATTATTCAGTATTTTTCTTGTCAGAAACTGCTAAGAATTGCAGTGTGGCTCTTTAATACCTGATAAAATAGCTCGTCTTGCAACTTCAAGGTAGTGTCTGACTTACATAATCCAGAACACTTGAAGGAGAAATAGTAGGAAATTTTGTTTGAAAGGTAAATTACTAGTGATCTTAGTGTTCCATATCTGTTAAATTCATTTTAGGGGCACAGATAGGGAGTTAGTGAATATCTGTACATCCAGTTTCATTATTTAGCATAAAATGATTTTTGAATGTGTGTTGTTACATTTTAAGATGTTCATGGTTACTTAAATCAAAAGACTGTCAGCGTTTCACTCAAAGTATCAATATAGTCAAATTTATTTTGTTTTACATATTGAGTCTAAACTAACACTTGTCTGTAAGCCTTCAGTATAATAAGATTAAAGCTTGTTCTGGAGTATAGGCAAATTAATATATCCATCTTTTATTTCAGAGGTAGTTAATGGATGGAATTTATCAACCAAAAGTAATTTAAGAAATATCATTAGAAATCAGCACATTGCTCCAGAGCTAATAGCTAATAGTATGAAAAAAAGTTGAAATTGCTGTATGTGGGTATTGATGCCCTAGAAAATGAGCATTTCAGAGGTGGCGTACACAGCGCAACTAAGCCCATGTGCCCCAACTTTTGAGCTTATGCTCTAGAACCTGGGAGCTGAAACTGCTGAACCCATGTGCTGCATCTGCTGAAGCTTGAATGCGCTAAGGCCTATGCCCTGGGACAAGAAAAGGCTCTATGGTGAGAAACCCGTATACCATGAGTAGAGAGTAGCCTCTGCTCTCTGCTGCTAGAGAGAGAGCCCGAAGCCTGTACAGCAGTGAAGACCCAGCACGGCCAAAAATAAATAAATAAATAAACAATGAAACAAAAGACGGCTTAGTGAAATTGGCAGCTTTTATGTGACTGTTCATTACTATTTGGAAGATGCTGGCATCTGATGCTTACTATTGAACACATTGTGGTAATTGATTTTGTCAGGGCCATGCTGTTCCTGAGATCTTTACTATCATTCCTTTAAACAGTGTAGCATAATATCTTATAAATACTCTTTATGTTTTTTTTTTCCTGAAGAAATGTTAAAAAACAAACGTTCAGAGATATATCTGTCTCATCAAATTGAATTGTTAGAATGAATTTAGCCAGTTTCAGACACTGAATGAACTCAGATATGCAAAGGATGCTCTTGCTTGGAATCTTCCCTGGGGGTGTTAATGAGATGATGATATTAAATTAATTTCAACAGTTGCTTGCTCATACATCAAACTTGATACTTTTCCCCTTTTCTTTTTTAAGATCATGTTTGCCTACAACGTTGTTCATTCTGGGATATGGTAATTTATTTTTGAATGACAAATTAGTTACATTTTCATTGTCAGGTTATAAGTATAAAGGAGACTAAGATCTGACACTTTAAATATGTGTTAAGATATTATGAAGCAAAATGGGTAACATCCTTCTTATTGTAGAATTGACTCTTACCCTGTGGCACGCGCAGCACCAGGGAATCAGGTGTGTTTAGGCTTTCTCTGGCATCTGAGTGTGGCACACAGGGGCAGTAATAGTGTATGTATTTGTAAAATTTTACACAACTGGACAAGCCCCAAACTGAATTTACATGAAAACAAAGTGGAACTATAACTGGCCTAATTAACCCACATATGTAAGTTCAGATATAGCACAGAGATGGGGAAGAGTTTTTCCAATGTCTTCTGAAAACAGGTTAACTTGTGTGCATGAGTTAATGCATTTGGTGGTTATAATTTTATATATAATACATTTAAGTATATATAAGTCATGAATCTCCAGAGAAACACCACCAATAGGAAGGAGATGTGTGTGTGTGTATAAGTCAGTATATGCATGCACATGTACATACATATGTATACATACAAACATCTGTATTTGTACATACTGTTTCTTTTTTTTTTTTTTTTTAGTTTTGGTTGTGCTAGGGCTTCCTTGCTGCGTGGGGGCTTTCTCTAGTTGCAGCAAGCAGGGGCTGCTCTTCGTTGTGGCATGTGGGCTTTTCATTGTGGTGTTTTCTCTTGTGAAGCCCTGGCTCCGGGGTGTGTGGGCTTCAGTAGTTGCGGCTCCTGGATTCTAGAGTGTATGGCTTCAGGAGTTGTGGCTGCTGCTGCTGCTAAGTCACTTCAGTCGTGTCCGACTCTGTGCGACCCCATAGACGGCAGCCCACCAGGCTTCCCCGTCCCTGGGATTCTCCAGGCAAGAACACATTCTTCAGCAGTTGTGGCACACGGGCTTAGTTTCTCCATGGCATGTGAAATCTAACCGAGCCAGGGGTTGAATCCGGGTCCCCTGCATTGGTAGGCAGATTCTTAACCACTGGACCACCAGGGAAGTCCCTTTATTGCAGGTTAAAGTTTTAAATTCCCCTATATCTTTTCACTGTAGGCTAATACAAACGTATATGAGCACATGATTGGTATTGTATACAGGGGAAAATGGAATAAAAATCCAGCACTCTCAATTTTTCTGTTCTTTTTTAAAATTGAACAACCAATGAAGATAAGCAGTGTTGTGATCTCAAAGAGTTGTTGGAAGATTAAATGAGGTATCCTGTAAAGTATCTGCAGAGCTTGGGATGATAAGTTTTATTGTATTTTTAGTGATTGGTGTATAGTTTTTCTAATGTCACAGGTTAAGGCTAAGTACATTCTAAGAGTGCATCGGAAACGTAATTTCTTGTTTTGATACCAGTGTTCATTGAAATGGAACCATATTTTCTAGAAAAATCTTTAAAGGAGGTCATATTCTTACAGATTTCATACCTAGGACTTTGTCTAACTATTGATGATGATTTACTGATGAACTCTGGGATTTTGCTCAGAAATGAAATGTAATCTTTGATTCATAAGGCTTTTCAATTTTGTTTGGAATTCTGTTTTTTTGGTAAGTATATTTTTAAGTTACAAAAGCATTCTTATTTTAATAATAATAAAAGAGATTAGGATGGCTCCTTTTAAAGTTGACCAGATAACTGCCAAATGTATTTTGTGCTTTTCTTTGTTGATACAGTTCTGCACTGAGTGTTCTGTAGTTTGTCAATATTGACCTTGATATTAATAGTGTTGGGAGTATCATGATAGCAGAAGGAACTTGGTAAAGATCTGTTATTAGGGGCCTCACATGGGTACTTCTGTGCTAGGTGAATGGCAAAAAGAGATTAACTGTTTATACCTGTCAGTCTTCCAGGAAATGAGTAGATTGGAGTCCATTAACCTGAGTTTCCTTTAGCATATGGAAGATGAATTTAGGGTCCGTTTCCTAGTAACCTACTGAGGAGCTTAAGGGCTATATCGAAAGTAGCTGGTGATACTCAATTTCTTATTTGAACAAGGTATTTTTAAAAAGCCTTTGCTGTTTGTTGTCTTTTAAGCATCTTTTAGATGATATTATATTTTATTGAGTTACCTGTTTTGTGTTCATTTCTTCTTGTGGAGAATAACAGTGGATACAGTTGACCCAAACTCAGATGCTTAAGGTGAACTTAAAGTGTAAAGTCATTATTCTTAGGTAAATTGAAGTAACATCTGGGATTATAGTACAAGGTATGACATGATAAGCCAGAAGTCATATATAGTACATAAGCAAGGAAGGGCAGGTACATCCACTGGGATGGGAATGAAGAAGTCAAAACTGGAAAAGTTTTGGTGGTATTAGTGCTCTTCACCAAGTAGTCCTGGAAGGCTAGCAGTAGCCCCTGACTCTTTTTTTTTTTTTAATATTTATTTTTATTTATTTATTTGGCTGCACAGGGTCTTTTGTGGCATGTGGGATCTAGTTCCCCTACCAGGGATCAAACCAAGGGCCTCAGCATTGAGAGCTCAGAGTCAGCCACTGGACCACTAGGGGAGTCCCATAGCCCCTGACTCTTGAGGGAGACCCGCTGCGTGCAGGCACTGAGCTAGCCCTTGATGTTCTTCATCCTCACAGGCACTCTGTGAAGTAGGTACTAGGTTATTGCAGGTCTCGCTATGACCGACCTAGACAGCATATTAAAAAGCAGAGGCATTACTTTGCCAACAAAGGTCCGTCTAGTCAAGGCTATGGTAGTCACATATAGATGTGAGAGTTGGACAATAAAGGAAGCCAAGTGCTGAAGAATAGATGCTATTGAACGGTGGTGTTGGAGGAGACTCTTGAGAGTCCCTTGGACTGCAAGGAGATCCAACTAGTCCCTTCTAAAGGAAATCAGTCCTGAATATTCATTGGAGGGACTGATGCTGAAGCTGAAACTCCAAAGCTTTGGCCACCTGATGCGAAGAGCTGACTCATTTGAAAACACCCTGATGCTGGGAAAGATTGAAGGCGGGAGGAGAAGGGGACGACAGAGGATGAGATGGTTGGATGGCATCACTGACTCGATGGACATGAGTTTGAGCAAGCTCGGGAAGTTGGTGATGGACAGGGAAGCCTGGCGTGCTGCAGTCCATGGGTTGCAGAGTCGGACACGACTGAGCAACTGAACTGATCTGAGTCCCAGCTCCAACACCCATGGGGCAGACTGTTTCAGAATTCATGATTTTTAGAAATGTAACCCAAAGTGTATATTATGTACTCCTCCTCTCACCAGTTTTTGGACAAGTACCCCATAATTGAATGCATGGCAATTTCTGCAGTGAAAGGAAAATTCATGCATAAATGGAATAATGACTATAAATAGCCCATTCACATCAGGTCAGATTTTGCTATAAAAGCTAAATAGGTGAATTTTATAGTATGTGAATTATGTGTCAGTAAAGAAAAAGAGTAGTTTGTAATCAGAGAACTTTCATCCAGCGTCTTGTACTTGGCACATTAATCTGAATCTCTTGGGCTTTGCACAGTTTTCAGTTTATATAATATATACTGAATTAATTCAGTTACAGTGTCCTAGATGGTCTAGGGAATAAACATGCATCAGAACAGCAGATGCTAGCTTGTATGTGTTAGTCACTCAGTCATGTCCTGCTCTTTGCAACCCTCTGGGCTGTAGCCTGCCAGGCTCCTCTATCCATGGAATTCTCTAGGCAAGAATATTGGAGTGAGTTGCTGTTTCATTGTAACCCATACTTGTGGAAGGATTTGTCATTTATAAAACTATTTTCACGTATCTTATCTTTTTTGAGCCTTACTCCAGTCCTGTGATTTAAGTAGAACAGAATTAATTGGTTTCTCATCTGTGTTTTCCAAAGCCTTTTCATACCTTTTACTGTGATAACTTTCTGCACAGCTGTATTATCTGTTTACCTGTTGTTCATGAAGCCTTATGTATCTGTTCCGTTGGCTAGCAGGACCTCAGTAAGTGCTTTGTTACTGAAATCGCTTATTCCCATTCTTCTAGTTGAGGAAATCAAGACTCTGAAGGTTGAGGGGACATGCTCATATTCCCGCAGTGGGTAGAAGCATAGCTGTGGGGTAGAGCCTAAGGGTGCTGGAATCTTTCCTTTTTTCCTCGCTTGACCACCTACAAGAAAGAAGGTGACTGTGAGCCATGAGGGAAGCTCTCTACCAGAGGATTTCTGAGGCTTGGCTATGAAGGCAATGAGTCATGAATGGAGTCTGGAATGCAGGTAGTGAAGGGGGCATTTTTTGTCTGGCTCTTGATTTTAAATAAGAGAATAATTTAATGTTTTATGGTTAAGCATGGTACTTCCCCAGTGGCTCAGCTGGTAAAGAGCCTGCCTGCCAATGTAGGAGATGCAAGAGACATGGGTTTGATCCTTGGGTCAGGAGGATTCCCCTGGAGGAGGAAATGGCAACCCACTCCAGCATTCTTGCCTGGAAAATCTCATAGGCAGATGAGCTTGCCAGGCTGTAGTCCATGGTTTTGCAAAGAGTAGGACATGACTGAGCGACCGAACACAAACCCACACACACCTACCCACTGGCAAATAGGCATCGCATTTTATTTAGCTTGCTATTCTTGCCAGATTCTCAAAACAGCCTTGTATGTGCCTGGGAATAATAAGTATGGAGTTTCATTATTTCTCTTTTGCTAATGCATGCTCAGAGTAAGACAGATGGGAGCTATCCACCAGGATATAGAAAGCCTAATTATTAAAAATGCAGTTTAGTGTCCTACTGTGTTTTTGAAGATAGGCATTCCAGGTAAAAACAGAATATCATGGGCAGAGGCACTGAGTGCACAAAGAATGGCCTGGTTGAGTTCTGTTAAGTAGTTTGGAGTGACACAGTGCATGGCACACCGAAGACTCATCATGAAGAATTACTCAGAGAGTGACTGACTGAACAGACAGATGAACGAGTGTGCTGGATTGCAGGATGTGTGCAGAATGAGATAAGAGATACATAGACTTAGCCATGAAAATCTCTCATGTCATATGGTAAGATTTTTAAAGTCCAGAGTGCTTTGAAAAATCTAAACAAGGGAATGAAATGCCCAGACCTATATCTTTTAAAATTTGAGTATTTTTATTGTTTCCTAAATCATCTTTCCATAGTCTTTTTATGAGGCAAATACATAGTCATACAGTTCAGTCTGTGATTCAGAGGTTGTATTAGCAAATCATTTAATCTGTGGGCCTGCTTCCTCACCTGTTAATGAGGCGATTAGATTTGGGAATGCTCCTTCCACCATACAGAGCATCTATGATTTTAAGTAAATGAACAGATGTTAATGCTTTTCTTGGGGCTCCAGAGCTGAGTCCCTTCTGTTGGATTCTGTGTCCTGGCTCTCTGAGCATCACTCTGGCCTGTCATAGAGTTTAAATGACCGAGATGCTCTGTGGATGCTCAGATGTTCCTGGGATACTTCCAGTTTTGTGGGTGATGGTAACATCTGTGTGCTCTTCCTTTGTTGTCTGGGTCATGCTCTCACTAGTATACCACCGTTTGTATTTATTTGGCTCCTTTGATTTCTGGGGTAGTGAAGGAAAATATCCTGTGGTTTTATAACTGAAGTAGAATAAATGATGTTATCTAGTTGATAACTAGGGAGAAAACTACTCTTTGGAGGTAGTTGGAGGAAAAGGGTTTAATAATTTCTTGAGATATCAATGTTATATGCTTGTTTTTAAAAATTCTTTTTTAAAAAAATACTTATTTGACTACATTGGCTCTTGGTTGCAGCACACACAGCCTTAATTGCTCCACGGCATGTGGGATCTTAGTTCCCTGACTAGGGATCTTACCTGAGTCCCCTGCATTGCAAGGCAGATTCTTAATCACTAGACCCTCAGGGAACTCCCTCAATGTTATATTTTTAAATCTGTGGCTTAAGGAGATTTGCTTTTAATTTAAGTAATTATTTTTTTAGGAATTAGGTAATTTTTTTTTTCTGTTTGAATTCAGTGTAATTCCACAGTAATGGCACCCTTGGCAGATTTCTTACGTTAATATGTAGAGAATTGTCAGATAGACGCAAAGGATAACTGAACACTGGGTAAGAGTGAGTTAAAGGATGCGAAATCATCCAACAGAAGATGGCTGGTTGGATGATAGAGATGTGGGATTGTGTGCCGATGTATTATTCCCTGTGGTGGTCTGCAAGTGTGTGTGGGAGGCATTTGTTCTCATTTCCTGTTTCATCACACCCTGCCACCTGCTGAGTGGCTATACAAAGTAACAGTGCTTTTCAAGATTGATGTTTAGGAAAATGTGCTTTATAAGTCAGGAAGCTGATATTGTTGTTGTTTCACAAAAGGCTGATCCAGGAAATGTCTTTCAAGGCTCTAAATTTGAAAGTTGGTGTGTGTGTGTGTGTGTGTGTGTGTGTGTGTGTGTGTGTTGTCAAGTTAGGGAATTGGTGATTGATGCAGGAAGAGACATAATGAGAAACTTGGAATTGTGTGTGCATAGATGTTTTGTCTACATGTGGGTGGAGGAAAATGCTTTATCCTGTGTTCTGTAGCTGTTGCCCTGTGGGGTTTCTCACTTGAAAATTGAAACTGTATCCAGATATAGCTGTAATTTAAAATAATAAAGAAGAAGTCTGTGTTTTTCTTTCTCTGGACACTAGGAAGACTGAGACTAAAACTGTGATGCTGTTTGAGGTATGTATGTAGACCCTGTGCAATCCATAGTCATTATTCATAGATTTGGTATTTGCAAATTCCCCTCCTCACTAAACTTTATTGGTAATGCAGAAGTCCCTACTCAAGGTTCCTTTGCAGTTATTTGGAACATGTTCAGAGAGGTGAGGAGTGTTGCCTGACACCCACATTCTCAGCTGACATTGGAGAAGGGGATGCCCCACCCTCTCATTTCAGCTCTCATACAGTGAACATTTAGTGCCACATTTTTCTCATTTTGGTGCTTTTTCTTGGTGACTTTACTACCTAAAATGGTCCTCAAGTGTCTAGTGTTTCTAAGTACAAGAAGGCTTTTTTTGTACTTCAGGGAGAAGGCAATGGCAACCCACTCCAGTACTCTTGCCTGGAAAATCCCATGGACGGAGGGGCCTGGTAGGCTGCAGTCCATGGGGTCGCTAGGAGTCGGACATGACTGGGCGACTTCACTTTCACTTTTCACTTTCATGCATTGGCGAAGGAAGTGGCAACCCACTCCAGTGTTCTTGCCTGGAGAATCCCAGGGACGGAGAGCCTGGTGGGCTGCCGTCTATGGGGTCACACAGAGTCGGACATGACTGAAGTGACTTAGCAGCAGCAGGTGTGATTTATAGTGCTGTTGGCCAAGGGTTCAGTGTTAATGAACCTAAAATATATGTTAAATAAAGTGCCCCCAAACAGAAATTCACATGAAACAAGGTTATGTATTAATATGTTGACACAATATGTCCAGATGTTTGCAAGAATCTAATTCTGAATTTCCCCTGGGAGCAATGCTTCCGTATTTGCTAATTTAGTGTTCATGCAACTTTATAGAACATAACTACCAGAATAATGAGAATTGATCGTATTTGAAGTAAGCTTACTGGCCCTACTTACGGTTCAGATGCCTGAACATGCGAACTTTTTTTAATTGAAGTATAGTAAATTTACTTTATTGTGTCAGTTTTAGGTATACAGCAAAGCATGTGTGTGTATCCTTTTCAGATGCTTTTCCATTATGGTTTATTACCATTTTGGTTTATTACCAAGATATTGAAGATAGTTTCCTGTGCTGTATGGTAGGTCCTTGTTGTTTATTTCATATATAGTGATTTGTATCTGCTCATCCCAAACTCCTAATTTATCTCGCCTCCCTTCCCTCTTTGGTAACCATAGTTTGTTTTCCGTGTCTGAGAGTCTATTTCTGTTTTTTAAACAAGTTCATTTGTATCATGTCTTTTAGATTCAGCATATAAATGATATCAAATGATATTTTCGTTTCTATCTGACTGACTTCGCTTAGTGTAATAGTGTCTGGGTCCGTCCACGTTACTGAAAATGGCATTATTCCATTCTTTTTGTGGCTGGGTAGTATTCCATTCTGTATATGTGCCACGTCTTCTCTATCCATTCCTCTGTCGATGGACATCTAGGCTGCTTCGTGTCTTGACTACTGTCAGTAGTGCTGCTGCGAACATTGGGGTACACATAACTTTTTGAATTAGAGTTTTCATTTTTCCTTAGATATGTGCCCAGGAGTAGGACTGCTGGATCACACAGTAGACCTATTTTTAGTTTTCTAAGGAAATTCTGAACTGTTCTTCATTTTGGCTGCACAATTACATTCCCAACAGTGTAAGAGGATTAGAACATGGGGAATTTTTATGCTTTTTGAAAGAGAAAAAGAAAAAAGTCTCTTGAGAATTAAAAAAAGACTAATTTGGAGCTTAGAACAAGTAATAATACATAGGTAAAGTTTGACTTTCTGAGGTCTCTTATTTGGGGGCACCATTTGTGATAATGTGACCTTGGTGAGCTTCTGATGTAGATAAACTCTTGCTGTGACACATTCCAGAGAGTGTGAGACTTGGCAACATTTAATTCAAGTGATCCTTGCAAACTCTGCAGACAGCTCTTTGAATATCCTGGACCCCAAAAGTTCTGACTGATTGTGTCTACATTTCTGCTTCATTAGAGGTACTGAGTTGACTGTCATGGAGCCCTTCATTCCACTGGTTTTCAAACACCATTATTCCTTTTACAGATTCCTTCCTTTTGGGTATAGGCCTTCCAGAGTGAATCTCTAACCTGAATCTGGGAAATGGTGGGAGAGAGTTTCCCCACAGTACTATTATTAACAGAGTTGTGAATGAATGTGCTTGGGTGTGGTGAATGGATGACTCTTGGGTCCTCTAGGTTAGAGGACAGATCATTGCAGCATCAGTGCCTGGTGTTTTCCTTTAATAGCATTAAGACTGAAGTTTCGGTTTTCAAATTCACCTTGACATTTAATGTCCTTCCTCTTCATTTGATCTCATTTACTGTTGTCTGAAGAGTAATTCCTTAAACCAATCTTTCGATAAGATACAGATGAGAAGTTAAAAGAAAAAGGAAGTACTAGGTAGGCAGTGCCAGACTAAAAATACTGTTTATATAGTTTAATCTAGAAAATGTTCTTTTACTATACGATAAAGGCAGTGCCAAAGAATGCTCAAACTATCGTGCAGTTGCACTCATCTCACACTCTAGCAAAGTAATGCTCAAAATTCTCCAAGCCAGGCTTCAGCAATATGTGAACCGTGAACTTCCAGATGTTCAAGCTAGATTTAGAAAAGGCAGAGGTACCAGAAATCAAATTGCCAACATCCGTTGGATCATCGAAAAAGCAAGAGAGTGCCAGAAAAACATCTACTACTGCTTTATTGACTACACCAAAGCTTTTGACTGTGTGGATCACCACAAACTCTGGAAAATTCTTAAAGATATGGGAATACCAGACCACCTGATCTGCCTCATGAGAAATCTGTATGCAGGTTAGGAAGCAACAGTCAGAACTGGACATGGAACAACAGACTGGTTCCAAATCAGGAAAGGAGTATGTTAAGGCTGTATATTGTCACCCTGCTTATTTAACTTATATGCAGAGTACATCATGAGAAACGCTGGGCTGGATGAAGCACAAGCTGGAATCAAGATTGCCGGGAAAAATATCAATAACCTCAGATATGCAGATAACACCACCCTTATGGCAGAAAGCGAAGAAGAACTAGAGTCTCTTGATGAAAGTGAAAGAGGAGAGTGAAAAAGGTGGCTTAAAGCTCAACATTCAGAAAACTAAGATCATGGCATCTGGTCCCATCACTTCATGGCAAACAGATGGGGAAACAATGGAAACAGTGAAAGACTCTATTTTGGAGGGCTCCAAAATCACTGCAGATGGTGACTGCAGCCATGAAATTAAAAGACGCTTGCTCCTTGGAAGAAAAGTTATGACCAACCTAGACTAAAAAGCAGAGACATTACTTTACCGACAAAGGTCTGTCTAGTCAAAGCTATGGTTTTTCCATTAGTCATGTATGCATGTGAGAGTTGGACTCTAAAGAAAGCTGAGTGCTGAAGAATTGATGCTTTTGAACTGTGGTGTTGGAGAAGACTCTTGAGAGTCCCTTTGATTGCAAGGAGATCCAACCAGTCCATGCTAAAGGAAATTAGTCCTGAATATTCATTGGAAGGACTGATGTTGAAGCTGAAACTCTAATACTTTGGCCACCTGATGCAAAGAACTGACTCACTGAAAAAGACCCTGATGCTGGGAAAGATTGAAGGGGGGAGGAGAAGGGGACGACAGAGGATGAGATGGTTGGATGGCATCAGCGACTCAATGGCATGAGTTTGAGCAAATTCCAGGTGATAGTGAAGGATAGGGAAGCCTGGCATGCTTCAGTCCATGGGGTCACAGAGTCGAACGTGGCTGAGCGAATGAACTGAACTGATTGAATGGGAACCTAAAAGAGACACACCCATTTGATATGAATCAAATATCTAGGAATCAGACTTTTGCCTAAGTGGGATATATGCCAAATGTTCAACCATGTTTTGCTTTGTAAAGTTTTTTTTTTTTTTTTCATAAAAATTGTTTAATACAAGTAAGCTTCCAAAACCTTTTTGAAATGATATATATTATGGGCTGCATATTTGTACTCTCAGACTTCATATGTTCTAGCCCTACCCCCAACATCACGGTACAGTAAGCCCCCTACATATGAACGAGTTCTGTTCTGAGAGTGCATTCAAAGTCCAATTTGTTTGTTAAATCCAACAAAGTTAGCCTAGGTACCCACCCAACTAACACAGTTGGCTATATAGTACTGTACTATAATAGGTTTATAATACTTTTCACACAAATCATACATAAAAAACAAACACAAAAAATAAAGCATTTTTGATTTACAGTATAATACCTTGAAAAGTACGGTAGTACAGTGCAACAGCTGGCATACAGGGGCTGGCATTGAGTGAACAGGCAAGGACAGTTACTGGCTGGAGGAAGGAGAGGAGGTGGGAGATGGTAGAGCCCAAGGAGTGTCAGCAGTAGGAGACCCAGGGCAAGCTGCAATTCCATTCAATCCTGATGTTGATCGCACAGGTTCTGGTTCCTTGCTGGATTCAATTCTGTCTACCCTCTTGAAGAGGAGGCTGAGTACTTACCTAAAGAAGAGCTGAACACAGAACACATTTCCCATCTACTCCAGAGAATTTTGATACTCTATAAGTTAGAAAAAATGATATTTTTCACTCTGACCTGTTGGTTTTATAGTTTTAATTGGTAATCTTATTGGAATCTATAAGAAAAATATCCTGAGAGTTTTTTTACTCAGTGCTGTAAGAATTAAAGATGAAACTACCTAAATACCAGGTAACTGAATAGCAGTAGTTGAAACCTCTTTTACTTATCTACTTTTGGAAATATGCAGAATAGCAGATATATACAGATAACATATAGACTAGCCTTTATCTCACTGAGTTTTAAAAAGAAAACTTATTTCCTCCCAAATTCAAACACAACCTCAGTCCCACTTGAGTCTAAAAGAAATGTGATGAAACAAAATTTATTCACTGCTTATAATTTTCTTGTGTAATGGAAAATATTTTCCAAAACAGGTTATTAAGATTATAGCTATGTTTGAGCAAGAATGAAGTGAAGTTGCATAAGTTAAGAAATGAACTCTCAGGTTATCTTAAAGCTTTACCCAGTGTTTGAGTCCATGACAAGCATGAGTTCTAACTGGCTATCTGGACCTATGGTTTCTAAACTTTTTGGATCAGTCATCACTGGTAGTAAAATATTTCTTGGTATATACCTGTAATGTATGTATACTAATTTATTTATAAATGATACACATGTAGGCTATAGTAATATATTATGTACATTACAAATACCATAAATAGGAAGTTTAGTGAGACAAAACCAAGTAGAGAGTTTTGAGTTTCTAATATTTTCTTCCCACACATTCCAGTGGACCGTCTTGTTTGCTCATTTGGGATAGTGATGATCTGGCCTCCCCTCTCTTTCTTCAGAAGTAGGCAATTTATCACTTTTAGAGTTTGCCATTTCAGGTGTGGTAATTTGTATAGTACATTGGAGTGAATAGCTACAAGCATTTGACAGAGAAAACTCTTGTATCCTTGGAAAGTTTTTTAAAATTTCATCACCTTCCAGAAGGAATATGAGTCAGTTGTAGTGAGGTGGATAAACCAAGAGCCCATTATGCAGAGTGAAGTAAATCAGAAAGAGAAAAGCAAGTTTTATCGCATATATATAGAAACTAGAAAAATGGTACTAATGAGCCTATTTGCAGGGAAGGAATGGAGACACAGATGTAGAGAATGGGTTTTTGGACACAGCATGGGGAGGAGAGGGTGGAATGAATGAGAAAGTAGCATTATTGTACACTATCATGTGTGAAATAGATAGCTAGTGGGAAGCTACTCTGTAGCACAGGGAGCCCAGCCTGGCACTCTGACGACCTAGAGGGGTGGATACGGGGAGGGGAGGGACACTCGAGGGAAGGGTTATCCATATAATTATGACTGATTCATGTTGTCATCCAGCAGAAACCCAACACGTTGTAAAGCAGTTTTTCTGCAATTAAAAAGTAAATGAAAAAAATGCATAAAAAATTAAAAAATTTCATTTCCTGTCAAACAAATCCTCAGATTCTGGGTGCTTAAGATGTTTTGGCTCATGACTCAGCTGTCTCCTGCGTGGAGAGGAAGGGTAAGAGATAGTACAGTAAGTTTCCTAATCTCCTGGCGCACTGGGGACCTATGAAATCCGTGGATTCAGCATCGTGTTGTCTGGCCAGTTTCTGTCAGTGCTTCTGCAGCTGTCATAAAAACTTCTTTCTGTCATTTTACCAGGTCTTACAGATATTATATGGAGAAAGAAATGGCAACCCACTCCAGTATTCTTGCCTAGAGAATCCCCTGGACAGAGGAACCTTGCAGGCTGCAGTCCATGGGGTCACAAGAGTCGGACACGACTGAGTGACTTTGACTTGACTACAGATATTAGAAAGCGAGAACTAACTTTGCTGGGCAAGTTGTTTCCAACAGTGTAAATATGCCTCCACAGGGGTAAAGAAGGATGGAAATGGAGACTCTGTCCACCCTTTGAAAGGTTCTCTGCTTACCAGACATTTTTGTGATTGTTAGGCACGCTTCATATTAATGCTTTCCGCTCCCTTTCTTTTGCCTTTATCTCTGAGTAGGGAAGGACATTTTGTCTGAGCTTTCTCATTTTTATTTCTTAGCAGTAAGGACTGAAAGGATGCAGTCATGGGGTTCTTGATGTCAAATGAGAAACACTTCTGTAGTTATATTTTATTCTATTAACATGTCCGTTGTTCACCAGCCTTTGTCATCTTTGTCTAGCAGCCTGGGAAGATGATGGAACCAAACTGGTGGTTGGGTTGGTAAGACAGGAGGGGTTGTTAACCCCTTTTCTCTCTTCCTTTGTTCTGCAGTGGCTGAGTACCAGCCTTCATGCATCAGCAGGCCTTAACTTCAGGACCATTGTAGAACTTGAGGATGAAACAGTATCTGGACCATATTAATACTACGTCTAATACTATATCAGAGAAAGTCTGCTGCCCTTGTTTCCCTTGCTTTTCTGCATCACAGTCATCAACTCATCCTGTGAATGGCCTCTTTAATGTTAGAGGTTTGACCACTGGTTATTGAAGGCTGGATATGAATTTTGACAGAAATCACTTTCCATTCAAAGCTTTTGTGGACAAACAAAAACATTATTTTTCTCCGAGACTCCAGTTTGTCTCCCTTAGCCCAGACTCCACCCGCCATCTAATGCCTGTCATAAATATTTAAACACAAAAGTATTTTAACTTCATGCGCAACTAGTTAGAGGAGGGCCTGTTGATTTTGTTACCTGGTGACTGACCTTTTCACTGCAGTTTCCTGAAGTTACCTGAAAGACCAGGCTTGTGCTTCTGAGTTCATTTTGATAGTTGGTGTAAATAAGAGGGTCTCTGGAGATCAGTTAGGGTTGCTTCTTTCTAATTTAGAGAGAGCAGAACAAAGGACCTAAAAAAGGCAACCAGTCTCAAACCCAATTTGCCCCTCCATTTCTGCTTTTATTGGAAAGCAAGTGTACTTGCTGGAAGTTTGGGGGGAGTAGGGATTCCTTTGAAGTGCCTGTGATCCTGGAGATAATACAGTTGAGTCTTTTTGAACAGGAGAGACTCATGGTTTCGGACAATGCTCATTATTTGCAAGAATTTCTTTTCCCTCCCTTTTTCCTGTTCTATCAAGTCTTTTCTCAGTGCTGTTGTTCGTGCTGACTGGTTCTTACCAGCTTTCTCTCTCATCTCTTTGGAGTTTACTTGTTTGGGGTAATAAAGTTCTCTCAAAATTTATTCAACTCTGGTGTTATTTTTTTTCTTAACCTTTGAAAGTCGTGCTTTGCTTTTTGTGTGTGTGTGTGTTTTAGTGTACTTTTCCCCTTGATATTTTAGATACAGATAAAGTTATGAAAAATACTAGTTCAGCAAGATTATTCTTAACAGGACTTTATCATATTGGTTGTTTATTTTTGACTAGTTATGGATCCTATGAATTTCTGCATCTGCAGATAAGGTATTAACTGGAAGGATAGGTATCACACTGGAATGTTAATTGCTTTTTAAAATGCACTTAAATCTAAAGGCTCAAGTAATGAGATAAGATCCTCAAATCCCCAAATCTGGAGTCCAGGTGAGAAAATGAATCCTAATAGATGGAGTAATTTTAACTAATTTTCATGTTGTGGTTAAAGGCAACATTGTGAGATTAAAGGGATCATGATATATAATTAATGCAAAAACTATAAGACAGAATCTTTACTGACCTATAAGGAATATTGAAATGAATAAAAATTTTAATCTGTGTCCCATTCTCTGGGGGAGAAAATACTCTAATATTAGACCACTGGTCTGATTATTTTTAGAGAGAACGATCTCTAGAATACAGAAGGGCAGTTTGCCATAATTTGAGAGAACTCTTGCCCAAGAATGTTTAGCTCCCGTTTGCTCCAGTTCTCTGCTTACCAAGCAATTCTACAATCTCTAATATGGTCTTCTGTGAGGACTTGCCCTGTGCAGCTATCTGTTCCTATTGTTTTGACAAAAACAGCTTTTATCAAAAATGAACATGTGGTTGTTTGTGAATAATACATCAGTTTGGTTGAGTTTGGTTGGCCCAAGTCAGTTCCCAAGAGCTTAATCAGCCTTTCATGCACTGATAAAAATTAAATTTCTGAGTTTGAAAAGCTGAAAATGAGATAATTGTGCATAAAATAACTAACCAACCAATGTTACCAATTTTTATAATAGAGTCAGTACAATTCTACTGAATGGACACATAAATGTATTTATTATTGTAGGCATAATGAAGGGATATCTTATTGCATAATGACAGTGCTATAAAAATGTAAAAAAAAAATATTATTGGCTGTTCCCCCCTCCCACAGATGATATTTAAGATACCAGGAGAGTTTCTACAATTTCTAGGCAATATCCTTTATCTTTGGTTATTTATTTCCAGAGAGCATTACACTGATCAGTGATGAAATATACATGGGTACAACTCATTTCAGCTTGTAGCTCATGAAAGGACCAGATTGGATGGGGCGTATCCCTGGAGTTCTCAAAGGCTCAGCTCCCCTTTCTCCATCCTCAGTGTTTTGTCCTGGCTCTCCTTATGGAAGTCAAGGCTTCCCTGTTCCCTCCCTTAACTTCTCAGACTTCAGCATTGGGATTTAGAACCATTGAGAGAACACCCAGTTATACTAAGTGCTAGGTGAGTTGAGTCAGACCTTTAGAGGATCAGAGAGTTTATTGCTTCCAGTTTGTTCTTTCCAGACCCAGTAGCTGCTGTTAAGTCACTTCAGTCATGTCCGACTCTGTGTGACCCCATAGACTGCAGCCCACCAGGCTCTCCCATCCCTGGGATTCTCCAGGCAAGAACACTGGAGTGGTTGCCATTTCCTTCTCCAATGTATGAAAGTGAAAAGTGAAAGTGAAGTCACTCAGTCGTGTCCAACCCTCAGCAACCTCACGGACTGCAGCCTTCCAGGCTCCTCCACCCATGGGATTTTCCAGGCAAGAGTACTGGAGTGGGGTGCCATTGCCTTCTCTGATGTTAAATCTTAACTGTTATAGTTTGATGCTAGTTTTTTAAAAAATATTATGTTAAGTAGAAAAATGCATATTGCTAGACTTTTATTTTATATATGTTGTTAGATTGGTAAGATTTTATTTTTTAGTTTTCATTTTTCAACACAAACCACTTTGGGACTTAAAAAACCGGTCTTAAGACAACTTTTCGTAGTACTAATGTTTTAAGTTTTTAGTATTTTTGAATGAAAGCTACCTTTGAAAAACTATGACAAAGTTCATTTGGCTTCTGAAATGAGCCCTTTAAATGAAATTTAGTAATGTTCTTTTTAATAGACTTTATTTTTCGAGTAGTTTTAACGGCAAAATTGAGTATAGAGACTTCCCATGGAATTGCAGAGTCGGACACGACTGAGTGACCGAACTGAATTGAACTGAACTTCCTCCCTTCATTCATACACACAGCTTCTCCCGCAGTCAACATCCTAAACCAGAGTGGTGCATTTGTTACAGTCAGTGGGACAATAGTGACCCATAAGTATCCCCCCAAATCGATAGTTTATGCTAGATTCACTCTGGGTGGTGTACATTCTGTGGCTTTGGACAGTGTTAAATGACATGTGACCACTATTGCAGCATCAAAGAGCCATGGTGTTGATGAGATTATAGCACGAATGCTTTTTGATTACATAGGCTTACCTCAGAGATATTGCCAGTTTGGTTTCAAACCATTACAGTAAAGTAAGTGTCACATTAAATGAGTCACACACATTCTTTGTTTGCCCAGTGCATATAAAAGTTATGTTTACACTACATTGTAGCCTGTTAAGTATGCAACAGCATTATGTTTAAAAGAATGTACATACTGGGGACTTCCCTGGCAGCGCAGTGGTTAAGAATCTGTGCTTCCACTGTAGAGAGCATGGTTTCAATCCCTCAGTTCAGTTCAGTTCAGTTACTCAGTTGTGTCCAACTCTTTGCGACCCTATAGACTGTAGCATGCCAGGCTTCCCTGTCCATCACCAACTTCCATAGCTTGCGCAAACTCATGTCCATTGAATTGGTGATGCCATCCAACCATCTCATCCCCTGTCATCCCCTTCTCCTCCTGCCTTCAATCTTTCCCAGCATCAGGGTCTTTTCCAGTGAATCAGTTCTTCCCATCAGGTGGCCAAAGTACTGGAGCTTCAGCTTCAGCATCAGTCCTTCCAGTGAATCATTTCTTCCCATCAGGTGGCCAAAGTACTGGAGCTTCAGCTTCAGCATCAGTCCTTCCAGTGAATATTCAGAACTGATTTTCTTTAGGATTGACTGGCTTGATCTTGCAGTCCAAGGTATTCTTAAGTCTTCTCCAACACCACAGTTCAAAAGCATCAATTCTTCAGTGCTAGGTTTCTTATGGTCCAGCTCTCACATCCATACATGACCACTGGAAAAACCATAGCTTTGACTAGATGGACCTTTGTTGGAAAAGTAATGTCTCTGTTTTTTAATATGCTGTCCAGGTTTGTCATAGCTTTTCTCCCAAGGAGCAAGAGTCTTTTGGGGATTTAAGATACCACATGCTGTGTGGTTCAGCAAAAAAAAAAAAAAGTGAAAATAAATACTTAAAATGTTTTTTTTAATATACATGCCTTAATTTAAAAATCCTTTATTGCTAAAAATTGGTAATCATCATGTGAGCCTTCAGCAAGCAGTCACATCAAAGGTCTCAAATATAGTAACAAATATAGTAATAATGAAGGAATTTAACATCTTGCTGCTACTACTACTACTACTAAGTCGCTTCATTCGTTTCCGACTCTGTGCGACCCCACGGACTGCAGCCCACCAGGCTCCCCCTTCCCTGGGATTCTCCAGGCAAGAACACTGGAGTGGGTTGCCATGGCCTTCTCCAATGCATGAAAGTGGAAAGTGAAAGTGAAGTCGCTCAGTCGTGTCCGACTCTTAGCGAGCCCGTGGACTGCAGTCTACCAGGCTCCTCCATCCATGGGATTTTTCGGGCAACAGTACTGGAGTGGGGTGCCATTGACATCTTGCTAGAATTACCAAAATGTGACACAGAGACACAGAGTGAGCAAATGCTATTGGAAAAAAGCCGCCCATAGACTTGCTGGATGCAGGGTTGCCACAGACCTTCAACTGGCTTGGCAGTGTCTGCAAAGGATGATGAAGTGAACAACAATAAGACAAGATATGCCTCGTTATTAGTATTGATGATGAAAATGTTTGTGGCATTTTAGGCATGTGCCTGGATCTCTCAAGATGGTTTAAGTTGGGGGTTTATTAGGGTCAGTGCCAACCATTTCCTGGTGCTGGGAACTGAAGCGAGGGTTGTGACTTTGGACAGCATTCTTTGGAGTCAGGGTAGTTTCACGGTGAGGTTCCTCCAGCTCAAGCCTTGTGGACAGTGTGTCATATGGTCTGTTAGTGACACAGTGGAGCAAGGACTCTTGAGCCCTAGCACGGCTCAAGGCAAGTTAAGTTGAGTGCCCGTGGTCCTGCTGTCTGTGCTGCTGACTCTTCCAGCAGTTTTGGCCTTCAAGTGACTTGTGCAGGTGGGAGGACTTTGGAAGAAGCAAGGAAAGGTGATGATTTGTTGAAGTAATGCAAGACGAGTAAGAGAAAAACAGATTTTTTCCTTGTGGTAGACCATACTAGTGTGCCTGTTCTGACATTCTTCCATGTATTAGTGCTGATGGTGATTGATCTGCCTGTAAAGTTGGTTTTCTTTTTTATAAAGAGGTGTTTTTAAAATATGTATGTATTTATCTGACCGTGTCACGTCTTAACTTGTGGCATGTGGGCTCTTGGTTGCAGTACGCAGCCTCGCGAGTTGTGGCGTGCAGGCTGAGTTGCTGTGTGGCATGTGGGATCTTTAATTCTCTGACCAGGGGTCGAACCCACGTCCCCTACGTTGGAAGGCGATTCTTAACCACTGGGCCACCAGGGAAGTCCTCAAGCTGTTTTTCCTTTTTAAAGTAAGGATAAAATGGGGAAGGGATGGAAGAGTTTCAAGCAGGGCATCCTTCCACCTGGGTAACTTTTATCTGTGATATGGAAACAGAATAAGACCAGGGTGAGTGGCCAGCCTGCCAGCCCACACGCTGCCTGGCTTGTGCTGCTATCTTCTAGGACTGGCTCTCTTGTATGGGTGCTGCTCTGTTACATTTATACAGAATCCCCTTTGAGTTACAGCATGCAGTCTACCATATGAGTATGTGTGAAAGGCAGCCCAGATAGTAGGCTATTTCTCCTTTTCCCTTTTAGAAGATGTTAAAAACTAAGTTTTTGCCAATTTGACTATATAAAAATTTTAAAGGATTAGAGGTGAAATAATCAGCTATTTATTTAAAATATTTAATTTATTAACTTAACATTTTAAATAATATATTTATAAATTAATATTCTTTTCCACAATTTCACATCTATGGAATGATTTTATTCCAGTTCTTTGCATACATCTCTGACATCAGTGACTGTTAAAGTCCCTTTTTAGCCATCAGCACAGTTTTACAGATGTATTCATTTTCATGAATAAATTATTTATGATACAGTACTTTTACATTTGTATAAGATTGTTAACATTGGAAATTTTTTCTGAAGTCATATGTACTGATTGATATAATATTAGTATATTTCTCCGCTACTCTTTTTGGTTTGTATTTGTGTTCTTCATAGTATAACCATTTACTCTCCTTCCTAATAAAGTATTCTTTAAAAGGTTTATTATTTATAGTATTCAACACTTAATTTTAAAGCCATACTTCTCAGGGGAAATGACATAAATCTGAGTTAATTTCTTGCCTCTTATAAAACAAAACAACAAAAACCTTCTATTATGTGTCCTATGTAAGCATCCAGAACTTGCGTTATTTGAGGTCATTTCAGACTAATTTGATTTCCTCACAGTAATTTGTGGTCTAAAATGAAATAATTGGGAAGGTTTGTAAGAACTGAAATACAAAGCAGTTCTGCCTTTTCTGAAAGGATAATTTAGGGGGAAATTCCTTTATTATACTCAGGCATATATGGTATTTAAAATCAGTCTGTGTCCCTATCTGTGCCTGTATTCATATAAATTCTCTGTGGGTTTCTTACAATGCTCTCTTTTTTATTCTGGCATTAAGAGTGACAATGCCAGGCATTCTACTCAAGTGAGGGTTCTTAAAACTCCTATACTAAAACATCAGGAGAAGAACCGAAAGAAAATGCTTTTGAGAGTATAGATTATGTTGGTCTATTGTGTCAAAGCGTCCCACTTGTATTTTATCAAGTTTTTCAGAAGAAGAAACCTAAATTTGTCCATAACTGCTTTATATAAGTTTGTGAAGTCGTCCATTTGAAGTCAGTTTGCCCTGCATACACTTTTGCTAAAACTTAGCACATCCTTCTCTGGGTTGCACTTGGATTTGTGGTTCCACTAGATTGTAAACTTTTTGAGGGCAGAGAGCATATCCATCCTTACATTCTGTTACTTTAGGCAGCTGGTATGTGCTTAGAAGTTAGAAAGCGGGGGCCACTGAAAGAAGTTTGTAAACATGATTTATCAGTTCTAAAGACAACAAAACTGGTTAAAAGCTGCTTTATGCTCATGCTCTCCTTTTTCTCTTGTTTTCTACCACGTGACCCGTTTCCCGTTCTGATATTCCTTCTGTTAATAGTTTTCATAATAAATGTTTTTCTCTTTGGACTTTTAAGAACTTGGAGTGTTTGACCCTTAGCATGTTTCCACTTATCTGGTGTTTTAGGAAAGCTCTAAAAAGGATTAGAAACAGCACTAAATAGAAGCAGGCAAATTTAAAAATGTAATGCCTGTTGTTTGTTTAAAAATGTGCAGACAGGCCTGTTTTATGCTAGATCCCACATCTGTATTATAGGGTGAACTTGAAATTACTTTGCTGTGGAAAGAAGGAAAACAGGGAGATACATCTGGAGAAGTCTCCCTTGACTTGTCAGGGTGGAATCACTGAGCAGTAATGTGCTGTGGAAAGAAGGAAAACAGGGAGATCTATCTGGAGAAGGCTCCCTTGACTTATCCGGGTGGAATCACTGAGCAGTAATGTGCTACATGGCTGCATTGCAATTCTAATCCGCCTACATGCGTAAGTCAATGGGGTCTTTGTTCCACATTTGTGGAAGAATGCATGAGCCAAGTCTTGGTGGGAGTTCAGTTTAGTTCCACTGTTTTGTAGATTGGGCTAATTTTCAAAGGGATCCAGGCATTTACTTTTGCAAGTGAGAGAAACAAGGGCAGAAAATCCATTCTTGGTACTGAAGAAATTATTCTAAAACATTGTGTCATTTGCCCCTTGTGGACAGGGTGTTTGATTATTTGTTTACAGCCTGGAGATTGAAGCTCTTCATCTTTTGTGGACCTAGAAATGGAGAGTTATTTTTTCCTCATTCAAGGATGGAAGCAACTATTTGAGAGCCCTTTGTTAAGTCATTAGAAAAGTTTTAACCTTAAAAATGGAACCTTAATTTCTGTTATCCTTTGCAGATTATTCAGTATAAACTCACCTGGGACTATAGGATTAAACAGAGCACAGAATATTGGCAAAAGTATGGTATAGGTTCAGAGAATTACTTAATGTCTTTAAAGAACTGAGGTGAGTTGGAAACCAGCTGCTATTCATGTTTCTGACGTCATTTGTCCTTGTGAAATCAGTTCCTATGGTATTTTAACATTCTCTAGAATGTTGCTATAAGCAAAGAAAGTATTCAAAAGATCTGTGAGGCAGGCATCTTTAGAAATGTGGATTTCTAAGCACATGGACTGTAGAATCAAGCTTTTTGGATCTGAATGTTAAATTCATCCTGTTGAACCCTTATTTTATGGATGAGCAAATAGATGTGTGATTGCTCCTACTCCCCAGTACAGTACTTCTCTAATGTTACATTTAATTATTTGTGTCTTCCCTTATTTATCATATGGAATTCCTTTAGGGAAAGGACTGAGTCTTATTCCATCCTTGCCTAACAGACTGCCTAGCAGAAACTTTTAGCATATCTTTGCAAAATGAATGAATCTGTGAATGAATGAACCAAACAACAAGCCAGGCTTACCTGAGTCACTGATTTCTCCTGTTGGCTTGCTGCTTATTTCATAAGTCAGACATTTCTCTCCCTTTCAAAGGCAATGACAAAAACATCCCTCAAAGTAAAGGGATAGCAGGGGACAAGACAAGAGTCCTGTCCTCAAAAGCTTACTCTCTTGTGTGTGCGTGTGTGTGTGTCTATTGGGGGGCATATAAAGAAGATGTGCAAAAAATAAATGAGACAATTCCAGGTACTGATACCCCAATGAGAAAAGTGCCTTGAACATGAGACAAGAAGTGAGTTTCCCAATAAATATCCAGATGTCTTCTCTTTCGTATAGTCTAACCCCCAGCACTGGGCATGAGTCCATCTGCCCACAGAGAGGAAATCCTTGCTGCTACCCTGAAGGCTTGTCACAGACTTGGGGCTAAAGGAGTTCTTCTGGAACCAGAGCTGCTAAAAAGAACCACTTTGGAGGGATCAGGTCAAGAAGGGTTGGTGGCTTCTGGTCTTCTTAGGGATACCATGTTGATGAATGGAATTTTGCCCTTTAGCTTTAGGAAAAGGTTTTTTTTTTAAATCATGTTAAAAGCTGCCATATACAAAAACTTTAAAAATATTGTTCAGTTTTTTAAGTAATTGGAAGGTCTTGAAAGTTTATCATCTTAAACTGTACGTCAGTATCTAGAGAACATTTCATTGTGGAATTCTGACCTGTTACGTTCAGGAGATGAGTCAGCCTATAGTGGACAAATACTTAACTGAGCAACTGTTTTGTGCCGAGGACAGTGACCAAGAGATTATAGAATAGTGTTTTCCAAGTAGGTTACAACTTCCTCATGTCATAAAATGAATTTTGTGAGCTGTGACTAGCATTTTTTTTAATAAACAAATGAAATAGGGTATGGAAGAGAATATCAGATTGCATGATAGGTAGTATTTCATTTTTTTAAAATCAGACTTGAGTTTCAGTGTCTGTCTGTGTGTGTATGTTGAGAGTTGCAGTATAAAATGCCTTTATTCTTACTATATGTCCTGGTCAGAAAAACTTGAAAAGTACTATTGTAGAGGATATCCAAAAAGTATAGGTAGATTACTTCCTTTTGAATAAGTTATACTCTGAAACTAATATCTTTTGGAAATCAACTATACTTTAATTTAAAAAAGGAGTTAAACTTCTCATAGCGGGAAAGAAACTTATGCGAAGGGGTGAAAACCCAAGTTCTGAATTACGTGATTTGGAGTAAGAACTGTGTGTTCCCATAAGTAAGATAACACACATTGGAGACAGTGCCACTTGAGCTAAACCTAGGAAGAAAGGTAGGATTCAGTAGGAGTGAAGGCTTTGAATGGCTTTGAAGTGAGCATTGGTATGTATATAAAAGAGACGGCAAGACTGGAGTCTTACATTAGAGAGTTTTAGGATATAGTTCGAAGGTGTAAAATGAAGCCCAAGTCTTCAGGCTTATGGGTGCCTTGCAATAACACACCTAAGGAGTTTGCACTGGATTAGGTACCTTGCACAGATTCATAAATTGGGTAGCAATATGATGTAGGGTGGATTTGTAGAATATTTTCCAGCTCCTTCCGGACTCCTCTTCTTTAGTTGTGGATCTCCTGAGGGAATTTTCTTCTAGGTGGGTGTTGGGTACCAAGTTTCTGGCAGCAGATCAAAGAGAGCTGGGAAGGACTTTGGCAGTTCTCCAGTATGTAAATAGAAGGTAGAACAGGTCCCATTGTGATGCATGGGGAATCCTCCCATGGATGAGAACTCAGCACTGTCTGTTTGAAATATGGTGAAGGATGGGTTAGAAGAACGTTTCTTCTGATATCACTGCTAAATATTTGCTCTTAATATAGAAGGAAAAGCAGATAAAGAAGGCTCGTGTTTTTGAAGTACAGGGAATCTGACCGACCTACCTGAAGCATTCTGTGTAAATAATTTGTCACATGATCTTGTCTTCCCCTCACTGAATGTGGTGTATACATAATGTATAAAACAATTTCAGGAGTGATCTTGAAAAGTTTCTCCTCCCTGAAAAGTGATATTGCAACTCTCACTGCTTTCCTATTGAAGAGAAATGTAAAATGAAGCTTCTGAAAGTATAATGTATGTTAAAAGGAAGGTGATTTAACTAGAAAAAAGAATATTTATATGTGACTGTTTTATCTGTAACAGTAACTACACCAATAATTTTGATTGACTTCTGGCTGAAAGTTTTGATACTTGTTGTGGTAGATTATCAAATGTTCTAAATTGAGGCTATGTTTGAGAGTAGTCAGTGTTTAAATCATTAGAAAAAATAAGCCGGCACTTGTATTTGGGAGCTCATGGTTGTTCACAGATAATCAAGGGAGACTGCGAGATTGCATACATCTTAGGTATGTGGTGGAGGGCACAGGGTAATCAGAAATGCAATAGCAAGTCCAAGCACCACCCATGAGAGATGAAGGGATGTGAAGAACACAGACTTTGGTCTCTAAAAGACAGTGTGTAGAGTATGCATTTCCATTCCTCTGCACAGAGGGGGGGATGAATGAAAAATGAAGAAGGGGCGCATTCGTTTACCCTTATCTTATGAAGGCATCTGCTCACAATCAGTCGCTTGTGGAAGAGAGTGCCAGCTGGCAGAGCATTCTCATGATGTAAATTGTCCATCCGCTCAGAAGAGCAGAAGTACAAGGAGGCCTGTGTGAAGGACTGAATTCCTACCCAGAGGACAAGGGAGGGAGGAGCTCGCAGAGATCTACGTGGGATTGACTTGCCTTTTCCACTTTATTTGCAGTTTTCAGCATCATTTTTTCCTGCCATCCCAGTGGTTGCTGTGGAGTTTGCTCATCAGTTTTCCTCCTTTGACTGCTTTTGCTTATTAAGTCTCCACGTGGGGTGGATCTGAGAGGGGGCATCACTAGAAACACGGTGCTACTTTTCCCAGCAGTGCTGTTTTTCTTGTCTTTCTGCTTGACTGGTTCGTTTTTGTGGGCTAACATTATTACAGATTTGATTTTTGAAATGCATTAACTCTTCATTTCTTCTTCCTTTAATTGCTGATCTTTTTTGCCTATTCATTTGAAATAATAATTTTCCTATGAAATAATAAATCTAGGTTTCAAATGGATTTGAATTGTTATTAATCTTAAAAAATGCCTGAATAGACTTCCTCCTTCTATATTTTACGGGACCATAGAGAAAAAAATTCAGACATCCTTGGGCCAGTTATTTTTTTAAAATACTATGCCTTGCAGAAAAGAGGTAGACAAGATTTTAGTAGAATTTTTTGTTTTTGTATTCTTTGATTTCTTAGAGCAGGATTGGCAGACGTTTTCCGTAAAGGCCACAGTAAATATTTTAGGCCTGCAGCATCTGTCACAGTTGCTCAGCTCTGCCCTTATAGCCAGAAAGTAGCCATCGACAAAGTGGGGTTAGTGGGCATTTATTGACAAAAATAGGTGATAGGCTAGAGTTGGTCTGTGGACTACAGTGTGATCAACCTTAGATTCGAAACTACTGAAGCTGTGTCCTGAGGCTTGATTCTGGAGGGAGATGAGATCAGTCACCTCCAAGAATTTCCAAAATAGCAAACACACCCTATAGATCAGGTGTGAATGATAGGGGAGAATTTAAAATCCAGAGTATTAAGTCTGGATTTTTAAAGTGTTATAATTCTTCAGTCAATCTCACCCCCTCATTCCACCCCCCGCCCCCCACCCCGTTCTCTCTAATAGCAATGTGAATGTCTGGTACTTTACTCTTAAGCATATATATATTAAAAAAAAAAAAATACCTGAAATTTCTTCTCTGAAAAGTAAATATTTCTACATTAGTCTTTACCCAACAGAATGTAACACTCTCCCTGAAAATGCCAACACTACCCGACACAGACTGGGATTAGACAAGTCTAGGCTTCTAGACAAAGAAGAAAAAGTGTTTTCTTATCTTTTTGAGTGTACTGAAGCAGAAGTTAACTCTTTGCTTCCAGATTTGTTCTTGCCATTGAGAACTGTTGGTGGTCTGTCCTTTTATAAACTGTTAAGTAATTGTCCAGAGGAGGAAGAGGGACAGAAACTAGAGGGGTTGGAGAATTTGGATTACAGAGAATCTTGATCTGATTACAGAGAATCAGGTCCCTGGTGGCTCAGATGGTAAAGAGTCTGCTTGCTATGCAGGAGACCTGGGTTCAATCCCTGGGTCAGAAAGAGCCCCTGGAGAAGGGATGGCAACCCAACTTCAGTATTCTTGCCTGGAGCCTGGGGGGTAAACCCCATGGGGTTGCAAAGAGTCAGACAGGACTGAGCGACTAACACACAAGCACATCTCCATGAGAAGAAGAGCGCAGTGAAACCTCCAGCAGAAGGTGGGTTTTCTTAAAATCAAATGTTTCTTTCTACTTGCCTGGGAAATGGAGCCTTGAGGATACAAGTTGAATGAAAAGGACATTGGCAGAGAGAAGAATGTTGTGGAGCTTGGGTTCACCTGGTCCAGTCACCCCAAGCCTTCTTGGCTGTGGAGTGAGCAGCCCCTGTGTAGTTTAATATCTGTCTGTATCTGCAAGAAGATAGACGGCTATTACTCTGGTTACTGCTCCTGCCTGTACAGGTAACACTTGCAGTAAATTTCACCTTAAAATACATGACGTGAAAGTGGAAGTCTCCACTCCTGAATGCCAGAGTTCATTCTACAGTGTAGCACAGGGGGCAGAGCCTTTCCTTCCTAAAGCTTTAAAGGGTGAGAACCAGGATGAGGTGAGTTTCTAGTAAGTATTTTTTCAAATGTACATAAAAATCACCTAGGGTATTTTTTAAAAATGCAGATTTGGAGAATTCACCCTGAACCTACCAAGATGGAACTTCTGGGGATGAAGCTTAACAATTTTCATTTTCTCAGAAATTTTCTGATTGATTCTAACAGCTAGTCTGGTACCTTAGTGTGGGCTAGGTTATGAGACTGCTGTAGCAAGAAAGTCTCCATCTGGGCTGGCTCTACTAGGGAAGGCCTTCCAGAGCTCCTGTGGTCTTTGAACTGTTTGGGTACCAGATTAAGTTTCTAAAAAAGTTTTTCCGGTAGAGTTGATTCATAATGTTGTATTAATTTCTGCTGTACATCATAGTGATTCAGTTACACGTGTATATACGTTCTTTTTTTATATTCTTTTCCATTGTGGTTTATCACAGGATATTGGATATAGTTCCCTGTGCTATCCAGTAGGTCCTTGTTGTTTATCCATCCTATATATAATAGTTTGTACCAGATAACTCTTTTTTAATCTAGGTACTTAGTGATCCTGTTAATTCTGTTATTTCTTCTTTCTTGAGAGAAACTTTTGGAAAGGCTCAAAGAACTTCACTGCACCAGAGTCGGTCTCTTTTCCCACTCTGATCCATCTACATGACACTGGAGATGGTCCTCACTGTTCAGTGTAAATTCAGCTGCTGCACTGGATCAGTCCCATCACCGTAACGTGTACTGTCTTCCTGGACAAGAAAGTGATTTCTCCCTGAACCCTGTCTTCTCCCCTCTGTTTACCAGCCCATTTCTTCATAGCAGAATTATTTGGAAAAATGTCTTTATTAGGTGTCTCCAGTCTCTGTTCTCCCCAGCCCCTCAACATTCTCTGGCTTTCATCCCTGTCGTTCTGCCAGTCCATCTGCTGTCAAGGTCAGCAGTAATCAGTGAAATCCAGTGGCCAACACTCCGTTTTCATCTTTCTCACCTTTTCAGAAGCGTTTGACTCAGTCGATCGTTCTTTTATTCTTGAAAACTTTTTTTGTTTTTTTTTTTTAACTTGGCTTCTGGAATTCTGCTGTGTTGATTCTCTTTCTGCTTCAGTGACTGTCCCTCTTGAGTCTCCTATGTTGAATCCTCCCTACCTCCCCCATCTCTGAAAGTTATCCCAAGACCCAGTTCTGTACCTTGCAAGTCATTCTGCAGGTGTTTCCATCTAATGCCGTCACTCTCAGTACTGTCTGGCTCATGACTTTCAGATTTCTCTCTCTAGCTTGTACGTCTCCTTGAAGTCCAGACTTGTATATATCTTAGTGGCTGACTTGAAATCTTTACTCAGATGTCTTATTAGCATTTCAAACTTAAAATATCCGGAACTGAACTCTCAGTTTCCTTGCTCTCCATCCCTACACTTGTTCTTACCCTGTTCTTTGCTGTCTCAGTAAATGACAGCTTGATCTTCAGAGCTGCCACAGCTTACACCCCGTGTCCAGCCCATCAGTAACTGATCTGGTCTACCCTCAGAATGCAGTCAGAATCTGATCACTGCTTGCTGCCACCACCCTGGACTACGCTGCTGTTATCTCCAACCTGGGAGATTGCAAACCCCCCCAAATTCTTGTCTGTCTGTACGCCCCTCCATAGTCCTGTCCATAAAGGAGCCAGAGTGATCCTTTTAAACAAGCAGTGAGATCATATTACTCCCTTGTACAGAATCCTGCAGTGGGTTTTCATCTCATTCAGAGGAGAAGCCAGTGTCTTGCAGTGGCCTAAAGGCTGGCATGCTCGGCAGTCTCTCCCTCCCCTGGGCTTCTCTGACCTCATCCCCTGTCCTTTCCTTCTAGTTCAGTCTTACTTCAGCCACACTGGCCTCTTCATCCTTCCCTGGAACTGGCCAGCACACCTGCCTCGGGTGTGTCCTTCCTGGCATGTTCTTCCCCACCATGTCTCCTCACTTCTTTATGCTTTCCCAGAATGTCACCTTATCTACATCGGTGAGGCCATCTCTGACACTGCATTAAATACCGCTCCATTCCCGTGCTTTCTGTCCCTTGTTTGTTCTTTATCATGTCATTTACCATCTGACACACAAGACTTTTGTTTTTATTTTTGTTTTTTACCTCTCCCTTACTCACTCCCACTCCCTACCGCATTGTAAGCCCCCTAAGTCGGGACCTTAGCCGTCTGCTTTTCTGCTGTAGCCCCAGTCCCTGGAATAGGGCCCAGGACAGTGGCATAATAGGTGTTCAGCAAATATCTGAGGAAGGAATGGGAGAATTTGGACTTGCAGTTATTAGCACCAGTTATGGCTATTAACTGATCTAATAGGTGACTGTGGTAAGAAGTTACACTATTGTGAAAACCAAGAAAAACATTTTAGTACTTAAGATATTTTATAGTATTTGTAATTGTTTCTTCCATTTAGGACAGATACAAATAGTTTATGATCTGCAGGCATAGAGAGCTGAGTTTAAGACTTAAACTGGAGGGTAAGAGGCATTCTAGCAAAATGAAGGACTGCGTTTCTAAATAGCTTGTCATGATGGACTGTCACTTAAATTTACTTAGCAAATAGTTATTGAATGAATAAAAGTACACTGTGGGTTAACTTTTTGTATGTAGGGAGGATTTATTAGAAATCATCTTAGTCAATGACTTTACCATTATGACTATATTAGAATCTCTTATTTTTGCCAGTCAGATTTTCTCTCTACTGTTTTAAAGTTCTTCAGTATTCTGCTAGGGATGGTAGTTAAAAATAGTCAGATCTCAATAGTGTACAGATGTCACAGAACAAGAGATAGCTACCCATAAAACTGGTGTCTTTTTTCCTTATCATGTCTTGAACAATTAGACATCTTTTTCATGTCTTAAAAAATACTGGTTTTAAAGTATGGGTTTTATTTATGGAACTTACATTTCATTGCCTGTTTATTTCCTTATTTCTTTGGTATTATAATTAACCACTTTCTTTGTGTGATTCCATTAAATCTTACACATCACTCAGTTCCTTGCAGTTTAGAACTCTGATGTTCGGCAGAGTGGATTTTTTTGCCTCAGCTTGGACGAGTGGGAGTAAATGTTGGCTTCATTCCTTTCTCTTGGCTCAAGGATTTCAGGCATGCTTGTGACCTACTAGCCTGAATTAGGGCTGGTATTGAGTTAGCGAGCATGAGGTTTGGGTTAATAAGTCATATGCCCAGTTCTTGGCTTGAAATTTCACTTGCAAATCTTGTCTTTTCTGGTAACAAATTCAAATAAAATGGTAGGATATACAAATTGAGATACATTTATCTGATGTTTCAATAAAGGAAAATATCTGTAACCTCTAACAGTAGTTTGCACCTATTTTGAAATTACCTTCCAAAAGTGTTTGATGTTCTAGTGTTCAGATAAGAATTCTCTCTGTTCATGTAACAGTTGTATGATGATTTCTTATTTATTTAGTGTGTAAAGCAAAGCAATTTTGACCCTTCAATTTGCTTAAAACTATGTAGCATTTTTGGATATTACTGTTGGGGAACACAGGCAGGATTTTAGTTTTTGAGGATCTATTTCTGCTTTATTGACTATGCCAAAGCCTTTGACTGTGTGGATCACAATAAACTGTGGAAAATTCTGAAAGAGATGGGAATACCAGACCACCTGATTTGCCTCTTGAGAAATTTGTATGCAGGTCAGGAAGCAACAGTTAGAACTGGACATGGAACAATAGACTGGTTCCAAATAGGAAAAGGAGTTCATCAAGGGTGTATATTGTCACCCTGTTTATTTAACTTCTATGCAGAGTACATCATGAGAAACGCTGGACTGGAAGAAACACAAGCTGGAATCAAGATTGCCGGGAGAAATATCAATAACCTCAGATATGCAGATGACACCACCCTTATGGCAGAAAGTGAAGAGGAACTCAAAAGCCTCTTGATGAAAGTGAAAGTGGAGAGTGAAAAAGTTGGCTTAAAGCTCAACATTCAGAAAACGAAGATCATAGCATCCGGTCCCACCACTTCATGGGAAATAGGTGGGGAAACAGTGGAAACAGTGTCAGACTTTATTTTTGGGGGCTCCAAAATCACTACAGATGGTGACTGCAGCCATGAAATTAAAAGACGCTTACTCCTTGGAAGGAAAGTTATGACCAACCTAGATAGCGTATTCAAAAGCAGAGACATTACTTTGCCAACAAAGGTCCGTCTAGTCAAGGCTATGGTTTTTCCTGTGGTCATGTATGGATGTGAGAGTTGGACTGTGAAGAAGGCTGAGCGCCGAAGAATTGATGCTTTTGCACTGTGGTGTTGGAGAAGACTCTTGAGAGTCCCTTGGACTGCAAGGAGATCCAACCAGTCCCTTCTGAAGGAGATCAGCCCTGGGATTTCTTTGGAAGGAATGATGCTAAAGCTGAAACTCCAGTACTTTGGCCACCTCATGCAAAGAGTTGACTCATTGGAAAAGACTCTGATGCTGGGAGGGATTGGGGGCAAGAGGAGAAGGGGACGACAGAGGATGAGATGGCTGGATGGTGTCACTGACTCGATGGACATGAGTCTGAGTGAACTCTGGGAGTTGGTGATGGACAGGGACGCCTGGCGTGCTGTGATTCATGGGGTCGCAAAGAGTTGGACACGACTGAGCGACTGATCTGATCTGATCTAAGTTAGTGCCCATGGTCTTATTCAGCAGTCAAGCTAAGTAGAATTTTAGCAGGTCATAGGGAGAGAGTAAACTGTCTTGTTTGCCTTGAACTTTAAATTTGGTCCTTTAGGGAAAAATCTTGTTTCCCCAAGAGATTATGGGTTTATTTTGTCCCAGATCATACCAATCCATTTTAAAACTCGAGTTTTCTCCTTAGCTTTATTGTTATGCTGCTGCTGCTGCTAAGTTGCTTCAGTCGTGTCTGACTCTATGCGACCCCATAGACGGCAGCCCACCAGGCTCCCTCGTCCCTGGGATTCTCCAGACAAGAACACTGGAGTGGTTGCCACTTCCATCTCCAGTGCATGAAAGTGAAAAGTGAAAATGAAGTCACTCAGTCGTGTCCGACTCTCAGCCATACCATTATTTTTAATACATAGCCTGTGGTAGAGAATTTTATTAGCTTTTTAAAAAATTCTAAAGTGGTTATCATCACTTGTCTGTTTTACCCGCCTGCTTTGTGACGTTTCCCCGTGGCAGTTTGGAATGGAAACTGTCTGCCTTCCAGCACCGCTCATCTCAGCATGTCTTTCTGTCATGACAGGGGCTCGTGTGAGATGGAATGTGCCTTCTGCGTGTACCTGGAAATATGAACATTTGTTTATTCGTTTGAAAGGGATGCTTTCTCCAGTTGTGGATGCTATTGCATTTGTTTTAATAAATTCAGTGAAGAACGACTATTTCATAGAGAACTGTAAAGGTTCCTTGTCTTCCTCCGTCAGTTGTGCTGATTCAGTTGCAGTTCCTATGGGATTGTGCCCTTATGCTGTTGGCATTTAGCTGATTGACAAAAGAGAGGGCATACAAAAAGAGCACTAAAATTTAAGGGACAGGAGTGGGATAATAAGTTTTTAAAGACAATCTATTTTGAAGATGAGAATTGAGCCACAGAAACTAGCCTCAGCAGGCAATTAGGGCTGAGTCTCTTAACAGTTAGATTGACTCCATGTACCCAGATCACCCCCCAACACATTCTGTCTGTGCTTGATGGTTCCTCTCCATGCTTTCTGATCACCCATCTGTGTCCACTTGAGGATCCCACATTCAGCATTAACTTGGCCCTGGGTCATCTTGATTGGCGAGGCCGTATTTGTACAATCTGTCTGCTGAGGTGGAACAATAACAGCTGGTATGCAGCTGTACACGTTGTCCTGGGAACTCCTATTTCAGCCAGCAGTTATCCTAACAACATTGGAAACGTTTTCAAGTACTTGTTTTCTGCGACTACTGTTTGTGTTAACTGTTTGGAGACTCCCGTCTAGTAGCTTAAACATCTCCCATCTCTAATCGACTTTCTGTGCTACAACCTCAGTGAAGTTTCGTATTCCCAGGTGGCCCTAGTGGTAAAGAATCTGCCTGCCAATGCAGGAGATGCAGGAGACATGGGTTCGATCCCTGGGTCAGGATGATCCCCTGGTTATCGGAAATGGCAACCCATTCCAGTATACCTTGCCTAGAAAACTCCATGGACAAGAGGAGCTGGCGGGCTACAGTCCAGAGAGTCGCAGAGAGTCAGACACGACTAAGCACTTGTGCATGTCTATCTCAAATCAAGGCTGACTGCAAGGACAGCAGTCACTTTCTGATCTTGAGAAGAGAGCGTATAAGAACAGCAGTGGATCCGTGACTCCTAATATGATACTTCAGAATGAGCTCGTTCTCTTCTAGTGCAGGCCATGCAAGGGCATGTTGAAATTTCGTGCAACTCTGTACATCCATTGTCGTTCATTACTTCTCTGTAAGGGACGCTATTGCACAACGTCCCCATGGAATTCTCTGAGCCGCACATAACAGAGAAGCATTCATGTTCCGCTGCAGTCAGTACTTGACTCCAGTTCTGAGACAGGAACGGTTTCTCCCCTACTCAGAGAGATTAGCAATACTTCACCATGGAGGGGGCTGATGCAGAATTCCTTGGCTCGACCCTGTGTGAACAGGGGCTGGATTCGCATCGTCCAGGCTGTGGTCCCTTCCTTGTCTATCAATCCCTTGGCCACATGCACTGTAGGGTTCAGAGCAGGAAGTATTAGTTAACTTTGTGTGCTTGGTTCTGAACATCTGCACCTGAATCTCTTTGTTTATGGAAGGGATGTGGCGGCGGGGGGTGAGGGTGGGAGGCAGCAGAACATTCAGAAGCTAAATATCTTCTCGAGGGTGTGTATCCAGGGTTAGTCTTCATGTGCATGAAGACGAGGTGGAGGGGGAAGACCTTCTAAGCTCTATAGTGGCTGGAATACTTTCCAGACAAGATCTTACGGATTTTCTTCATTGCTTGGCTTGGCTCCTTTACTTTGAAGTCGTTTTGTCTACTTTCGTGTGCCCCCAAGTTAGGAAGATAGTGTAGTAGCTGTCATTGGACTGGAAAAACGGAGACCTAGTCCTCTTTTTCTATTAAATGGTAGATGAATGAGACCTTCTTGCTCTGTCTACTGTGAAATGAGTAGGATGGACAGATAAGGAGCAGGGAAGTATAATGAGAGAGAGTGTGTTAACAAGCGTGTGGCAGGTCTCAACTGTAGTTGTTTAATGAAATAAAAACTAGCTCCTAAGTTTCCAATTCTTGATTATCCATGATTACAGGTAGTTCTAGATAACACAGAATATATAAGCCATGACTGTTCCACTCCACTTTGTGTATTTACTTTCTTATTTGTTTATTTTTGGGGCCACACCTCGAGGCATGCAGGATCTTCGTTCCCTGACCAGGGATCAAACCTGTGCCGCCTGCAGTGGCAGTGTGGAGTCTTAACCACTGGACTGCCAAGGAAATCCTTGAAGTAACATCCGTCCTGCAGTGTCCATCCATTGCATCTGTACAGTAGGAACTAAGTGCTTCTCTAGAAAATCACACCTCCTCGAAGCTGTCCGTGCCGTTACCTGGCAGCTTTGCCTCTGTCCTGTTTGTCTTCTTTCTCTTCGGTTAGCTTTCTGCTAGTTTCTGTCTTGGGTCTCCATTCTCTTCAGATATTCCCTACCTAACATTCTCCACAGGCTTTGCCCTCAGCCCCTTAGCAGGTACCCTTGCTTGTCACTGCACAGAAAAAATAGTCATCAGTTCGAATGCTTTCAATTTCCATCCCCTGCTGCTGCTGCTGCTGCTAAGTTGCTTCAGTCGTGTCCGACTCTGTGAGACCCCAGAGATGGCAGCCCACCAGGCTCCCCCGACCCTGGGATTCTCCAGGCAAGAACACTGGAGTGGGTTGCCATTTCCTTCTCCAATGCATGAAAGTGAAAAGTGAAAGGGAAGTCGCTCAGTCATGTCCGAGTCTTCGCGACCCCATGGACCAAAGCCTACTAAATCCCTTGCATTTGCACTCAGGTAGAAGGCAAGGCGCAGGCTTCCTCCCATATGGAGCCAGTCCTTTCACAGCGTTGAATCACATTCTTGTTTCCCAGCCTCTTTTCTCCAGTCTTTCCCTTTCTGCTGACTGGAACACGACAGCAATGTCTCCTTGTATCTTCTGTCACGTTAAAGGGAGGCATCTTCCCTGGCCCTGTACCCCTCCAGGTTTGCGGTCTTCTCTTTCTCCTCCACTTTATTGAGATGTCAGACCAGGTTGGCTGTACTTACTGTGTCGGCATTTCCACCACCTGTCTGCCATGGGTTCTCAGTTCCAGTTCAGTAAGATCCCTGCCAGTGGGACTATCCTCACTAAGTGCAGCAGTGACCTCTTTTTTTTTTTTTAATATAAATTGATTTATTTTAATTGGAGGCTAATTACTTAACAGTATTGTAGTGGTTGTGCCGTACATTGACATGAATCCACCACGGGTGTACCTGTGTTCCCCATCCTGAACCCCCCTCCCACCTCCCTGCAGTGATCTCTTTGTGGTGTGAAGCTAGTGGATGCTTCTTAGTCATTATGCAGATTTAAACACTACTGCTTATTTATTTCCCTCTTGGCTTCCATGATATCTGTACTCTCTGACTTGCCCTCCTCCCTCTGGTCTTCACAGTCCCCTCTGTCACTTCTTTTTCTGGCTGTGCTTTAAATTTTGATGCTCTTCAGCATGATTCCCAAAAGTCAGCTCACTTCTCACTCAACACTCCTGCCCTCTTTGGTCGCAACCATGGCAGTCTTCATTATCCAACTGCAGGCCAATGAGTCCTGGATCTTCTTTTAACTTTTGAAAAAACTAAAAAAAAAAATTTATTTTGGCCACACTGTGGGGCATGCAGGATCTTAGTTTCCTGACCAGGTATTGAACCTGCTCCCCCTGCATTGGAAGCTTGGAGTCTTAACTGCTGAACCACCAGGGAAGTCCTTGAATCCCAAATCTGTATCTCCATCTTAGATGTCTCTCTTGGGCCTTCAGATCATTCACATCCAACTCCCTACCAGACGTATTTTTTCCTGTCTCGGTGACCATAGACACCTTAAATCTTGTGTAGCCAAGATAGATGCATCTCCCAATCATACCCTTTGCTCCTGCCTCCAGTTTTGCTTAACCTCCTTTGTTATCTGTTGCAGTGGATGGTATGGTATGTCTTTCCATTTGGTTGTTTTTAAACTAGGAAACTGAATGTTATTCTTAATCCTACTGCCTTATGGAACACGTAGAAGGAACTTCAGCAATGAAACTGAATGTCAATTAGGGTGAAAATAGAGACGGCTATCGGAAATGACTTCTGCTCCCCTGCATCATTTACCAAATTATTATTGATATTGAGGTCTGCTAACTATATGTCTGAGAGACTGAGCATGCACACACACAATTGCATGTCACCCAAGTCCATTCATTTCTCTCTATTCCAGCTGTCCCTGTATCGAGTGCAGCCACTGTTAGCCAGGATTACTGCCACATCTTTCTAACAGTTCTTCCCACCTTTAGTCCTGTCCCTTCTAACCTGATCTCCACACAGTGGCCAGAATGATCTTTCTAAAAATCAAACCTGATCATGCATTTCTTGACGTAAATCCCTCAGTTAGCTTGTCAGTGGGAGTTGAAGTTGCTCTTTAGCATGGCCTCAGGCCCAGCATGCCCTGCTTGCTAGCTGCCTTGTCTCCAGCCACCCTCCCCAGTCCTAGCTGTACTCCACCCCTCTGTGTCCTCTGTTCTTTCATACATCTTGTTCCATCTGCCTGGACAACTGGTCTCTATTGGCCTAGCTAATCCCTCTGCATTTCTCAGGTCTTGGGTTTAGATGTCACTTCCTCTCAAAAATGTTTCTTGACCTCACAAATGTGGGTGAGGTGACTTTCCTCCAGGCTCCCCAAACCTCATGTCCTTCTCCGTCATAGCATTCATCACGTGGAATTGCAGTGGTAGGCATCCATGGCTGGGTTGGCTGGCCACAACACCGAAAGTCATGCATGTGTCCATCTTGTCATGTGGAATGTGGGAGCCTCCTTTCCAGATAGCCACAGACTGCCACCTCTTTCAACCGTAGCTAAAAGTTAGAATGAGAAAAGCAGCTCTGAAAATGAGGTGTGGGGAGACAGGGCCCGTGCCAGCAAGCTGGGCTGCTTCAGAGCTTACTGCTAGCAGAGTTGCTTTTCTGATGTTTGAGTGACCACATATTCCTGTTTCTTTCAGTGTGTGGCTTTGTGGTGCAGATGTTTGTCTGGGACACTGGATACCCAGATCCGTTTTACCTTCTCTCCTTTGATCCATCCTCCTGCAGATTGGGTTGCTAAAGAACAATGAAATGGCAGAAATGTAGACAGAACAGAAAAGCAAGGGTAATCTGTAGTCCAAAGATTAGTACGTAAGCCTTTGAACATCCCAAGCCACGTACTTATGAGTAACTAAATTGTTTTACCATTCCAGAATGTTTTAGATAGTCTCTGGAATACCATTGATACTGTATTACAACCTCGCCCTCATTCACAGGTGACTTCTTTACATTTTTGACACAGTAGATAGATACAGGTTCAGTTTGCATTCTTTTAACAGGAGTGTTGTAAGCTGTATTTGCATGACCTGTGTCCAAAGTGTTGTAGTGCTTCCTAGGTAGAAGGTCCAGGTTTGTGTTATATTCTCTGGCAACTGTATCAGGTAGGCCCTTGTGCAGTCAGGCTCTTGTGTGTGAACATCTCCAGGATCCTAGTTCAGGAATTCTCTTCTGTACTGTATTATAGTCATGCTTTCTATTTGTATGTTTCTGCTGTTTAGTTGCTAAGTCATGTCCAACTCTTTGTGACCCCATGGATTCTAGCCCACCAGGCTCCATGCGATTTTCCACGGCAAGAATACTGGAGTGGGTTGCCATTTCCCTCTCCAGAGGACCTTCCCGACCCAGGGATCAAACCCAGGTCTCATGCTTGGCAGGCAGAGTCTTTACCACTGAGCCATCTCTGATAATGGTATTGAGAAACAAGCCAGCTGGCCTAGTGTTCAACCAACGCAATGCTGCCAAAAACCTCAAAGCCTTAGCATTTATATCTCAGACTAGATTGAAGAGACAATTGTCTTTAAGCTCCAATTTCATGATTATATATACAATTATATATATAAACATATATATATATATAATTTCATGACTATATATAAAATTCAGGATATATATATATTATATAAACTCTGTATATAATTTTATAACTAATCAAGTATATGCAGATATGCAGAATCTTAGTTTGACCTTCCAACAACTCTTTGAGATAGGTGGCTCAGGGATCATCACTCTCATTTTTTTTTGTTTATTTTTGAAAAAAATTTATTGATATATAGTTGATTTACGATATTGTATTAATTTCTGCTATACAGCATGGTGATTCAGTTATATATATATTTTCTTTTTCATATTCTTTTCCATTATGGTTTCTCACAGGATATTGAATATAGTTCCCTGTGCTATAAGTAGGACCTTGTTATTTATCCATTCTATACGTAATAGTTTGCATTTACGAATCCAAAACTCCAAATCTTTCCCTCCCCACCCCCCACCTCCCCCTTGGCAACCACAAATCTGTTCTCTGTGTCTATATCATCATTTCTACAGAGGAGAAAGTGATGGACAAAGCACTAGAGATCCCACCGCTAGTAATTGAGGAGTCAGGATCTGCACTTCAGTCTTGCAGTGCCCAGTCCTGTGTTTTTTTCCTTCATGCATACATCTTTATGTTCAAGATCTTATGTGCGTGAATGCGTTTCATGTATATGGGTACAGTTACACCCCTCTTGTAAGATCTGGACCATAGAGTCAGATTTGGCTTATCTGATCAGTTTTATCCTGGATAAAACTGATTTGAAAAAGAGAGCCTGGACATCCCCACCCAGGTTGAAGTCACCCACTCAGTCCTGGATGGAGTAGCAGGGTGGCAACAGGCCTCCCTCACCCGGTGGAGGAGGGGCGCTCTGAGGAGTGAGGGAGAGGGGGTGGGGGGCCGGCTGCAGAGAGGAGAGAGTTGAGGAGATTCCAGGCCACACACGAGCATCACTCCTCCCCTGGGGGGCGGGTGGGTGTGAGGACGTGAGACAGTGGTAGAAGCCTCTCCTCAGCACTTGCGAGAGTGCAGGAACTCCTCCCCTCCAGGTCCTGGAGGAGGCTTCTTCACGGGAAGTTGATTCACACAGAAGAGACCCCCTGTGTCTGACACATCTTGTCCCCCGAAATATACAATGTGGGTCTGAGCAGGTAGGTGTGCCCGAGAAACCCTTCTTGACAAAAACTGATCGGAAGACCCATTTGTGAATGAATGGCGTTTAAAACCAGTTACACGTTATCTTTTATTTTTTTTATAATTATTTTAATTGGAGGCTGATTACTTTACAGTATTGTGGTTTCTGCCATACTGCACAATATCTTTCTTACCCACCTGAAGTCCTGCTGGCCAGCACCCAGGCTGGCCCAGCCGTCAGACCACGTTCTGGTCTGGCTGCCGCACGGCGCTGCCAGACCCAGTGACCGGGCTCCCAGAGGCACGACAGCCCGTTGGCTCCTGCTCCTTGCTGTTGTTCCCTGCTCGGCACTCATGTCCCATATATTCTCTTCTGAATACAGCTTTTTTAAACTGCCTTTCTCTTCTCTGTCTCTGTCTGTTTTTGTCTCTGTTCAGCGACTGGAGAAGTTTTTTTTCTTCATTCCTACTCAACTCCTGACCTTATCTCTCAAATTTCTTTTCCAGAATCTGGTAAAGAAAGAAAGATTAGTCCCGATGATACTCTTCTTGCATCAAGAAGAGAAATTAAAATGAATAAAGAATGAGTTTTTGAAAATCTTGGAAGTACCCAGAAGAAAGCTAGCAAATATTTTCCTTTCTGTCTTTTAATTAAGCTTTTGTAGAAGCAACAGCATTGAGGATAAAGTGCACTTTTTCACTTAATTTTACTTTCACTTCATAGTATAAGTACATAATATACTGTCAGTTTTCCTGGGAAGCAAAATTTCAACAGCACACATCATAAATGGGCTTTTCTGAGCCAGCTTCTGAGCCCAGGGAAAACACGCAGTTTCCAGGCTGAGAACGGCCTGTCAGCACAGCCAACGCGTCGAGCGTTCCGGCACCCTCTTAGTCTAGTTGCGCAGGGCGGTTTGTGTTCTCTTTGTCGAGCTCCAGAGCAGAGTGGGGATGGAGGAGGGTTCTTCGCTTCATCCACATGACTTACAAGCATCCACGTGTTCGCCCCAACAGGAAAAGCGTTTGACATCACGTACGTGCGCCTCAAGTTCCACACCAGCCGCCCGGAGAGCTTCGCCATTTACAAGCGCACGCGGGAAGACGGGCCCTGGATCCCTTACCAGTACTACAGCGGCTCCTGCGAGAACACCTACTCGAAGGCAACCCGCGGCTTCATCCGGACGGGCGGCGACGAGCAGCAGGCGTTGTGCACGGATGAGTTCAGCGACATCTCTCCTCTCACTGGGGGCAACGTGGCCTTTTCCACCCTGGAAGGAAGGCCCAGCGCCTACAACTTCGACAACAGCCCTGTGCTGCAGGTAGGCACCGGAGCTCGGCGGGGTGGCCGCTGGGTTGTTCCCCATGCGGGGCGTGGGAAGATCATCATGGGGGGGGGGGGGGGGGCAGCCCGCGTGCCCGCTTTTGGAGGAAGGGTCAGGACAGACAGCTGGACTTTATTCTGCTCCCCAGTGTACTCTTAATAAGTGAAGGAAAGTAGTTTCGTTCCTGCTTCCCCCTTGATGTTTGTTCTTGTGTTTGCGTGCACATGTATCCTGGCATGTAAACTTTACAGATATTTTTAAATGCTGAGCAATTTTAACTTGCATCTCTGTACTTGCAGTGGAAATATTTTGCTCCTCTACCTTCCTTTGGAAGGAGGGTATTTGAATGAATTTGCTGGGTGTTTTTTTTTTGTATCCGGTCTTACCTCTTTGATTTGACAAAATAAAAAAAAAAGGCTTTTAATGTTGGCAAGAGGGAACAACTGAAATAAGATGTTTAAGAACTCTACCTTCCTTTGCTATTTTTAAAACAGTTTTTATTTCTCTTGGGCTGTGCGGGGTCTTTGTTGCTGCCTGGGCTCTTCTCTAGTTTGATGAGCGGGGGCTACTCTCGCTTGTGGTGTGCATGCTCCCCACTGCAGTGCCTTCTGTCGTTCCTGGGCAGGGGCTCTAGGGCGCGTGGGCTTCGGTGGTTGCAGCACATGGGCTCAGGAGTTGCAGTTCCTAGGTCTGGACCACAGGTTCAGTGGTTGTGGTGCATGGGCTTAGTTGCTACCTGGCATGTGGGATCTTCCGGGATGAGGAATCAAACCCCATGTCTCCTGCATTGGTAGGAGACCAATTCTTTATCACTGAGCCACCAGGGAAGCCCCCTTTATTATTTTACAGGGAAATATTGGTTGTCTGGCACTGTTGCCAATCATTAAAAAACTCTTCATCACCTAAAAGCACTGGTTTTTATGTCGAGATGTGAATTTAGCTACCCTGGTGTAGTGCATAAGGGTGGTGATAGAAACTTGTCCCTTTGTGGCAATCTCAGAGTTCTTTTTTCATAAATTCTGTGTGCATGTTCCTTATGCACTACAATTTGGAATCTTTCTGTATTGCCTAGATGTCTGTGACCTTGTCTTATGTTCTGGCTGCTGATTTTGGAGGGGCAGATGAGTGTCCTGCCACCCTCAGCACATTCACACCGATCAGAGGCTTCCGTCACGCGGCTGAAGCTAACATCTAAATGGGGGCTGCCCATATTAATTTGCTGGGACTGGATGTGGGTTTGCAAGTGCTCCATATACTTTATGAAGAGCTGTTGTGACTTCTAAGTAGGGAATGCCCCTGTTTTTCTGGGCGTTGTGCCTTTGTAGCCTCTCGTTCTCTCTCTTTGGAATTTTTTATGTTCAAGGACTCTTTGTCTAATTTGCCTATGTGGCTTTGGACAGTGGGAACGGCGAGACTATATTCTGTCTGAGTCCAGTTCCTCCCTTCCACTGTACTTCTGTTGCTTGCTGGGGCTTCATAAATCTTAATTTTGGTAAACTCTGAGGGTTCTGGTGAGTAGTGAGTAGGTTTGCAAAGGCCTTTCAGAAAATTTCTTTCAATGGCAGGAAGATGTATTCAAAATAAAGGGCAGAAAGAATAACTGACTCTAGTAGATGAAGAAACAGATTACCTAGGGGAGAAATAATCTACAATTATTCGTTAAAAAAATTTTTTTTAATTTATTTTTAATCGGAGGATAATTGCTTTACAGTGTGGTGTGGGTTTCTGCTGTACAACAGCGTGAATCAGCTATAAGTATACGTGTGTCCTCTCCCTCTTGAGCCTCCCTCTCATCCTTCCGTTCCCACCCCTCTGGGTCATCACGGAGCACTGAGCTGGGCCCCCTGTGTTACTCAGCAGCCTCCCACAAGCTAGCCGTGTCATGCATGGCAGTGTACGTACGTCGATGCTACTCTCTCAATTCATCCCACCCTCTTTTTCCCCTGCTGTGTCCACAAGTCTAAGTTGATCAACTGGCATATGTTTCCTGGCTTTGATTCTTTCTACACAAGTTATTGTATTTTACTGTCTTGGAGAGGGACCATGTAGTCAGTAGGAAAAGCAGTGAGGTAATGTGACTGTGGTTTTCTCGCCCCTTTGCTAACTGTATGCCTTGTTGCTGCTGCTGCTGCTAAGTCACTTCAGTCATGTCCAACTCTGTGTGACCCCATAGACGGCAGCCCACCAGGCTCCCCCATCCCTGGGATTCTCCAAGCAAGAACACTGGAGTGGGTTGCCATTTCCTTCTCCAATGCATGAAAGTGAAAATTGAAAGTGAAGTCGCTCAGTCGTTTCCGACCCTCAGTGACCCCATGGACTGCAGCCTACCAGGCTCCTCCGTCCATGGGATTTTCCAGGCAAGAGTACTGGAGTGGGGTGCCATTGCCTTCTCCAATATGCCTTGTTAGCTTGTCTTAAATCAGTTCCCCAGCTATAGGAGTTCTGATGTTTCTTATTCTTCATGCCTCAGAAACTCATAAGACTAAATGTGACAGAAGGCTGTGGGCATTCGCCAATAGATTTGGTCAGTTGGTATCCTTATGCAGAAGCATCAGTTATGTGTCTCTGGATATAAGAGCTCTGACTCTGATATACAGCTACCAAGGAAGGGTAACTGATCTGCCTGGTAGCCAATCTGACAGTGAGGACAGAGGCAGATGGCTCCTACCCTCCCTGCTCCTTGCGCCTCCCTGTAAAAGCTGTGATCTCTCTGAAACCTTCCTGGTTTCAATGCTGAATATTACTGAGCATGTAGTGATGTATAATAATGATTAGCATTTATTATAGCACTTACTGTAGTGTGCCATAGTATGCCAAGTGTTGTTCTAAGCCCTTTAGATATATTAAATATATTAACACATTTAACTCTCCCAATAACTGTAAGGTAGACACTTCTATTATCTCCATTTTACAGATGAGGAATCAGAGGCCCAGAAAAGAAAAAATCACTGGCCCCAAGTTACACTATTTCTAGCCACTAAACTGGGATTCAAAACATGAAAAGTCTAGTTCTAGAGTTTGTTTTCTTTAAGATGCCCATTGTGAAAGAAAAAGTCTTAGATTCAGCTCTTGAGAAGCTTTTATTCAAGAAAAGCTGTGATAAAGTTGAAGCCTGTCAAAGATGCAAGTGCTAAACACAGAGATCTGTCCAGCTATTTACACTACAGACGGCTAAAAGATTCCTGACATTGTGACCGTGAGTGGGAGTTGTTATTGGAGTTCCAAGTTTGGATATGGTGAAATCACCATCTCTTCTCCTTTCTAATTATACATGGAGGCTTCACAGAGATTAGCCTTGATGAGCTCTCTGTGTTGTTCTATCTGCCAGGTGTTTGGCATGGAGTAAGCAGTGATTCTTAATCAGGGGTGTGCCTCCCTGTCTCACGTGAAACCTTCTGAAAACAGATGCCTTCGGCTCTGCACTTGGCTGGTTACGTCTGTGTTGGTGATGCTGAGGTGCAGTCCCAGGAGAGAACTGAATGTGGGCGTGGCACCTTTGGGTCATTATACGTAATACACCACTCTAAAACTTAATGGTTTTAAACAGCCACGATTTCTTGTTTCTCATGATTCTGTGTCGGCCTGAGGTCACTCCCTGGCCAGTCAGCTGGGATGGGAGCTGGGTTTATCCTCTCCCTGTCATCTTATCTCCTCAAGGAGGCTAGACTAGCCTTCTTCATGTGATCGTGAAAGTATTCAAGAGGGTAAGTCCCAGGGCATGCATATATATCAATTTTCTGCCTGTGTCACATTCACTGATGTTTCTTTGGCCAAAGCAAGTCACACTGTCTAGAATCAGTGTGAAAAGGGAATACACAGGGCTTGGTCACTGGCAGACATGATTCCTCGGGATTACCCCAGATGTAAACATCTGACTAAAATGAGCTCAATGAAAGGGCATTTATTATATGCACTCAGAGCTCATAAAACCTCGGGGAAAACTGTGTAACCTCCCTTCTGGTCCTCTGCCATCATGATAGACCTGCCATCTCGATCAGTTGTAGTTTCTGCCAGTCTGCCCATTTGCTTGTTGTTCAGCGGCTAGGTCGTGTCCAGCTCCTTGCCGTCCCATGAACTGCAGCACGCCAGGCTTCCCTGCCCTTCACAAGCTCCTTGAGTTTGCTCACACTCATGTCCATTGAGTCAGTGATGCCATCCAACCATCTCATCCCTTGCCGTCCCCTTCTCCTCCTGCCCTCAATGTTTGCAAGCATCAGGGTCTTTTCCAGTGAGTCAGTTCTTCGCATCAAGTGGCCAAAGGATTGGAGCTTCATCTTTGGCGTCAGTCCTTCCAGTGAATATTCAGGGTTGGTTTCCTTTAGGATTGGCTGGTTTGTTCTCCTTGCTGTCTAAAGGACTTTCAAGGGTCTTCTCCTTGGTGAATGTTAATCTGAGCACCAAGTATATGCTAACCAGCAGTGAAATGCAGTGAACAAAAACAAAAAAATTCCTGCCCTGTGGAGCTTATAATCTGATGTGGCAGTGGTGGGGTATGCAGGTGGTGGTGATGGAAACAGGCAATTTTAATAAAATAGTGATGGGAGGTAGGGAGTTGGAGGTGGTGGTGGTGGTGGCAATTTTAGATAGCCCGGCCAGGGAAGGCCTCACAAGAAGCGACATTTGGGAAGGGTCAGGACAGAAGAGTACATCTGATTGGTTCAGGCCAGTGTAATGATTGATTGCTTTGTGCTGGGAAGTGTCTCCCAGATCTGTAGTAGTGGTTGGGGTAGAAGGGAAAGGGAGATGGAACAAGATGGGCAGGGGGAGACAATGACCAGCATATTGAACGCGGTTGTGGCGCTTTGTGAACTCTGTTGGCTTCTCTAGGCTGGCTTTGGGGTGCGGATATAGAGTGGAGAGACGGGACATGTGTATTCAGTACCTAATGTATGCTGAGTATTGAAAAGCGTATTTCATTTAAGCCTTTCTACAGCCTTGTGACGAAATTAATATTATTTCTGCCTTGGGGGATTCTGAGTGGTGAAGTAACAACTTAGATCCAAGAAGGGAAGATTCAAGGAGAAAAATATAAGGATATTAAAGGAAGTCTTTGAGTAGTATAATAGATTTAATGCCAGAAGAAGACATAAGTTAAATGACACATAAACTGTTTAGAAGATTTTGTCACATACATGTCTCTTACAATAATTCAGTGCCTTTACCGTCTTTTCTGTGTTTTTATTTTCTGACAGGAATGGGTAACTGCCACTGACATCAGAGTAACTCTCAATCGCCTGAACACTTTTGGAGATGAAGTGTTTAATGACCCCAAAGTTCTCAAATCCTATTATTATGCAATCTCTGATTTTGCTGTGGGTGGTAGGTAAGTAAGCCATTAAATAACCTTGAAAGCCATAGAAGCTTTGGTGTAGGAGTGAATGCAGCCACTTATTTACAAGGGCATTAGTAATGTTGTTAGACCTCATTATCCTGGAAACAAAGTAACTAGGTTTTCCAAAACCTTGTCCAATCAACACATTCAGTTCAGTTCAGTCACTCAGTCCTGTCCGACTCTTTGTGACCCCATGAATCGCAGCACACCAGGCCTCCCTGTCCATCACCAACTCCCGGAGTTCACCCAAACTCATGTGCATCGAGTTGGTGGTGCCATCCAGCCATCTCATCCTCTGTCGTCCCCTCTCTTCCTGCCCCCAGTCCCTCCCAGCATAAGAGTCTTTTCCAATGACTCAACTCTGTGCATGAGGTGGCCAAAGTATGAGAGTTTCAGCTTCAGCATCAGTCCTTCCAATGAACACCCAGGACTGATCTCCTTCAGAATGGACTGGTTGGATCTCCTTGCAATCCAAGGGACTCTCAAGAGTCTTCTCCAACACCACAGTTCAAAAGCATCAATTTTTTGGCGCTCAGCCTTCTTCACAATCCAACTCTCAGATCCATACATGACCACTGGAAAAACCATAGCCTTGACTAGACGGACCTTTGTTGGCAAAGTATTGTCTCTGCTTTTGAATATGCTGTCTAGGTTGGTCATAGCTTTCCTTCCAAGGAGTAAGCGTCTTTTAATTTCATGGCTGCAATCACCATCTGCAGTGATTTTGGAGCCCAAAAAAATAAGGTCTGACACTGTTTCCACTGTTTCCCCATCTATTTCCCATGAAGTGATTGGACCAATCAACACATTCAGATCAGATCAGATCAGTCGCTCAGTCGTGTCCAACTCTTTGCGACCCCATGAATCACAGCACGCCAGGCCTCCCTGTCCATCACCAACTCCCAGAGTTCACTCAGAGTCACGTCCATCGAGTCAGTGATGCCATCCAGCCATCTCATCCTCTGTTGTCCCCTTCTCCTCCTGCCCCCAATCCCTCCCAGCATCAGAGTCTTTTCCAATGAGTCAACTCTTCGCATGAGGTGGCCAAAGTACTGGAGACACATTAGTGGATTCTTATTGAGCGTGTAAGTACAGAGCCCTATGACAGGCACTGTGAAGCTACTGAGAAAGTGCGGGACTGACACTCACCTTCTGAGAAGGACCTGACCTCTGGGATCCTGCAGATGAATGAGGCAGGCTCTGTGTGAACGTGTGAAAAGTTAAATGCTAGTACAGTCACATGCTTTAGATAAAGAGATGTCGTATGTCAGAGAATGCTTACAAGACAGTCAGGCTAGAGAAGCAGATCGAATCTAAGCTGGGCCTCGAAGAATAGGTAGGGTTTAGATAAGGAGAGAGGATGTCTGGGTTAGGTGCAGGAGGATGAACATGTCGTGAACAAAGGTTTAGAGTTGAAAGAATCTAAGTCTCCTTGATGGAAGGAACATCTTACATGAATTTGTAGAGTTGTAAACCAGAGAGAGTTTGATAGCCAGAGACCTCAGACAGTGGGCCAAGAATCTTGGACTGACTTCTCCTTGTATTAGCCTATGAAGTCTCCAGAACAGAAACATGATTTTTGTATGCTGTGTCCCTGGTATGGGATTGATGCTCAGGGGAAGCTGATGGAAGCTGTAACCAGTGAGAAACCATGTACTCTTTTGGAGGAGGGCTCTGATATCAGAACAGTAGATCAGGAAGGTGAGCTGCAGGCAAAGTGAAAGAATATGATTGAGAGAATTTTATATTCCTGTTATGATGCTGTCATCTAGGTGTTAGGTGACAAATGCCAGACACGGGGTGGTGACGACAGGGTGGAAAGGAACATTTAGGTGCATTTTGTGAAGGAAGAGTTATCAGGATTTTAGTCAGAGAAGATTTGAAGGTTTAGCAATCAGGAGAATGGTGATAACCAATTTATAACAATATACTCGAAGAAGATGAGCTCATTTGGCGAGATGGTGAGTTCAGGTATAAAATATAAAGCTGTAAGTCGTGGAGGACATTACGTTTGTGTAGCAGTCAAGGACAGAAGCTTGGAAGAAAGAGGCAAGCTGGGGATATAATTTGGGATTCATCCTAGTGCACTGTAGATATTTCAGAAGTGTTTGAATGTGTTATTAAGTGGTGCTTGAACTGACTGCTGTCTTTAAAGAGCGAGTGAGGGGCACGGCAGGGCAGCAAATACTCATGGGGATTTCCACAAGTCCTTAGTGTTCTAGTGCCTTCGTCTTAGGGATCCGTCAAGGATTCTTACCCCAAACAACCCGAGGGAGTGTCTACCAGAGATCCATATGGTGGTGTCGTGTCTGGCTCTTACTGTCTTCAGATCAGAATGCTTTAAAATCATGATGACGGATAACTGCTGACATTTATTGACTTGTTATATGCCCATATAATCCTGGGCACATAAAAAGAGTAACCTCTTGATCTCAGTAACTCTATGAAATAAACATTATTCTCATCCTTCTCTTACAGGTAAGGCACAGGTTAGGTTACATCTGTAAGTCACAGGCAGCCTGGCCTCAGAGTCCATGTTCTTTTTTTTTTTCAATTGCAGTATAATTGCTTCACAGTGTTAGGTTAGTTTCACTGCATGCAAAGTGAATCTGCCATATGTATACACCCGTGTTCTTCTTAACCACTACACTTGGCTTCTTCTTGAAACACACATTTCACTTCAGGAAAGGGTCCTACAGATGTCCTCAGAAATTGTCGGGGACTTTCTTTTTATGTCCAGTTAATGCTCTGCTACTGCTGCTGCTAAGTCGGTTCATTCGTGTCCGACTCTGTGCAACCCCATAGTGGGCAGCCCACCAGGCTCCGCCGTCCCTGGGATCGCCAGGCAAGAACACTGGAGTGGGTTGCCATTTCTTTCTCCAGTGCATGAAAGTGGAAAGTGAAAATGAAGTCGCTCAGTCGTGTCTGACTCTTTGCGACCCCATGGACTGCAGCCTACCAGGCTCCTCCATCCATGGGATTCTCCAGGCAAGAGTACTGGAGTGGGTGCCATTGCCTTCTCCAGTTAATGCTCTAGCCCCAGTTAAATAAAGCTACCTTTTTTGGTCAGAATTTTTCTTCATAACTAAAAACACAGCCATTACTTAATCTTGCTCAGTTCCTCAATTTACAGTTGTGCTTGGTAAACTCAGAAACATTCAGAGGTTGCTGTTAATTCTCCGTGAACATCCTTTCTCTGTGTCCAGTCAGCGCTTTCTAGTTGTTTCTTCTTTTGAGTGTCTCTTCTCTTCCCCAGGTGTAAATGTAACGGACATGCAAGCGAGTGTGTAAAGAACGAGTTTGACAAGCTGGTGTGTAATTGCAAACATAATACTTATGGTGTGGACTGTGAAAAGTGCCTTCCTTTCTTCAACGACCGGCCGTGGAGGAGGGCGACCGCCGAGAGTGCCAGCGAGTGCCAGCGTGAGTGCCCCGGGCTTCCATCTGCTGAGCTGTCTCTAGGACTTCAGGGGGTGGGGGGCGTGGGTGACTTCCTTTGATTCTTCCTTGAGAGGAAGAGCCTGCAAGGCAGTGCTTCTTCCATAATTTGAGTGTGTAGATATATATATATATATATATATAACCTGCATGCACGTCAGAGAAGAATTGTAGATGTGTGGAATTGGCCATAAACATAAACTTGCAGGTTTTCTATTTCCTTGAGGAGCATACCTAACAGAATGGGAGCAGCATGTTCAAGGTCTGGCCTTTCCTTAGTTCTAAATACTGGGCCAGTGTTGAGTTCAGTTCAGTTGCTCGGCTGTGTCCGGCTCTCTGCGACCCCATGAATCACAGCACGCCAGGCCTCCCTGTCCATCACCAACTCCCGGAGTTCACTCAAACTCACGTCCATCCAGTCAGTGATGCCATCCAGCCATCTCATCCTCTGTCGTCCCCTTCTCCTCCTGCCCCCAGTCCCTCCCAGCATCAGGGTCTTTTCCAATGAGTCAACTCTTCACGTGAGGTGGCCAAAGTACTGGAGTTTCAGCTTTAGCATCAGTCTTTCCAATGAACACCCAGGACTGATCTTCAGAATGAACTGGTTGGCTGTGTAGCCTACACTAAAATATGGTTTTTCTAGTCTTTTCTTTGTTGCTCTTTAAAATATTCTTCTTCCTTCCAATTCTTATTTCTTCAGACAACCATGGTTGTTGATTAACGTTAGTCAGGTGTGATAAGTAGCAAACTAAGACTCCCATTCAAAAGATTGTTTATCAAAATTATTTTTTCTTTATCTCTCTAGAGAGCGAAATACAGAGAAACTTTTGTACTGCCCTTGTGCCTAGGCGAGAGGCTTTGAGAGGAAGAGTAGATCCTAGTACTCTTAGGAAGAGAGAAAATGAAAAAAGATTATACATTGTGACTGTAGATACTTGTTCTTAAAATATGGTTGTGCCCTGTAGGGGCTATAGCTGCTTAACAGGTGACCCATTTGGTACCGCGGCTTCCCAGTAGATAGAGGCATCTAGTGCGTCTAGGTTTCCCTTCTAGTGGATTTACTTTCTAGTGCATCTAGATTTCCTGCTTCCTTTTACAGAGGTACGTATCGTACCCAGTATGGCTCAGATCACCCCAGTCTCTGTATGCAAGTAATCTGGCATTTTGAAATACATTAGTGGCTAATGTATTTGAATTGTCTGAGCCCTAAAATGGTAAACTGAAACCTGAGTATGAACTGATCCTTGTGCTTGGACTTGGTATTAAAATGAAGGATAAAGACTCTGAAAAATTGTAATTTGACTTGGCTTTTACTTGATGCTAAAGCTGAAACTCCAGTACTTTGGCCACCTCATGCGAAGAGTTGACTCATTGGAAAAGACTCTGATGCTGGGAGGGATTGGGGGCAGGAGGAGAAGGGGACAACAGAGGATGAGATGGCTGGATGGACAGGGAGGCCTGGCGTGCTGCAATTCATGGGATCTCAAAGAGTTGGACACGACTGAGCGACTGAACTGATACTACTATCTGGAGGTTCCTAAGTACAGGAATTAGTTATATTTTAAAGTGAAAGTTACTCTGTTGTGTCCGACTCTTTGCGACCCCCTGGACTATACATGCCAGAATACTGGAGTGGGTACCTTTCCCTTCTCCAGGGTATCTTCCCAACCCAGGAATTGAACCAGGTTCTCCTATATTGCAGTCAGATTCTTTACCAACTAAGCTATGATGGTACCATTTTTGATAAGGATGGACATTTCCTTGTAAGCTGATAACCTGACTATAAACACTTTATTGACAGACATACTTTTTTCGTTTTTTTTTTAAATGAGAAATGTATCTGGTAGTCATTCAACTACCTACCACCTGTCACAGCTCAGAGGTAAAGGATCTGCCTGCAATGCAGGAGATACGGGTTCAATCCCTGGGTCGGGAAGATCCCCTGGAGGAGGAAATGGCAACCCACCCCAGTATTCTTGCCGGGGAAACCCCATGGACAGAGGAACTACAGTCCATGGGGTTGCAAGAGTTGGACATGACTTAGCATCTAAACCACCACCATCTGTCACAGAGATGTGGGGGTTACAGTTTGGTTTGAGTCTTCTAAAATGCTGTTTGTAAAGAAACATGCATCTGACTTAACGTTTTGGCCAACAGCCTGTGACTGCAATGGCCGATCTCAGGAATGCTACTTTGACCCTGAACTATACCGTTCCACGGGCCATGGTGGCCACTGTACCAACTGCCAGGACAACACAGACGGTGCCAAGTGTGAGAGGTGCCGGGAGAATTTCTTCCGCCTTGGGAACAGGGAAGCCTGCTCTCCCTGCCACTGTAGTCCTGTTGGTAAGTGACAGCCAGGGTCTGCTTCAGCCTGATGGGTTGGGAGACAAAATAAGCAATTCCTGTATCCCCAGGAAATAAAGCTTTGTTTCCTTAGGATTCTCACAGGTTAAATGCAGAGAGTGAATATTGTTATAACGTGTGAATGATTTGGCATCAGCCTCAACTCTTTAACCAGGTGGAGCGTTTAGGTGATTTTCCGATGTGTATAAAACTGGGGTTGGCCTGAGTACAGGTTTTATAAATAATTAGCAATAAGATCATTGAGACCGTTTGAACTTTGACTGTAAAAGGTTGGTTAGCTGCTCCGTGAGTTCTTCCTTGTTAATGATTTTGTTTAGTCTGACCTCTTTGGAGGGCTAAACTCCTGCAGCATGTTGCTGTGTGTTCAGAGGAGCTGAGAGCTCTTAGTCTGTTCTACTTTTCCAGGAGTTTGAACTTTATTTGCTGTTCCTGCCTGTGTATACTTAAATTCTAGACACAGGACCTAAGGAGCCTGTGCTTGTCCACAGTGACTGATTTTGCTTGCAGTTTATCATGGGTACAGAGTTATTTGTTAGTATTTTTCAATAATTATGAGTAGATTCATCTTAGGGTGTATGTCTGGAAAGTTTAAATGTCATAGTTTAAAGGAGTATGGTTTTGAGGGAGTTCTGTTTTAAAATTTGATCTTTATTCTCTTGGTTACCATCTAGACCCTGAACACCAATCTACATACTGAATTTCAAGCATTGTTTTTAGTTACCAGTTTTCTTTCTTTGAGACATTAGTTTTACTTTCCTATCTGGTGGTTGACGTTGAGTGCTTTGTATTTCAGGTTCCCTCAGTACACAGTGTGATAGCTATGGCAGATGTAGCTGTAAGCCGGGAGTGATGGGGGACAAGTGTGACCGTTGCCAGCCTGGGTACCATTCTCTCACTGAGGCTGGGTGCAGGTAAGATTTTTTAAGGGGGCGGAATCCAGTTGTAGCTGACTCTTAGTAATAGATCTTGTAGCTTATCTGCAGCCATATAAACATTTTCCCCCTGTAATAATTATCACCAAGATTTAAGGCTTCTAGCTTAAAGGATGGTTTTGTACAGAGATGAAGCAATTTTTAATGTCTAAATGTGATGGGTGTCCTTGACTGAAATAAAATCCAAATACAAAGATGAGTTTAGGATTCATTTTGCTTTTTTATGTATTTCTTTTTTAAAAAAAAATTTGTTAACATGTAAAACAAAAGACTGACTTGGAGCGAAATTTCTTTATCCTCTTATTTCATCGTTTCACAGGCCATGCTCTTGCAATCCTTCTGGCAGCATAGATGAATGTAATATTGAAACAGGAAGATGTGTTTGCAAAGACAATGTCGAAGGCTTCAATTGTGAGAGGTAGCTCATTCTTTCTCTGGCTGTGTTGTGTCTTCTCTCATATTTCAGATACAAAAAATACCTGGTTGTATCTTAATCTCTTTCAGATGCAAACCTGGATTTTTTAATCTGGAATCATCTAACCCTAGAGGGTGCACCCCCTGCTTCTGCTTTGGGCATTCTTCCGTGTGCACAAATGCCGTTGGCTACAGCGTTTATTCTATAACCTCCACCTTTGAGACTGGTAAAGTAGACCTTTCCTTTAGTCCCCTAGAACGTGAAGCCTAGGCTTACAGTATTAAAAAAGTCAGTAACTCTTAAGATTTTTTGAGACTATCAACACTTTTTCTTTTAATGTATGTGATTTTTGTTTGGCTTTTAATTTAATGAAAACATATACAGATGGTTTTAGAATTTACCTGGGAGTATAAATGTTATATAAAATAAAAATACTGCTTCAGAGGTATAGCATATATAGGTACTGTTACAGCCTCCATTTACTCAAAAACTTTGATTGATGACTTTCTGTACATTTTGTGGAATATAGAGGACCTGAATTCAGGATGTTTGTGTTTTCATCCTCCGCTTGTAGATGAGGATGGGTGGCGTGCAGAACAAAGGGATGGCTCTGAAGCATCATTTGAGTGGTCCTCTGAGAGGCAGGATATTGCCGTCATCTCAGACAGCTACTTTCCTCGGTACTTCATTGCCCCTGGTAAGTAAGGCTAGGAAGCCGTGTGGTGTGGTGTGTGATGGTGTTTATTCCTGACCTCACGTTCTTGCTCACCATTGTGTCTGCCTTCCAGCAAAGTTCTTGGGCAAGCAGGTGTTGAGTTATGGTCAGAATTTCTCCTTCTCCTTCCGCGTGGACAGGCGAGACACTCGCCTCTCGGCAGAAGACCTGGTGCTTGAAGGAGCTGGCATGAGAGTGTCTGTGCCCTTGATCGCTCAGGGCAATTCCTATCCAAGTGAGACCACTGTCAAATATGTCTTCAGGTAAGACAGTTCGGTTTATAAAATCTGACTTGACCAGAATTATAAAAGTGGCTTCTTTATCTAAGCGCCTCAGGCCTCAAGGTGTGTATTAAAGAAAAACTTTGGGGTTCTCGATGTGACTTTGTAAAAGGGAACTTTCCCCTTGATTACCTGTACCTTTTCCAGCGGTATGGTCAAACCAACAGACTAATCTCTGAGGTGGTTAGACCAGCAGAGCAGTGCATTGTGGGTGGCATGGATGACTAAGAAATACTTTCTCAGCACCCAGAATTGTCCTTACAGAGGTTAACGTGCCCCTTCCTTTTTCTCTAGGCTCCATGAAGCGACAGATTACCCTTGGAGGCCTACTCTTACCCCTTTCGAATTTCAGAAACTCCTGAACAATTTGACCTCTATCAAGATTCGTGGGACATACAGTGAGAGAAGTAAGTTATGATGTAATTAAGACAATCAATTAAAATGATTAGGAAAAAGGATCCATAATCAAAAGGTTATCTCTATAAAGTCCTGATTATAAACCTGATCCTAAAGAAGTGATATAATAAACTTCCTCATCATACATGAATTGTGTATAAAAATAATGCATTTTGAAACGTCTCTTGAGGACCTGGAGAAAATTAGACAAAAATTAGTAAATGATGTTGTCTTATAATGGGTAAGCCTATTGAGGTTACATTATACATATAATTAGATTTTTCTAAGAATCCCAATATAATTCTACTGGCTCACATTATATAACCTCCATTTCTTTTTTACTTCTTCCTCTGTAATTATCAAGCCCTTTTAACTAAATCAATTATCAAGCCCTTTTAGCTAAATGATGAAAAGTTAAAATTTACTGAATGAACATTTGTTACAATGTTAGATAAACAAAGCTGTTTTTAAGTGTGCCTTTAAATTGTTTTCCTAAAATTTTTTAGAATAAAGACCTATTTCTGTAGAAAGGTAGAGCTTGCTGGGGGAGAGGAATCAGAGCATTGGAGTGGCATTGGCAGTGGCATCAGCAGCTTGGCTGTGTTGATTTTTGAGGTGCCTGCATGAATATCCAAATGAAAATGTCTTATAAGTAGTTAGAAATATGGATGGGACTTAGTTGGGACTGGAGATTTAGAATCAGAGTTGTCAAAATATGGGCAATCATTTTTAAACTTGGAAATATGACAAAAAATGTAAGAAGAGAAAAGAAGCAATCCTGGAAACATGGTTATTTAAGGACCATGATCTGAGACTCAAGAGAAAAAAAGAATTTTAAGGAAGAGGAATAGTTAACAGATTGAGAAAGACAGTACAATTGGATTTTGTTATTTGGCAACTAAAGAATCATTGGTGACTCTTTATTTCAAGAGAAGTGTTGAAACAAGTTAGATTGCAGTGAATTAATTAAATCACAAGTACATTTGAAGATGGAGTTGGAAGCACTTTAACAGTGGAGATGTCTTTCATGATCTAATGTTGAAAAAACCCATAAATATATTAAAAGTTAAACTAAGTTCAAAGCAAAAATAAGAGATGTCCTTTAGCCTCAGGTTGTCAGTTTCTGTATAAACAAGTGATATTTCATAACATGGGGAGATTGAGTTAAAAGATAAGACTGTAAGAGATAGGAGTGGAATGAAAATTAAAGGGAAACGTGCTGGTATCATAAAAACTTGGCCCTTCCATACGATGTTCCTTTTGAGCCTGTCGCATGTACTGTTAGGCTGGATAAACCTTTGAGCTAAACCAATATAAGGCTTTCTCTATTTTTATTTTCTTTTGAAAACAAGAAAGTGTTATGATACATGGCGTAATGGCATAATGGCTTTGGAATAATTATGTTTGTCAAAGTAGCCCTGATTATTCGAACTTGTTTAATTATTTTTGCTATTTTATGCAGGGCAAAAAATACAGTTGCGTGGTCCTTATTGACAGGTGCTTTCCCTGCTTTCTAAGCCTTAAACTCTATGATCAGTGCCTGCTTTTGTGGCAAAAGAACAAAAACATGGCTTCGTGGCTGTGGCCTTAAACTCCTCCGTTCCCACGTTCTTCCTTCTGTCTTTTCTTGCCCCAGATCATTGCCCAGTGCTTTTCGTTTTTCACATTGGTGATTGGGTGCATGTGCTAAGTCACTTCAGTCATGTCCAACTCTTTGTGACTCCATGGACTATAACCCGCCAGGCTCCTCTGTCCATGGGATTTCCCAGGCGAGAATACTGGAATGGGTTATTGTTTCCTTCCAGGGGATCTGATTGGGAGAACTGTAAAATTGAAATCTCTGTGTGCATGTATGTGTGTATAAGTGTGTGTGTGTGTGTGTTTAAAAAATAAAAGTTTGGTATACTGCCATTCCAGATACCTAGCACCAGGTACCTGGAGAAGGCAATGGCACCCCACTCCTATACTCTTGCCTGGAAAATCCCGTGGACGGAGGAGCCTGGTAGGCTGCAGTAGATGAGGTCGCTAAGAGTCAGAAACGACTGAGCGACTTCACTTTCACTTTTCACTTTCATGCATTGGAGAAGGAAATGGCAACCCACTCCAGTGTTCTTGCCTGGAGGCTCCCAGGGATGGGGGAGCCTGGTGAGCTGCCATCTGTGGGGTCGCACAGAGTCGGACACGACTGAAGTGACTTCGCAGCAGCAGCAGCAGCAGCGTCAGGTACCACATGATTGCTCTAAGTGCTGTTTTCTAGTTATCTTCTCCAGTAGATAAATTAAACTAATGGTTGGCTGTCTCTGAAATTTTGAGTCTGGTTATCCTTTAGTGCTGATGACTTTTCATGAAGTTTTGGAAAACAGAAGCCAGTCCAGCGATCCTCTTTCCCCCAACCACACACAGGTGCTGGCTATTTGGATGATGTCACCCTGGCAAGCGCTCATCCTGGGCCCGGGGTCCCCGCAACTTGGGTGGAGTCCTGCACGTGTCCCGTGGGATACGGAGGGCAGTTTTGTGAGGTGTGCCTCTCGGGTTACCGAAGAGAAACGCCGAGCCTCGGCCCGTACGGTCCCTGTGTGCTCTGCACCTGCAACGGGCACAGCGAGACCTGCGACCCTGAGTCAGGTGAGAGGACGACCTTTGGGGACGGCTAGACCTAAGCTCTCTTCAGCAGGCGGCTCAGAAACGCCCGCTGTCTTGTTTGCTTGGACGCTCGCCTGTCTTCTCACACCTTCTCTCCAAATAGGTGTTTGTAACTGCAGAGACAACACGGCCGGGCCCAACTGTGAGAAGTGCAGCGATGGCTACTATGGCGATTCAACCGCAGGCACCTCCTTGGATTGCCAGCCCTGCCCGTGTCCTGGGGGCTCCAGCTGTGCTGTTGTCCCTAAGACACAGGAGGTGGTGTGCACCAGCTGTCCTACCGGGACTACCGGTGAGTCGGCTCTACCCACAGGAGCACTTGGGAAAGAAGAGCTTTGGAAGTTGTTAGGATTTTCTGGTTTGGTTCCGTGACTAGTTTTCCCAGCAGCCAAAGTTTTGTCGGAAACAGGTTTATTATGGATTCATAAAATGCATATCTGATATTAATAATAGCTGACATAATATTTATGGCCAAGTGCTTTTCTAAGCACTTTAACATATGCGGCCTCATTCATGCTCACAGCCCTCCGAGATAGCTTCTTGTATTATCCTCAGGTTGTTTGTTGCTGTTTAGTCGCCAAGTTGTGTCCGACTCTTTTGTGAATCCATGGACCGTAGCCCACCAGGCTCCTCTGTCCGTGGGATTCTCCAGGCAAGAATACTGGAATGGGTTGCTGTTTCCTCCTCCAGGGGATCTTCCTGACCTAAGGCTCCAACTCGAGTCTCCTGCGTTGGCAGGCAGATTCTTTACCCCTCAGCCAATATTTATTTGGTCGCATCGGGTCCTCATTTCCCTGACTAGGGATCCAGTCCACGTCCTTGGCATTGCAAGGCAGGTTTTTAACCACTGGACCACCGGGGAAGTCCATCCTCAGGTTACAGCTAACAACAGAGGCACAATTAAGTTACCTGTCCAAAGATGGATGGCTGGACATTGAAGGAGCTGGAATTTCAGCCTAGGCATTCAGGTGCCAACGATGATGATTTACTACAAGATACTCTTTCTTATAAGATGTGATTCAAAACTTGATTTTCAGTTTGTGAGGCCGCCCGGGGATTCTTGATGCAAAGTGGCATTTTTAAAATTCTTAAAATTTTTTCTCTAAATCGTTGTTTCAAATGTATCAGAGCCCATCACATTTAGTTAGGAATAAAATATTTTTATAGCTTTGGATACACCTCTGTTCCCATTCTCTGCGTTTCTTTCTTTTTGATAAGAACACTGAAGTAGATCTTTGCTGGCGGCTCCAGGAGCTGCCTGTGCTGGTTGACAGAGGAGCCTGGGGCTCACCGGTGACAGTGCCCCTGCTTCCACTGACTGGAGCCTCTGTGTAATAAGAGAGGTTCTGGCCAGCCGGCCAGCCTTTGACTCCACTATAAGCTCTTTGTTCAAAAAACATTGCTACAGAGCGTGAACATAAACAGAACAACCGAAACACTGAGCTCATAATCTGCATCTCTCTTGTCTCATCAAAAACACTCTAATTATTGGGAAACATTAAAACACTCCACCTTCCTTCCATTCCTCCCCCTGACCCCACACCGAGTGCCAGGCAGTGCCACACAGGGAGAGCCAGTCATTTGCTTAAGGCAGTTGAGGAAATGAGGAGTAGAAGTTAGTATAGAATTTCATATTTTTAACTTTTCTTTTTTTTTTTGTTTAATAAAAAACCAAAACAGTGGCCCAGTAGAGTCTCTCACAAATAGACTTCTCCAGCCTCGTTCCCCACCACCGGCCTCTGCACTGGCACCCTCTTCCCAAGCCCCCCTGGGCTTGTCTTCCCACAGGTGCACCCGACCCGCCCGCCATGAAGTATTGCTCATGAACTAGAATGCTCACCCAACTCTCTTATCCAGATCTCACTTTTCTTAGCCAGCTCCTAACTGTTCTGTGGGTTGAGTTGAATCGTTACTTCCCCAGAATGGTTTTCCTCAGTAAAGCCTCTCTCTGCACCTGCCCCAGGTTCTTAGGACCCTTTACTCTGCTGGCACAGAGTTTAGTAAGTATCTCACGTGTCTACATGCAGAAGCATTTAACAGAGCATTTTGATAAGAGATCCCTCTGCTCATTGTTCTTTCACTGGTCAGTGAACTGAACAGTTAAGCATCGTGGAGTCATTCTCATGTCTATACTAAATAGTACAGACGGTGAAGTAAAAGTATTGGGGATGCTTATAGAAAGATGGAATATCATATAGGAGATTTGAGAAAATGTTGTATTAGTCACTGATTAAATGCTTCTCACAGAATGTTTGTGAAATATACAGCTGACCCCTGAACTGTATGGGTTCAGGGTTCAAATCACAGGTTTGAACTGCGTGGGTCCACTTAATGCAGATTTTTTTCAGTAGTAAATACTGCAGTACGACAGTCCGTGGTTGGCTGGATCCATGGACGTGGAATTGTGAATGCAGAGGAACCACATAAGGTGGGGGCTGGAATTTCAGAACTTATTTGTGGATTTCTGACTGTGCAGGGCAGCAGTCAACCCCCCCCCCCCCCCCGCCCCCGCAGCTCCTTGCATTGTTCAAGGGTCAACTGCATTTGTTTTATGAAGTATCACCTGGATTGAAGTCAATGATCTATAGCAATTCTTGAGGATGTTAATTAGGATATAGAAGTCTGCATGAAACCAGCACAAAACCTGTAAAAAAAACACAATATTATCACTCTTTATTTTCCTACATTCTGCTTTGCTTTTTATAGCGCTTTTTAGCTGCTTGATATTTTTATGTGTATTCATTTGTTTGTTGCTTATCTCCTCCTTCCTTCCCCAGAATTAAGGTCCTTGAAGCAGGGACTTTGCTCTGTTTTATTCACCTTTGTATCCCTAACACCCAAAATAGTGTTTGGCACATGTGTTTGTTGAATGAATGCGAGTATCTATTAAATAAATGAATAGAGGTTGCAGATGCAAAGTAAGACGTTCCTCATTTAGAAGACTGTTGAAGAATATGAATAACTGATGATAGTCACTGAGATCTTCGTGCATGATTCACTTCTGCATTTAATACTTAAAACGATCTTTTCAGGTAAATTAATAATACTAATCTTTTTTCAACAAAATTGAGTGCATGGCTTTGGGATTATGAAGATGAGTAAAGGAGGGTCCCTGCTCTCCAGGGTCTAAAAGTGGAGGGAAGCACAGAGATCATTTTCATACAGTGTGGTTAGTTCAGATAAAGAAATGCACTCAAGAATACTAAAGGAGAAAAAAGACACCTCTCCTGGTACGGGAAGGATAATAAGAGAAGTCTATAAATTGCCCAAGTCATGTAAGTAGTACAGTCTGGATTTGAACCTACATCCTAGACTCTGAAACTAAGGGGCAGGCTAGCTATAGCTTTGGAGGATATTTTGCAATGAGAGCTTTTATGGGCTACCATGTAGCTCTGTTTTGACTTTTCTAGCAGATTCGCTAAGAGTCAGACACGACTTAGCGACTTCACTTTCACTTTTCACTTTCATGCATTGGAGAAGGAAATGGCAACCCACTCCAGTGTTTGTTCTTGCCTGGAGAATCCCAGGGACGAGAGAGCCTGGTGGGCTGCCGTCTGTGGGGTCGCACAGAGTCGGACACAACTGAAGTGACTTAGCATAGCATAGCATAGCAGATTTTTCAATTGAGTTTGATTCAGGGCAGGTTTTAAGACACTTGAATGCGTCTTTTTGGCTGCGTCGGGTCTCAGTTGCGGCGCAGGGCGTCTTTCATTGCAGTGCACGGGTTTCTCCCTGGCTGCGGTGCATGGGCTAGATGGTTGCAGCACAGGGGCTTAGTTGTCCCATAGCATGTAGGATCTTAGTTCCCTGACCGGGGATCAAACCTGTGTCCCCTCCATTGGGAGGCAGATTCTTAACCACTGGACCACCAGGGAAGTCCCTAAGACATTTAAAATATGGATCATATCTAAACTAGCTAAAGTAACTGATGAAAAAGCAGAACTGAAGTACTGTCTTAATCCTATGCTGGAGAAGGATCTTGTTCCTGGAAACTGTTGTATTTACCTCGAAGGCAAAAGGGCCCCTAGCTTCCCATCCCCTTTTAACATCCTGTTTCTTCACGTCCTGCCCCATCCCCAGCTAGATCTTGTTACCTCATCAGTGGTCTCTATTTGCCAGATGCAGTGGTAAGTTTTCTGTCCTTATCTGACCCGGAGTTTCAGCAACACTGGATACTGTTGACTACTCCCTTTGCTCCAGTTTCTCCTCTTGCCTTTTGTGACTCTTCCCTCTCCTTGGTTGTCTTCTCCCTTTCTTCTCTTCTTTTGGGTCTCCCTTTGATCACTTCTGTTTCTTAGCCTGGGGTTTTCTTGTCAACTTTATCTGTATTCTCTCCTTAGGTGAACACCTCTCACCTTGAGGCTTAAAAAACCCCTCCTTGCCTACAGCTGGAAAATCCATGCCTTCAGCCCTGACCTTGCTCTCTCGAGGGCCAGCTACCTACTTGCTGTCTCTACCTGAATGGTGGGAAGGGAGCCTTCCATCGGCCCCTCCATATCTGTTCTCTGTGCTGCTCCACCCTGATGACACCTGTGTGTGCTACCTCACATGGCCACCTCCACTTGGTGGGAAGCACATAGGAGATCAGAGAGGAAAAGAGGATGAGGGCAGAGTATGTATTCCAAGGCCCCGTGTCTGAAGCGTCTCTCGGCTCTTGGCAGGTGACCTCCAAACAGCTCTTTCTGATAAAGTTAGAAACTATTAGGTTCTGGTAACTGATCACCCCCTGAGGTCAAGGTTATGGACCTCTGCGTTACTATCCCAAGTACTACTGTACTTGAGATGTCTCAGCAGTCTCCCCTGCCTTCTGTAGATGCTGTCTTTATTAACTCTGCTCCAGTGTTGCTAGTTTGAAGGTGCCAAATATTTTCTGTTGTGACTTTGAATCAGACAGCCAAAGGGATCTCAAATTTAAGCAAATCCAAGCTAGGTCTTTGATTGTCTTCAATTCTGACTCTGTTCTTTGAAGGTGCCAAATATTTTCTGTTTTGACTTTGAACCAGACAGCCAAAGCAATTTCACATTTAAGCAAATCCAAGCTAGGTCTTTGATTGTCTCCAATTCTGACTCTGTCCCTTCCCTGGTCTTTATCTCCATCCACCTATTTCCTCGAGCTAAAATCATAGGCTTATCCTTGATTCTTCTTTCTTTCATTGCCCAGGAATCAGCCAGAAGGTGTTAGTCTCTCAAATCTGCCCACTCACTCTTTACCACTTTCACTGGTAACCACCGTGTTCTACACCATCATCGTCTCTTACCTGAGATAGCTTCCTAATTTGCCGCCATGCTTCACTCTGCTCTCCTACAACCCATTCCCCACACAGCAGCCAGAATAATACTTTTAAAATGTAAATCAGATCTTATCACTTAGAAACACCACCCCCACCCCCCAAATAGTATCTCACTGCACTTTAATTTAAACCCACTTTTCTTACTGTGCCCTACCTGGCTGCTGTTACTGCTTCCACAGGCTCATCTTGCTTTTCTGGAACATTCTTCCCTTGAATATTATCATTGTTTAGTTCTTGTGTCTCTTCATTGTCATCCCAAATATCTTCTCTTACAGAGGAACCACCCAATATGAAGTAGCCCTTGACCTGTCTCTCTCATCATATTTTCTGTTTTAACTTTTTTATGTGTGTCAGTATCTGATGTGGTCTTATATATTTGTTTGTGAACTCATCTCCCTCAGGGGCAGCACAAGCCTTGTGAGAGCAGAGACCTCATCCACCCTGTTCTCCACGTCATCCTGGACAACCCTAGAACAGTCTGTATGTGATAGATGCTCAGGCAGTATTAATGGGATGAGTAAATGAACAAACCTCTATTTCTCCAAAAAAAGTTTAGGCTAATTTAGGTCCAGTTGGCTACAAAGATACCACAAACATAACTTGAGCTAATAATGGTGGGCAAGTAGAAAAGGAAGGATGAGGAGCAGTGAGTTTAATGGAAAGAGCCTTGAATGCTAGCTCTGTCTCTTTTACTATTAGTTCCTTGGTTGTGGGCAAATTTCTTAGCCTGTCTGTTTCTTTCTCCATAAGAATGAGTAGCAAATGATGATGTCTGAGGTCTCTCCTTTGCAGGCTGACACTGCTCAAACAAGGATTAGTAGATGCCTTTTATGTTTTAAGAAAATGATCCTGCCAAACCTGCTGTATGGGGCTTCCCTGGTGGTTCAACTGGTAAAGAATCTGCCTACAATGCAGGAGACCCAGATTCGATCACTGGGTCCGGAAGACCCTCTGGAGAAGGGAATGGCAACCCACTCCAGTATTCTTGCCTGGAGAATTCCATAGACAGAGGAGCCTGGTGAGCTATAGTCCATGGGGTCGCAGAGAGTCAGACATGACTGAGTGACTATCACTTTTTCAACTCTGTTGTATGAGGAATGAATGATATGAAGAGGCATTTTCAGGGACTTCCTAGTGGTCCAGTGGTAAAGAATCTGCCTTCTGATGCAAAAGACATGGGTTCAATCCCTGATCGGGACACTAAGTCCCACACACTACAGGGCAACTAAGCCCGTGCATTGCCACTAGAGATTCCGTGCGCCACAGCAAAAGATTCAGTGTGCTGCAACTAAGACCCAGCACAGCCAAATAAATAAGTATTTTTTTAAAAACCATGTTTTAAAAAAACATCATCTTTCAGTTTTCTCAATATTATTGACAAAAACAGACATAGGTGAATGTGCCAACCCTTGGTGCTGGAAAGGTTAGTAAAGCCTCATTTACAAAGCACTCTTAGGGCATGATTTCAGTTAATCCTCAAAACAGCTGCAGAAGGAGGCAAACCAGGTGCTGTATTTCTGAAGAAATGGAGATGTGTCCAAGGTCACCCCAGTGGCTGGGCACCACACCAGAGCTGCAGCCCAGGTGGTCTTCTCTCTCAGGCTGATGCCGTGTCCATGGCACCATGTAGCATTGTGCCTGGTGGTTCCTCCAGACTGTCTGTAACCAGTGGCACTAGAAACATCTAAGGCCTTTGTCTTGTAACATCAGACTGTCTCACACGCAGGTAGAAGGTGTGAGCTCTGTGATGACGGCCACTTTGGAGGCCTTTCTCTTGTAACATCAGACTGTCTCACACGCAGGTAGAAGGTGTGAGCTCTGTGATGACGGCCACTTTGGAGACCCTCTGGGTAGCAATGGCCCCGTGAGGCTTTGCCGCCTGTGTCAGTGCAATGACAACATCGATCCCAACGCTGTTGGGAATTGCAACCGCCTGACGGGAGAATGCCTGAAGTGCATCTATAACACGGCCGGCTTCTACTGTGACCGGTGCAAAGATGGATTTTTTGGAAATCCCCTGGCTCCCAATCCAGCAGACAAATGCAAAGGTAACCAGCCATCGGCCAAATCCTCTCGCAGTTACACTTACACATCCTGAGCGTCACTGCACGGTCTCTTTAAATATTTACAGTTGTCTGGTCTAATGCAGCGTTGTTCCATAGAGGTATAGCGTGAACCACTTACGTAATTTAAATTATTCTGGTGGATACAGTACAATAAAGAGAAGCAGGTAACGTTACTTTTAACATTGTTTTTTATTTGACATGTCTAACGTATTATCATCTCAGCAAGTAATCAATAAAAAATGCTTGAGAGGTACGTTCTTTTTTTTTCCACACTGCTTCTTCAAAGTCGAGTGTGTGTTTCACGTTGACAGCGCATCTCCGTTCGGTGACCGGTGGCTGCTGTATTGGACAGCACAAGTCGAAAGACTCTATTTGTGTCGTTTACACTTGAGGGCTCCTCTCGGCTGATGCGCATCTTTTGCTGTCTGTGTCTTCCTTCCGTAGCCTGTGACTGCAACCCCTACGGGACGGTGAGGCAGCAGAGCAGCTGTAACCCTGTGACCGGGCAGTGCGAGTGTCTGCCCCACGTGACCGGCCGGGACTGCGGCGCTTGTGACCCCGGATTCTACAACCTGCAGAGCGGGCAGGGCTGTGAGAGGTAAAATGGTGGCTGCCTTTGGTGCAGGCAACCTTGGCTTTTTTTAAATTGTGACAGATGAATTTTTGTAAGTTATATTTCACAGTTGGTTTGGCTTTGTTCGGGAATTATTTGAGTGCCTGAAACAGGCGAGGCAACCTTTAGAGGCGATGCTGGAGAGCTGTAATGAAGTAATGAGAGCAGAGAGTGGAAGGCAGCGGCACCAGCTGTGTCAGCGTCACCTGAGCCACATTTTTTTTTTTTAATGCAAATTATAAGGTCCTTTCTGAGACATTTAGAATCAGAACTTCTGGGGTTACAGAGGCTGGGAATTCCTGTTTTCAGAGCTCCAGCCCAGCGCCCATGCAGTGCCAGATTGGAGAGCCATGGAAGTGGTTTTAGTAGTGGATCAGCAGTATTTGTGTGGGTTAGGTTAGAAAAAGAAGGTCTGAGTAGAGCTCAGGAAAATTACTGGAACCTCAGGAACCTTGACATCTGTCATCATTAAAACATTCTGTTTTCTGATACAAAATTGTTATCAGTCCTATGCTGAAAGGAAAAAAAAGAAAGGTTTGCTTAAAGTCTGTTTTTCTCACCCGAGAATTGTCATGTGTTGATTTATTAGGTGTGACTGCCACGCTTTGGGTTCCACCAACGGACAGTGTGACGTCCACAGCGGCCAGTGTGAGTGCCAGCCTGGCATCACCGGTCAGCACTGTGAGCACTGCGAGGTCAACCACTTTGGGTTTGGACCCGAAGGCTGCAAACGTAAGGGGTGTGGGTGGCATAAAAATCTTCAGTCCCCTCTCATCCCCGTTAGAACTGTGAATCCAAAACATTTGACCAGCCTCCGTGTAGGCCTACAGCTCACAGTCAGGGCTGTACCCAAGTCCTCAGAGATGCTTTATTCCAGAAACATGATCCATTTCTAAAACTCAGAGGACCGAAAGCCTCTCTGGTTCCTTAGCAACCACCCGACTTCTGTCTTCTTTTATGGTGTTTCTGACTCTTCCTTTTTCTGGTCTTTCATATTTCCAAGTGATTGCCCTTTGATGACCGAGCCGCCTCCTGTGCTTAATGAAACTTTTTAATTGATCAGATTCTTCGTGCAGATGATGAAGCTGTGAGGGACTCTGCTCAGACGTGTTTGTTGACTTACTGACTGCAGTTGCTTCCCACCCTTGGGGCCCTTTTGGTGCGCTTACATGTGCACATCTGCTGCTCCTTGGCATAAACACTTGCCTGGAATCAGGCCGCAGAACAGTTTGGGTTTTTGCTTTTTGAATTCCTGCGTTTCTCCTGTGGAATGCAGCATAGGTCACTGACTCCGTTCAGAGAACAACATGAGTAAACAAACTACAAAATAACGGAAAATCAGCACTAGCATTCGGGTGTTCTAGTTCCTTAGAGAAAGGAAAAATTAAACGGTTGGAGAGATGAAGGTAGAGATGAGTTCTTGGAAGTGCACGAAAAGGGCACTTTCTGTAATGGACTGATTTCTACTTCATATATTTGTATAATTATTCAGTCATAGGAAATATGTCCCCTCCAAAAGATGCTCACTTTACTTTAAAATTTACTGTTGTTTTAAAAATGTCTGTCTTCTCCGCTGAGCAGGCATAACCATTTAAATTCTCCTAAATCGGCCTGTTTTTCACAAAGCATCTACTTCTAATGATAGTACAGCTGGCTTATTGATATCACTCTGAGCTTAAAGAAAATGCAGTCTTCCGTTTTTTTCCTTATTATGTACCCTTTTCCCTTTATTCTGCAGCCTGTGACTGTCATCCTGAGGGGTCTCTTTCCCTCCAGTGCAAAGACGATGGTCGCTGTGAATGCAGAGAAGGCTTTGTGGGGAATCGCTGTGACCAGTGTGAAGAGAACTATTTCTACAATCGGTCTTGGCCTGGCTGCCAGGAATGTCCAGCTTGTTACCGGCTGGTGAAGGATAAGGTCAGCTGTCAACAGTGCATGCGTTCATTCATTCAGCAGATGTTGAATGGGCACTTCCTAAGCTCTCAGCTCTAGAGAAAATATGGTGAACCAGATAGATCCAGCCCTTGTTCTCAAGGGCTCAAGTGCCGACTGGGAGACACATAATAAAAATTAAAGGAATACTAACTGAGATAAGTACAAGAAAGAATGCAGAGAATAACTAGGGAGAACTACTTTCTATAAAGCCTCTGTGGAAACTCACTTAAGGTGAGATCTTAAGGATAAGAAAGATCAAGCTAAAGGAGAAGTGATGGGTAGGCTGTTCCAGGAAGAAGGAACGTGGGGTACAGTGGCCTCGAAGCTCGAGGGTATGTGGATCCTGCTGAATGAAGAGGGAATGGTTTGTGATAAGACTGGAGAGATCGTTAGAGACTGCTTATGTTGCACCATGTAGACCAGAGTTAGAAATTTAGATTTTATTCAAAATCCAATGGGAGTATACTAAAGAGTTTTAAGCTGAGAAATTCAGTTTATACTTCAAGAACACTCTGCTGCATGCAGTTGGATGGTTAGGAATAGGGCAAAAGGGAAAGCCTAGACTGAATTAGATAAATATGTGTGTTCAGCAAGGCAGGATATAAGAGAGGGTCAGGATAGGGAAAGAGAAGAATCAAGGATGGATCTTGGATTGTTTTACTTAAGGTAGTTGGAGGCACTACTTATTGAGATGGAGATGATTCAGAGAATACATGTGTAAGAGAAAAAAAATCAAGGGTATAGTTTTGGATGTTAAGTTGAGAATACCTATCAGAGAGCCAAGTGACGATATCAGGAAAGTAATCTCAAACAGGAGAGAGCGATCAGAACTGGAGAATCGTCAGCATGCAGAGTTTAAAGTCAGCGGAATCAGCCTGACATTTTTTCTTTTGAAACCAGAGCAGTGAGGAAAAACTACTCCTGTTATCTACTTAAAAGTTTACATACATGGAGTATGTAGACCTCCACACTTATAGAGCACCTCTTTGATTATTATTTCTGCAGGCTTGCAATCAAGTTCTTCAGGAATGTTTATACAGCCTACATTTCCCTTTTCCTTTTTCATTATGTTTAGGTTGCTGATCACCGAGCCAAACTCCGGGAATTAGAGAATCTCATTGCAAACCTTGGAACTGGGGATGAGATGGTGACAGATCAAGCCTTTGAGGATAGGCTAAAGGAAGTAGAGAGGGAAGTTACTGACCTCCTTCGTGAAGCCCAGGATGTCAAAGGTACACAAAGTTAAACAAGAGGGTAATTTCTGTGAGGTGGTCCGTCTTTAGATGTGGCTCTTAGTTCAAGGTTAAATAGTATGGTTTTATAAAATCCTTTCTCCGTTTTTAAACTATGTTTAGAATATGAATGATTTCATCTTTTAAACATGTAGAAAAGAACCTGTCAATGTTTTAAGATACACTAAGCAGAAGTAATTCTCCCATTACATCAGACATGGTTAGATGTTAAAACCCAAGCATTTTATAAATCCTTGGATCAAGGTGCTCACCTTTGGTCTGAGGTTACTTTTGTGTGGGGTTTTTTCCATCATTGAAATCCAGGTGCTTGCCAGATATCCACAGTAAATGCGCATTAACATTAATACACTTGGGGCCGCAATGATCAGCTTCCCTACTGACTCCATTTCCACTATGAGTTAGAGAAGTCTTGTCAGGGTACGGGTCAACGAAAACTAAATATGTTGCTTATTTCGTGTTATAAATGTTCCTAAAATTTTATAAAATGATTGACGTATAGAAGGAAGAAATTGGATGTGTCTGGTTTGAGCAAGATTGTTTAATTTTTGTAGGACAGTCCAGAAATTGTTCTATGAGGTAAATTTTTAGAAATGGAAAAATAAAATGAGATGTGGAAAACATGTTTTTTATTTTAGTTGTTACATTTTAAGTCTTAAACCTAGATTAAGAAGAATTTATAGGTTTCCTGTTCTGTATAAATAATGGTGGGGTTTTTTTTAGAATGTTCATTTTTCAAATTTTGACACACGTTTTTCCATTAACGTATTCTCCTGTAACAACAAATTCATATCTGTCCGGCCATATCCGTTGAAGAGTTGAATGTGCGGTGGTCATTCTTAGTGCCGATCAGCCACCTAAGAGGTGGGGTGTGGCACACAGCTCTGGTGCCAGCACCTCGAGCTCAGTCAAGAGGCAAGAAAGCGAGGTCGGCCAGCACTGCCACTCATCCAGGCTCCACACCTTGGTGGAGCCGCAGCAGACAAGGCTCTTTTTAGCCACAATGACTACAGCCTTTCCTCTGCCCAAGCAGATGATTCTGTGGGACGAAGCACTAATAGGAGCCATGGCCGCCACACTTCCCCCTGAGCCACCTGAAAGATGGGAAGCATAATGGGTTCCTGCTTCTGCTAGCTTTGGGAGCCACCAGAGTGAGACTGGGGTTTAAAATCCACTCCCACTAAGTCCTGGTTCATGGAGTTCCTGGCTGACCTTTCCCACTTAGGTCCCAACTAGCCAAGAATAAGAATGTCTTCATAATGATTTATCCTTTCAGACTCTCCCTAAGTATTCATTTGTAGTTTAAACTTGTGTTTATTCTTCAGTTTTGAAAGGAGATTATGCAGTACAAGTGGACACTTGGAATTAGAGGGCTTTGAAGTGATCCACTTAGGTTATCTCTTCCCTTTTTGGGGGGATACTATTGTTTCTCTAAAGAACCGGCCAGAGAGATTAATAGGTTATCTTCTTGAAGTTTGGAATGGAAGGGGCTTCTTAATTTCATTGGCTGCTTCTTAAATCTAAGTGATTCTCTGTAATTTCAACTTGTTTTTTATTTTGTGTTTTGTTAAAAATCTTTGGATTGTCAAAGAATTGTTTAAGTAATATCTGAACGGGGTCATTCTGTAGTTAGAGCATTTTGCAGTCTACCAGCTTTGCATGTGTATTGATTGGGTGACCCTGCTTCCAAGATGTTGTTTTCCAAGGCTGTACTCCTTCGTTGATCTTGACTTCAACTTCTCACCTCTTGTCCGTGCCTTCGAAAATTCAGATGCCAACGCTAGCATCATGCAGAATTAAGAACTGGTCAGTTTGAATAAGACTGACTTAATGGTTTCTGTATATGTATATTCTCATGATGTGAGAATTTTAATAATGTCAGAATTATCTTTGGGCTTACATTTGTTTCTTGATTGATTAGGGTACAGCTATGAGGTTTAAATCGAATGGGTAATATTAAGGAAGAACAATTCAAAGAACTATTCAAAAGCAAAGATCAGTCTGAAATTACATGGATGTGTGGGGTGGCAGCAAGAGTCTACTTCGTTTAAAATTTTAAGAATGAATTTAAAGTGCTGTATTTCAACTTCTGTTTCAAACTGAGTTTTTCCTAGTTTAGAAAACTGTGCAGCTCTCAGGGCTGGTAGTGATTTTACCAGCATTGTATTTTTATTCAGTCTTGCATGTGCTGGAGTGTCAAAATCTTCGCTTCATTGAGTATGTTTTGAGTGTCTTCTCTTTGCCAGTCATTGTGTAAGACTGGGATGCCATGTGGAGTAAGAAAGGAGAGACTCATCAAGTGGGAGAGATGCTGTGTTCATCTCCAGTTAAACACAATCGGAGACCATGGTTGAATGTATCAGTGGCGGTACTGCTGGGCACAGTGAGGACTGACCAGCTCTGTTGCTGGCTTTGGGAGACTTGTCAGAAAGATGCTGTATTTGGAAGCATGATGAGAAGCAGTGCCTCAGGTTTCATATGAGATGATATGTAACCCCCCTTCAGATAATTTATGAACTTTCTTCTGCACTGCTATTGCAGATGTAGACCAAAATTTGATGGATCGCCTCCAGAGAGTGAATAACACCTTATTCAGCCAAATTAGCCGTTTACAGAATATCCGGAATACCATTGAAGAGACCGGAAACTTGGCTGAACAAGCACGTTCCCGGGTCGAAAGCACAGAGCAGTTGATTGAAATCGCATCCAGAGAACTTGAGAAAGCAAAGGTCGCCATTGCCAATGTGGTGAGTGACTGGGACAGTCTGAGGGGGACTGGGGGAGTCCCTTGGTCATTGACAGCAAGTCTTTTACCGGTAGGGGAGTGCTTCCTCCGATAAATTGATGCCTTGTATCTTCTTGTTTGTCTCTAAACATGGCGGAAGAAAGCCACACTGCTCATAGTTGCCATGAAATAGTTATCCCAAACTGAATTAAAACCAGAGGACATCTGGGTCCTGTCTCTTGTTTGGGTCCTTCTAGGCAATTTAAGCTTTCTTTATTCTCTGCTGAAAATAGAAATAATAATCTGTAGTCAAGGATGCTGATATTAACTGAAGATCTCTTAAATGAAGAGGCATTCTTTCTCTAAATAATATTGATAAAATTTTAGTTTTGATGCTTGTTTATTAATATAAATAATCCCCTCCCTTGAGATCAGTGCCTTGTTTCCTTCCTCTTCAGTCAGTCACTCAGCCAGAGTCTACAGGAGACCCCAACAACATGACCCTTTTGGCAGAAGAGGCACGGAAGCTTGCTGAACGGTAACCTCCAGATCCCTTGTTAATGATTAAGTTGTGGCTTATGACATGTACATGGTTCCATCCTACACCCACAGACACTTCCCACATAATTACTTCTGCAAAGTTTGCCCTCTTTTCTGAAATGTTACATACTGTACTCTGAAAAGAACTACATGTACTCTTTTCTTCCCTTTCCTTTGATATTAGAGTATTTATTTTGAATATTAGAATATGATGGTTTGGAGGGAAATTGTATCTACATATCTAAGGAAAATTTGGATTTTAAATTTTGAAACCTTAATAGATAAGCTCAGAACTTAGCTGCTTTTTCAAGGTTATTAATTAAAACCTTTTTGTCTATTCACTTTCGGTTGCGCTGGGTCTTTGTTGCTGCATGTGTTCTGTCTCTGGTTGCGCTGAGCGGGGGCCGCCCTTTGTTGCAGTGTGGGATTTCTCATTGCCGTGGCTTCTCTTGTTGCGGAGCACAGGCTCCAGGGCACACAGACTCGGTAGTTGTGGCTTGTGAGCTTAGTCGTTCTGCGCATGTGGGATCCTTCCAGACTAGGAATTGAACCCATGTCCCCCTGCATCGGCAGGCGGATTCTTAACCACTGGACCACCGTTGAAGTCCCTTGTCGTCGTCGTTGTTTTTAATTTTGAAATTTTTAACAAAAATGTTTTATTTTCAAGTTTCAATAGAAAATATTTAATAACCCATCATACATGTGAAAATTAGCCAAACAGATCATTTCTTTCCTGATTAAAAGTAAGGCGATTTCTTAAGAAGACTTTAAATTGTAGAAGGCATCAAGTTAAAGCATTTTTTAAAAAATAAAATTGCTAAAAATGTAGTCCTTGTGAGGGCAGGCGTTTTTGTGTGCTTTATTCATTGCTGAAGTCCCAGTGCTTGAAACAGTATCTGACATACAATAAGTACTCAATAAATGTTTATAAATGCATTGCAAAACAGTAGACCTCATGGGTCTAGGGTGCTTAAATAAAACCTGGTAGAATTTTAGCCTCAGTGTCTGAGCAATTGCATTGGCTTTTTGCTTTAACATATGTGCTCTCTTTCTGTTCTCTGTAAATGTGAGTGTGTAAACTGCTGTAATTTAGTTCATAGAGCATTCATGGTTTCAGAGCTGGATTTTCTGATTAAAAGAAGACAGCTGGAAACATTAATAGAAAGCTCCCAAGAAAAATTAGGTCTTGGAGATAAATTAATTGTGGTGTACTTCTTTCATGAAATTTGAAGGAAAGTTTATCAGATCAAAAAGAAGGGCCATGTATTGCAGTGTGACAATGTAATATGAAATTTTAGAGCTGAAAAAAAAAAACTTAGCAGTTGCTCAGCAGTTCCAGTTGATGTGTTCTTTGCCATTTGGCATTGAATTACTCTTCCTAGGTTGCATGTGAGAAATCTGAATAGTCAAAGGGGTTTTAAGATTAGGTAGTAACAGAACCAGAGTAGCCATTAAAGATGAGGTCTGAGATTTGTGTTTATGACTAGAGAAACGAGTTCTTGCCAGCATACATGGTTTCACGTATAAATATTCTTAAATAATTAAATTTAAAAGTAATTTTTAGGAAGTAAAAGCATTTGTCCTTATGTATTTTATATCATTAATCTTCCTGGGAAGTGTCATTTTCTCAGATTATAGAATGCTTATTTATAAACTCAGCCCCACTGAAATGATAACAAAATTCCAAATTTATAAGACTTTTCAATATTTGTGGAACTCTGCCCATGGTAATGTATGTATATAATAAGGTAAGCTTTACCTGAATTCTGCTTCTTTCCCTATTAAAAGGTTCTGTTTCATGACTTGTTTTTCCTGTTATGTTATATAGCCATAAACAAGAAGCTGATGACATTGTACGAGTAGCGAAGACAGCGAATGATACCTCAGCTGAGGCATACAATCTGCTTTTGAGGACACTAGCAGGAGAAAATCAAACAGCATCTGAGATTGAAGAGCTTAATAGAAAGTGAGTACAGTTTAAATTGTTCTTGTAAGTGGCACCAGTTCAATGAAGAATTAAATGCTGGTGAGTTCAGGTCAGACATTCATGCAGTAAGGTATCTTTTATTAATCGTGCTTTTGAAATGATGCAGTAATTAGAGCAAGGGATCCAGAGCCACAGAGATTTTATTTGATCCAATTGCTGTATCAGCAGAGAATGGTAAAGATTAACCATGTTACTTTCTAACTAACCATGTTAAAATTCTGCATAAATGAGAAGAGAAAAAATAATCACAGAATAAGCAGAGAAAATAAGATACATATATTTAAAAAGTGTCTGAAATAAGAAAGTGTATGGTACATTATATGCTATAAAGTGATGAGGTGAAATAGAAATTTAAGCTATATTGGTATTAAATAATAGCATTTTAATATAGCATTTCTTTGAGGTTTTGAAAATACTGTCACGATGATTTAAACTAGAATGCATCTGATGAGCATTAAGATGCTAAAAGGAATGTAGGTTTTCATTAGGTCACATCTTTTTGTTCCTTAGGTACGAACAAGCGAAGAACATCTCCCAGGATCTAGAGAAGCAAGCTGCCCGAGTACACGAGGAGGCCAAGAAGGCTGGTGATAAAGCAGTGGAGATCTATGCCAGTGTAGCCCAGCTCACTCCTGTGGATTCGGAAGCACTGGAGGTATTGGGCTGACAGCCTGCCTGCACAGACTTGCCACCCCCACTCTCTCCCCACCAAACACACACCCACATGCCCCCTCAGTCTGGGGGAGCGCTCTTCTGACTGCCCCTCAACTGTCATCAGTCCCTATTGAGTTGGCCAAAAGGTTCGTTTGGGTTTTTCCATAAGATCTTATGATATTGGCCAACACAGTACCTCCTCTGACCTCCCATTGACTTACTGGTAAAGTCAGAGTTCTAGGTTAGATACGTTAATACACCCCTGCCCTCACCCCATATAAGGAACAGGCTCACCCTTTTCAGTGAACGAGTGAACAAGTGTTACTTGTTCTCACTCCTCCCTGCTGCAGCAGGGGCCCCAATAAAGCCTTGCCTGAAAAAACTTATTGAGGTAAAATAATCCTGTGATTATAAACATTAAATAGAAAAGACTCCTTCAGTGATATGAATAATCACTTCTAAATCCACATTATATCTGACATCTAGATCGTTGCTCCCAGGCACTATCTGCTTTTGAACAAGAGAGAAATGAGTGGTTTAAATGAAAGAACTATGTCAGGATGCTTTGGGGCAAGCAAAATATTTGGGGATTGATGATATTTTATTTCATCTGTACTCTAATCATGAACCCTCACACCAGGTTCTATATAAATGGTGTATTTTTTACACTAAACTTGAAATATGTTAAGTTTCCATTCTTATGTCTGAGGTCTTTGTTTTTATCATAATATTTTAAATCTCTTCAGACATGTACATACTGTTGTCGTCATTGTTCAGTTGCTCAGTTGTGTCCAACTCTTTGTGACCCCATGGACTGCAGCACGCCAGGCTTCCCTGTCCATCACCATCTCCCGGAGCTTGCTCAAACTCATGTCCATTGATTTGGTGATACCATCCAACCATCTCATCCTCTGTCATCCCCTTCTCCTCCTGCCTTCAGTCTTTCCCAGCATCAGGGTCTTTTCTAATGAATCGGCTCTTCACATCAGATGACCAAAGTATTGGAGCTTCAGCTTCATCATCAGCCCTTCCAATGAATATTCAGGATTGATTTTCTTTAGGATTAACTGGTTTGATCTCCTTGCAGTCCAAGGGACTCAAGAGTCTTCTCCAACACCACAGTTCAAAAACATCAATTTTTTGGCTCTCAGCCACCTTTATGGCCCAATTTTCACATCCCTACATGACTATTGAAGAAACCATAGCTTTGACTATATGGACCTTTGTTGGCAAAGTAAAGTCTCTGCTTTTTAATATGCTATCTAGGTTTGTACATACTTATGATTTCCTATATATGGAATTTGATAATAGGCGAAACTAATCTATGATGATTTAAAAAACAGACCAGTGACAGCCACATTGTTGGAGAGGTGGGTGGGGAAATGGACTGGAAAGAAATACAAGGGCATTTCCTGGGTGGAAATACTGTGTATCTTGATTGGGGTTTGGTTACACAGGTGAATATATTTGTCAAAACTCATTAAACTAAGTACTGTGCATTTTACTGTGTATAGGTAGGGTATACCTCTTTTTTTTTTTTTCTTAAAAAGGTCCATAAAATCTTGCCCTGTGCTATTCTTTTCAAAACTATCTACTAAGTATTACAGAGTTACCGAGGCTATCTTTTGGGCAGTTTAGGTTGTTTTTTCTAACATATGTGATCTTGCTTGCTTTTCATAGAATGAGGCAAATAAAATCAAGAAGGAAGCTGAAGATCTGGACCGTCTGATTGACCAGAAGTTGAAAGATTACGAGGACCTCAGAGATGACATGAGAGGCAAAGAATTTGAAGTAAAGAAACTTCTGGAGAAAGGAAAGACTGAACAGCAGGTTGGTTTGCTTTGCAGATTGCTTCATTTCGTGAGGCAAAAATTGAAATTGTCTGACTGTAAGCTGTGTCTGAGCCGTCACCACAAATTGCAGAAGCAACAAAACCCACAAAGAAGAAATCAGAGGAGGGTTCTCTGCTGCTGCCCAGGCCTAGCCTGTCGCATGCTGGCTGCTCAGAGTGGGGTGGCCTGGAGGCGCCCGGTCTGCTAGGAGGGAGGAGGCTTTACCTAGGAGGCTCTGTCCTCTCATCTGCCATGTGTTTGCAGACTGCTGACCAGCTCCTTGCCCGAGCTGATGCTGCCAAGGCCCTTGCGGAAGAAGCTGCCGAAAAGGGACGAAACACCTTACAAGAAGCCAATGACATTCTCAACAACCTGAAAGGTATGAGCGGGGAGGCAGCAGGGTAAATGTCCTCTGTGAGGCTGCTCTTCTTTCTTTTGTTAAAGATTTTTACTATGAGATTTTCTGACCACATACAGTATGAGCGATAATAGTATAATAAATCCTGTATACCTGTCATTCAGATTCAACAATTAAGATTTTTACTGCACTTACTTTATCCCTCAGCACCTTCCCTACCTTTTTTATGTCAAATATTTCAAAGAAAAATCCCAGAGTTCATGTCATTTTACCCATGGTATGAAAACCAAAAAAAAAAAAACTATATTTCTTATAATCAAGATATGCCTATTTATCTGTTTAGTATTGGTAAATTGAGAGTATCTTTAATTTTCTTTGCCAGTTGCATCTCAGTCTTTGTTTTCTTTCTTTACCCAAGATAAAAAAGAACTACGCTCAATTCACTGTATAGCCTTGAACTTGCCTCTGATAAATATAAGTTCTGTAAATACAGAAGCTTTACAGGATAATGGTTGAATGTATGGGCTCTGTGTCAGTGGGTTTGAGTTACAATCCCTGATCTACCTCTTACTCTTACTGTGAATCCTTGAAAAAATGATCTACCTTTTTAATCCTCAATTTTCTGACATATACCAATGATGCAGTTACAAAAATTCATAAAGCTCTCAACTCAGTACCTTACACGTAGCACACACAGAACAAGCTACATCTTTCAATATTGGTTGAGGTGGAGGTGATAGCATCCTCGGTTCTGCATGAAAATAAATGTTTCAAGTGAGAATTTGCCTTGCAGAAGCAGGTGTTCATTCTCACGAACCTTCCACATCGGGCTGTGAGCTTTGTTCTCCTAAGATTTCAGTCCCTGTTGTTTCTCATTCTTTTGCCCTGACTTCCATTGTTCATAAAACAAAATCTCATGACAGCTCCCTGAAAGTTTCCCTTTTGGCTTGTTGAGAGTTTAGTTCAAATGCATTCCTGGAACCTGTTTTAGATTTTGATAGGCGAGTGAATGATAACAAGACGGCTGCAGAGGAGGCCCTAAGGAGAATCCCTGCCATCAACCAGACCATAATTGAAGCCAATGAAAAGACCAGGGAAGCTCAGCAGGCGCTGGGCAATGCTGCTGCAGATGCCACCGAGGCCAGGAACAAGGCCCACGAGGCGGAGAGGATTGCCAGCGCCGTCCAGAAGGTGTGCGCGCCCCTCCTGTCCGGAACCAGGCCTCTGCTCACATGTTCTCTGTTCTCTAGTCGTTTTCCAGGTTCTTTCCAGACCCCTGCCCCGCACACACACTGAGAGGTCTTGCACATTTTTTCCTTGACTCCATTAAAGTTATATTACTCCATCTTTGTCATTCCTTTTTAACCAAGCATTAGAGCAGGTAACCATGTTGATTAAGAGGGGAGAGTTACTGAAAGGGTCCTTTGGGACTGTCTTGGCAGTCCAGTGGTTAAGACTCCATGCTTCCAATACAGGGGGTGCGGGTTCAGTCCCTGGTCAGGAAACTAGATCCCACGTGCTGTGTGATACAACGAAAGAAAGAAAGGGTCCTTTACTCTAAAATCTCTACTATGTCTTGGTGGCAGCGTCTGAGTTGTGAGGAGGGAGATGGCTTCAGGGACCCATAGAGTCCCCTCCCACAAAAAAAATCAGTTCTTTCTAAAGATTTTTCTAAAGAACTCTTTCTAAATAAACACAGTTCCCTGCCATGGATAGTTTATTTTTTTCTGTCAAGTCTATACAGAGTTTCATGCCCCGCCCACTTTCAAACGTATTTCCATATCTAAGCCCTACCGTTTTAGAATTTTTATAGCTGCCCGTGCCAGGATTCTTTCTACTCATCTTAAAGAATAACTTCTTTTGGCTGGCTTTCTCCTACTTAAAGATCAGTCTGTTTCATTTAAAGGAGAGATTGGAGCTGATTGAAACTTACATGTGTTTGAAAATCACATGCATTTTTTTAGTTTATTTAGAGCAGATATATCATATTTCAGGATTATGGACTTTTTGTACATTATAATGAACTGCCAACTAGAATAAGACTAGCTTTGAATAGAAAGTTATCCATGTGAAAGAGTCTAATCAGTGTGATGCGGTGGAAAGTATACACCAGTTAAATGTTGCTGCGATGTGACCCCAAGTAAAAATGGCAACGATAGAACAGGAATTTTTATTAACTGGATTAAATAAGAGGATACAAATAACAGTGCTCTGTAAAATGTTATTATGTTAGGTGGTAATGTTATTTTTTTCATTACTGCTATTTGTAGCCCAAATAAATGATAACATAATTCAACTTACAGTACAAATTATAGGGCAAATGATTGCCCTGTTGCTTCTGTATCCTAGTTTTGAGCGGCCGAATCCTTTAGAGAAAGGAAAACATTTTTTCATCAGCAATTGTTTATTTTGTGTCTAGAACGCTACCAGCACCAAGGCAGAAGCTGAAAGGACTTTTGCAGAAGTTACAGATCTGGATAACGAGGTGAATAATATGTTGAAACAACTACAGGAAGCAGAAAAAGAGCTGAAGAAAAAACAAGAAGATGCTGACCAGGATATGATGATGGCAGGGATGGTGAGTGATTTTGGCATTTTTGCTAACGAGTAGAAAGTGAAGGGTGTTCAGTGATGAAAGATTCCTGACTTGTTGAGGAGTCTCTTTCCTATAGACTTCTGTTTTCAATTGTGTTTCCTGATCAAGAATTGGGTTAGTAACTTACATAGAAGACAAAGAATTTGGATCTTCTGCCAGACTGTTGCACAAGAGTTCCTTTCCAAAGCTACTCTCAATTAAAAGCAAAACATTGTTTTACACATTTGAGGCTTTAGGACATTTGAAAGTATGTATTTATATTTTTGAATGAGTAATTCATAAATGGGATATAGTCAGAAAGGGGAAAAAAAAGGAATGCAATGAAAAGTTAATTTCCTTCCTCCTCTTAGTCTCCCAGCAACTTGCCTTTAGCAAAGACCAGTTTCTTGTGTAAAAGGACAGATTTGAAGATGACAAAACATACCAAATTTATATCCAATTCAGTTTTTCACTTATTGTGATGATGTGTATACATAGCTCTGTTTGTAACAAAATTAACTTGTGAATGTGTGGTCCTCCGAAGGACTGGGGTCCATTTTTCTGTTTTATGCAATATTTTGCTTTTAAAATACTAGTGGAGTCACAATGTAAATAATTTCTTTCCGGTTCAATCTGATTATAATCACAGTCATGACAAGACATGAAGTCCTTTGTGTGGGCTTCCCTCATAGCTCAGCTGGTGAAGAATCCACCTGCAATGCAGAGACCCCAGTTCAAATCCTGGGTTGGGAAGATCTGCTGGAGAAGGGATAGGCTACCCACTCCAGTATTCTTGGGCTTCCCTGGTGGCTCAGCTGGTAAAGAATCTGCCCGCAATGCAGGAGACCTGAGCTCAATCCCTGGGTTGGGAAGATCCCCTGGAGAAGGGAAGGGCTACCCACTCCAGTATTTTGGCCTGGAGAAGTCCATGGACTTTATATCCATGAAGTCACAAAGAGTCAGACACAACTGAGTGACTGTATAAATGATCATGGTAGATCATTTTCACCTTGGGATAGAAAGAAGAATTACTAAGCTTGTTAATCTAATGAAGTCCTTAGGGAAGTGATAACAGAAGTATCCCTTTGCGAATACCTTATTTTATTATGCATTTTTTGATTTTTGTTTTGGATTATCTGAATTTTCTATAGCAAGGTATGTCTCAAGTGAAAATTCCCACATAGTAAAAATGTGTGTTTTTCATATGTGCTGAGGGTCTCTGGATTTTATTTTTTTTAATGCAGTCATAGAATCATGAGATTTAGAGCCTGTTCAAAGAAAGGAAAAGATATATATTCTCTATATCTTCATACCCTCAAAGAGGGTATGGATTCCATTCAAAGGGAAGAAAAAAGATCTATCTTTTATTCCTTTTGGTAAATAATTTATAAGGAGCACAGGGCACCCTCATGTGTATTATCCCATTTATAGTTAAATAGCCTGAAAGGCCAGAATTGCATCAGTATTATTGGAGTCTGTAACCTATTTTTTTAAGGAAAAGGGTGAAAGCTCACAGTTGTTCCTAGAAGAGGGGGCTGCAGACAGCGGGGTAAATGCCATCAGTGACTTGCAGTCTGAGGGCCAGCAGCTCTGCTAGGATATTTGCAGACTGCCCGGGAAGACACAGTGGCTGCGATTTGAACAGAGATTAATCCTTTATTTCTGAAGGTTTTTTCCTCTTGCTTTCTTTTCTTTTTAAAATTTTCACATTGTTTCTCTATCCAAAAGTTTTGTATTTCTGTTGACCCAGAAAAAACTAGGAAAAACAGTTCTGTGTTGGAAAGCTCAAAGCTCCTGGTGTATATCCCGACCAGATTTATTTGTGAGAGCATCTGTTTTCTGATCCTTAGACACTTCCTCTTCCATTGCCATTTCCTGTGACTCATGCAGAAGCATATTTGTTCAGGTTTCATGGAATTTTCCCAAATAGATTTACCTTTGGTTGATTTTTTAAAATGTAAATTGTATTGTCTCAGTTTGTGTGTGTATGTATGTGTGTGATTACAGGGGGAGAGGGAGTTTTAAAAGAATATCACATAATTAGGAAAATTTTCTGAGAAGAGGCTATTTCTAATAATCAAGTCTTGGAGGACATGTTCTAGTTCTAAAATGTATTAATTGTTTTTGTATTCATCCTTAAAAAGTAACTTGCAGGGACTTTCTGGGTGGTCCAGCGGTCAAGACTCCACTCTTCCCCTGCAGGGTTGCAGATTCAGTCCCTGGTTGGGGATCTGTCCCACATGCTACATGGGGTGGCTGAAAAATAAATAAATTTAGTTAAATTTTTAAAAAAGGAGAAGCAAAGAACCACAAAAAAAAATTTTGAGTAACTTGTTTCTGCTTGATGGGTTTTATTTTGAATACACCTTCATGTATTCTTGAGTAAGAAAGTGAGAAAAAGAAATAATAACATTGATCTTTGAAATACAGATACAGTATAGGTATACGACTACCTTTTTATGACGGTCATGTAAATTAAAAATAGCAACATCCTCAACATGAAGCTATGACCCAAAAAAAGAAGGGAAACCATCTGAAAATTAGATTTGTTGACTCATTGGGGAAAGATATTTCAAGAAGACGAAAATGTATCATTTATTATTTATCCTTTTTTGGTGTACAGGCTTCACAGGCAGCTCAGGAAGCCGAGATCAATGCCAGAAAAGCCAAAAACTCTGTTACCAACCTTCTCAACCTTATTAATGACCTCCTGGAGCAGCTTGGTAAGTAACTGTAGTCATTGTAGGCAGTCTTTGAATTCTTTGTACTGTTCTTGGGATCTGAGATCGTTGACTCAAAAGTAGATATTATAGTGCAAAGATTGTATAAACTGAATTGTGACTTTTAAGTTGTATTAATTCAACATGTACTTACTAGGTCCTTCCATGGAATCTGACCTCAGTATTGGAATCTGACCATGATCCAAGGACTTAATAAAATTTTAAAGGTTTGCTGCCAGGTAGCATGGCTCTTTTATGGTCAAGATTTATAATAGGGTTGAGCAATGATCATTCTTAGCTCGTCCCGCTGGCAGAATGTCTTCAGAGAGTTTGAAGTGAAGGATTTCAGTGATAGAATGAAAGAGCACTTTAAAGAATAGTCTGATGAGCTGATGGTTTTTATGCAAAATGAGAGAAAAGGCTTTTGTTTTGAAGGAAATATAAGCATATTGAAATTTTCCTTTAATCCAGTTTGATAGGGAGCAGGCCCCTTTATAGGATAGATGTACTTTGTCACCAGTCTGCATTATAGAGCTGTAATTTCTCTAACCAGTGAGCTTCCCACGTGGCACTAGTAGTAAAGAATCCACCTGCCAGGTAGCAGACCCAGGTTCGATCCCTGAGTTGGGAAGATCCTCTGGAGGGGAGGGCATGGCAACCCACTCCAGTGTTCTTGCTTGGCAGAGGAGCCTGGCAGGCCACAGTCCACAGGGTTGCAGAGTCGGACACGACCGAAGTGACCTAGCACGCACACGATACTCTTAACTAGGACAGCTGTGTAGCAAGGCATCCTGTTTTAATGTGTTAGTCTTTAAAGCTTGGTTTTGGTCAATGTTTTGTTTTGTGGGGTGTATGTGATATTTTTATCTGTCTTAATTTTGAGGAATAATAAATTATGGGCCAGCAGATGGATTTTAAAATGAAAGTAAGCTAGAAGAGGTAGCTTTTGTGGCAGAAAAGTTTGGCTTTTAAAGTTAGTCAGACTTGGGTTGGAATCGTTGCTTTGTTGCCTGTAAGCTGTGCAAATTTGGGCAAATTACTTAACATCTGAGAATCATTGATGTCAAATGGTCTTGTGAGAATTTAATCAAGTACAGTATACATCAAGTACCGCAGCTGGCTGTCTGTTTTCATTTATATAGAAATAGTTGCTTTCAAAGGGACTCTTTTTCATGCTAATTTTAAAGCAAAGCTTTGCTAAAATTATTTCAGCCTTTCAACCCTGGCCATTCTCCACAGGAGGGCTTCTATAATAGAGTCTAACTCTGGGAGCAGGGTAACACTCCCCCAAAGCAACCCAGTCTCCCTGATATCGAAGAGCTGAGGGCTTAGGGTTCTAGCTTAAAGATTTTTATGTTTATTAAAGGGCACTAAAAAGACAAAAAGATTACATATATAAACATGAAAAAGAAAACGGGATTAAACGTTACTAGATTACCTTCAAACCACAAGTAAGGCACAAGGGCTAGGACATAGGAGCTATATATTCAGAAAACATTTCGCAGAAACCATATTCTGAGGGAAAAAAAGAAAAAATCCAGCCCCAATATTCATGATATGTTCTGACCATCCCTGCTGGGTTAGGTCAGTGTTTGTGCTTGGTTTGCATTGTTCGTGCCCCCTCCCTTTTTTAATTAACTTTGACCGGAGTACAGTTGTTTTGCAATGTTGCATTAGTGTCTGCTCTTCAGCGAAATGAACCAGCCATGCATATACACATACCCGCAGCCCTCTGGACTTCCTTCCCATGGAGGTCACCGCAGTGCGTCAGATAGAGTTCTCTGTGCTGTGTGTTCTCATTAGTTAGGCGTCTAGTTCTCAGGCCACTTCTGTGTAATGGCAGCTGCTGGTCTTCCTTTATGAAAAGGCTGGTGGGTTTGGGGGCCGGGGGGCGGTACTTGTGGAGTGATGTCATAATTCGTACTGAACACGTCTGTCCTCTTCTGACTCTGTAGGGCAGCTGGACACAGTGGACCTGAACAAGCTAAATGAGATTGAAGGCACCCTGAACAAAGCCAAAGAAGAAATGAAAGTCAGTGATCTAGACAGGAAGGTGTCCAACCTGGAGAACGAAGCCAGGAAGCAGGAGGCTGCCATCATGGACTATAACCGAGACATCGAGGAGATCCTGAAGGACATTCGCAACCTGGAAGACATCAAGAAGACCCTACCCTCCGGCTGCTTCAACACCCCGTCCATTGAGAAGCCCTAGCGTCTTCCTTAGGGAGCCACTGTGAGGCCACAGAGTGCCTGCACACAAAGATTACATTTTTCAGACCCCTGCCCCCCCCACTCTCTGCTGCTCTCCACCACTGTCCTATTGAACCAGGAAAAGTCACACAGTTTTAAAGAGAAGCAAATTAAACATCGTGAATCAGGAACAAAGGGTTCTATCTAATAAAGTCTCTCTTCCACTTAACGGCGCTCCCTCAGACCCACCTGTCCCTTCCGAGTTGCATAAGGACGTGGCATCCTGCGTTGCTGTACTGCGGCTCAAACACTTCGTGGGAACCATTGTATGCCAGGGCTGAGCAAGTAGCCCTCCCTTTCTCACTGATGCCAACAGAACCTCCTCAGTCTCAGTACTCTTGTTTCTATGAAGGAAAAGTTTGGCTACTAACAGTAGCATTGTGATGGCCAGTATATCCAGTCTTTAGGCAAAGAAAATGCATCTACATCTCCTGCCCCTCCTCCTTTTAAGCAAAAAGGAGATACACCTCCTGTGCCAAAGGTATTGGTCATTCAGAATGTCGAGAGCCATCATCCGTTGTTTAGCTATTTGAGTTTAGGACACTGAGCCATCCACGGGTAAGGATGCAATGATTTGTGACAGTCTCCAGGAGAATATGAGACTGCAGAAGTAGGCCGAACATTTTCTCAGATGTTAATAATTGACTAGGAAGATAAACTTTCTTCAGATCTTTGGGCAGCTGATACTTTAAATCTGAACGGGCAGCTTGCACTCACCAACAGACGCCTTCTATTCCTATAAGTGGAATTTATACAGAAGAAATAGGGATATGATAACCACTAAAGTTTTTTTTTTTTTTTCCCAAAATCAAACTAATTCTTAGAGCTTTTTTTTTTTAGTATATTAGTCTTGGAACTAGTGTTGTTACCTGGCAGAGAAGGGTGGTTGGTCCTTAAGATCTTGACAAACAAAGCAAAAGCCTCCTTGTCCTAATCTTTTCTAGCAAAGGGATAGAACTTAGATGTGACTTGCATTGTCAGGATCCCACGTATCCATTTTTCTTCCATTGGGGAGAGATGAAATATTAGACCCTTTTTTTAGTTTCCGTTTTCTTCTGATGTTCCCGTCACGTAGAATCCCTCAAAACACATTGTTTGCCAAATCCTGGTGGCAAATACTTGCACTCAGTATTTCACGCAGCTGCCAACACCATCTAGTTCCTGCACTTTGTGATCCAAACACCTCTAGACCTTCCCCTCCAAGTGTAGACGGAAGGCCCTTACATGGAGTTTCCTAGTGGGCTTCTCAACTTCTGGTCCTCAGCTCTGTGATTTTCTTCCAAGATCGCAGCGTGATGATTCTCTGCCACAAACCCCTTCCTCCTCCTGCCAGCCTGCCTTCAAGATTCATATATAGCCTTTAACACTATGCAACTTTGTACTTTGCGTAGCGGGGGAAAGAAACTATTATCTGACACACTGGTGCTATTAATTATTTCAAATTTATATTTTTGTGTGAATGTGTTTTTTTTGTTGTTGTTTATCATGATTATAGAGTAAGGAGTTTATGTAAATACCCTTGTCCTGTTTCTGGAATGACACTGTCTGCTCACTTCTTCACTCCATTTTTCCTCTTCACTGGCACAGTGCGTCTGTATACCTCCTTCTCTTTCATCTGCCGTTCTTTGGATTGGATTTGCTCCCCGTTGGTCTGCTCTTCGCCTTGTGTTTGCAGCATGTCTATTCTCTGACATTCACATCCACCTGCTTTCCTCCACACACAGCCATGAGAAAGAGGTACCTGGAGCCCTCTTCCACTGCAGTCCTGGTGGTCCTCAACCACAGCACAGTGTTCTTAACGCCTGCCCCAGAGCAGGAACGCCAGGTTGACAGGGAATGCTGGAATTGGGAAAGCGTGCTGAAGGACATCTTCACCATCAGTGTGAGCCTAGCCAGGGATGAGCTGGAAATATCCTTTCTGGCAGTTGTTTAGACTGGCTGGATCATTTTGATCGGGAAGTGCGTGATTACTGAGCACTGGTAAGGCGTCAGGGGTCGCACTGTGGACAGGTAGAGTGGGAGAGGTGGTCTGTCCTCGTTCTTCTCCTTTCCGTCTCCTCCTCGCATCCCAGAGTTGACTTAGCGGTGTCTTGACCTGGCATCACTCCACCCCTCCTCTCAGGCCTCTTCTCCCATCACAGGAGGCATGACTTTTCTTGCCAAGTGTTCACATCAGTGTTTCCTAGCTAGTTCCTCTTGTTACGTGGTCACATCCCAGTAGACGTTTTGGTCAAGGTTGCAGGAAAAGGACTGAAGATAGACTGCGAAGGTGGTTCTCCCACCGAGCCCGTGGGTCAGGTTCACTCCAGTAAGTCTTAGGCCACAGTGAAATTGGGGAGATCGGTGGTTTCTTTTCTCCTTTTCCATCTATGTGGTATATTTTTAAACAGAATTTTATTTTTAAAATAAAAGTTCTTTATAAGAGGATACCTTCATTACACTCCTGCAATATAGCCATTATTGTATTGTATAGTTCCAGTTATCTGTATTATATGTAATGAAACTGACAGGGTGGCTGCTGCAGAATGCGGGGTGTCGCAGGGAACATACATAGCTGTTCCCTGGAAGTTTCCCTTTCAATTCCAACTGTGGCCCTTTTCCATGTGCCTTCACTTGAGCTGTTTGCCTTAATCTCTACAGTCTTGCTCTCCAGGGTGGTAAAAAAAAAATGCAACACTTGGCATTTTTTTTATGTTAAAAAGAACAGTATTTTATTTATAATAAAATCTGAATATTTGTAACCCTTTATACTCAGTGTGGCTTGAGTGTGGTACTGGGGATGTAAGATGTTTTAAAAGGGATGACAAAGGGGAAGCTTCCCATAGTGTATTTTTTGGATGATTTTCCTGAGAATAATCCAGTGTGGGTGATTATATCACCTGCCAGTGCAGGAGATGCAAGAGATAATGAATTTGATCCCTGGGTCGGAAAGATCCCCTGGAGGAGGAAATGGCAACCCGCTCCAGAACTCTTCCCTGGAAAATTCCATGGACAAGAGGAGTCTGTCGGGCTACTGTCTGTGGAGCCTCAAAGAGTCAGACACGACTGAACACACACACACCCGATGGTGTAATACACATATATATTTGTCTCAGATTGGGATACTTTGGTGTGGTACAGAGGCTGGCAGACTTTTTCTGTAAAGCTCCAAATAGTAAATGTGTTACCCTTTGCAGACCTCACAGTATCCATTACAGCTGCTCTGCTCTTGGACCTGGAAGGCAGCCGGGGACAATCTGTAAACAAGTGAACGGAGCAGAGCCGTGGTCCAGTGTAACTATTTACAGAAATAGGCCCGGGCCTGCGGGCTGGAGTTTACCCGACCCCCTGGTGTTGTCTCAGTACTTGATTAAGTACTTGATTAATGACTGTCGAGGACTATTTTCAAATTATTTGGGCTTCCTGAATTAGCAGATGTATGTAAAGAGTTGTCTTTCCACCTTTCAAATACGTCTTCAGCTAAGGGTACACTCTTCAGACGAGAATCGCTCTCAAACATAAGGGAGGAGTGAGTAAGGTGGGGGACCAGCAGGCCATCACGAGGGTGGACGCAGCTGAAGCAACTGAAGACCACGTGAAGAAGTGTGGAACCACAGAGACAGCGGGAAGCTTTGCTCTGCTCTTTGGCTCTCCTCATGATCCTGAGGCCGTGTGGATGGTGTGCCACCTTTCCAGTCATTTGTTGCCATTCAGTCACTTAAGTCGTGTCTGACTCTTTGAGACCCATGGACTGTAGCCCATCAGGCTCCTCTCTCCATGGGGTTCTCCAGGCAAGAATGCTGAAGTGGGTCACCATGCCCTCCTCCAGGAGAGCTTCCTGACCCCGGGATGGAACCCAAGTCTCCTGCAGCTCCTGCATTGCAGGCGGATTTCCCAGTCATGAATCATTGTAACTGATACCTGTGAAGAAGAACCTGCACTCTTCTCATTAGACTTCTTCAGAGAGAGCTTTAGAGGGCACTAGTTACTAGCTTTCTTACATACCCTGTTCTTGACCCATTTGTGTAGATATGATTAAGATGCAGACAGATGTCCATAGTTGTTATGTCAGAGTGATAAGAGGGATTTTCTTTTTTTTTCGGTTGGCAGCCCTCATTGCTGCATGGGCTCTGCTCTAGTTTCAGTGCACGGGACTTCTCTAGTTGCAGCATGCAGGCAGGCTTATCATGGTGCCTTCTCTCGTGCAGGGCGTGGGCTCTGTGGCGTGCGGGCCTCAGTAGCTGCGGCACATGGGCTCAGTAGTTGCCATTCCCATGTTCTCGAGCACAGGTTCTGTAGTTGGAGCACGCGCTTCCCAGACCAGGGATCCAACCTGTGTCTTCTGCATGGGCTGGTGGATTCTTCACCTCTGAGCCACCAGGAAAGCCTTGAGTGGGATTTTAAAAATGTGTTCTTACTCCTTTTGTTATTTCAGAGTCAGCAGTTTCTCCAAAGTTGGTATCAGCATAATCTGATTCAGTGAAAGTGAAAGTCACTCAGTCATGTCCGACTCTGTGACCCCATGGACTATGCAGTCCATGGAATTTTCCAGGCCAGAATTTTGGAGTGGGTGGCTCTTCCCTTCTGCAGGAGATCTTCCCAACCCAGGGATTGAACCCAGGTCTCCCACATTGCAGGAGGATTCTTTACCAGCTGAGCCACAAGGGAAGTCCAATAATATTGGAATGGGTAGCCTATCCCTTCTCGAGTGGATCTTCCCAACCCAGGAATCAAACCAGGGTCTACGTTTCAAGTGGATTCTTTACCAGCTGAGCTATCAGGGAAGCCAATCTGATTCAAAATATCCCGAAAGCTTTATGTCTTCAATAAGCATTCTAGCCCCTTAATAAATCTGAATTCACCAGTTCCACTTCCATTAAGCTCAAAATAGAGTGAGTGTCCAGAGAAGACAGGACTCCTGGTGCCCAGGAGAGTCATGAAGTACAGTAGTAAGTCAGGTGGTCCCTTCCACCTAAGGCGAGCAAGTTTCCTCCCAAGGAAAGATCAAATCTCTTTAGGCCAATCGTTTATGGGAACAGAAATGAGACAACTGTAAATGGCAGTTTTACCTGTTAACACTAAGGGGTTTTAGTTGAAAATGTTGATAGCTGGAGTGAAAAATAAGACTTTTCCATAAGGAAATTCTCAGAGTCTCCAGTTGGTCAGGAGTCAACAACCAGAGTGTCTTCTGTTTGTATGGTGTCTCCTAGAATAAATGTAACGGCTCTACGTGGATAAATGAAATTCTAAATAAAAACCATATATTTAAGAAGGGGAAATATTTATCCGAAGACCAAAGCAAAGCTCAAAAAAAAGTAACCTCAACATTTTGAGTGTTGTAAGACCTCCATGTCTTTGTTTTAACTCTTCTCTGCCCAGAATGTTCTTTCTTTCCCCTCCCCAGTACAGGAAAGACTAAGGTCAAGGTGTTACCTCATCTGTTGAAACAGGCCAGGCTTCCCTTGTGTCCACCACCCCCCTTGACCTAGTACTGGCTCCTGGTATGGCCCTTGGGTGTGCATTTATTAGTCAGGTGAGTCTCACCCACCTTCCCCTCCCCGCTCTCTCCTCTAAGAGGGTCTTGGTTATTCACCTTCACATCCTCAGGGATAGGAGGTGGACAGTAGTCACTCATGGTGTTGTACAGGTGCGATCAAATCGACCTTTCTCGTCCTCCTCTCCCACTCGTCACTTCTTCCCTGCTGTGAGCAGAGAGAGACATTTATGGATACTCTCTTTCTTTCCATCATCTCCCTCTCTCTCTGCCCTCTTCTCCATCCAGTAGCATTCTGTTCCCTCAACACTCCTACCTAAGGATGGATTTGCAGAAAAATAACAGAAACCACTGTCTTTCACCAGATGGCATAGCACAGACCACTCTGGGATGGACAGTCTGCAACCGGCTGGTGTGATCTGGTCCACAAGGCCTGGGCCTCTGTGCTCCCAGCCTCACGCTGGTCATTCCCAATGCCATGTATGTGTGTCTTTGAGTTTTACCCACAGGCCCTTCTGTAGATATCTCTAGTCCTGGCCCAAGTTATAATATTGATTCTTTTCTTTTCCTGTAACTCCTGGGAATGGTCCCAGTAAATTTCAACTGACCAGCTGGTGTTTTATTGTTTGCTTCTTACCCTAGAAAGCCTTATAACATAGGCCACAGAGGGACTGCTTATGATGAGTTCAGTATAGTTTCTATTTATTTCTATAAAAAATTGAGCTTCAGGCCCTTGATCAAATCAGAATGTAACCCTCTGTTACAGCATTTTCCCTGTGAATTTGTCCACGACAGTGTAAGTGGTTCTCTGTGAAAGGCCCCTGGTCATACCTTTGAGGGTCCCCCTTCCATACCCCTATGATCCTTTCCCACCATGACTAGTAACAGAAGGAGAAGAGGGAGTCAGGATAAAATGGCTGGATGGCATCACTGATGCAATGGACATGAACTTGGGCAAACTCAGGGAGATGGTGAGAGATAGGGAGGCCTGGCCTGCTGCAGTCCATGGGATCGCAAAGAGTTGGATATGACTGGGTGGCCGAACAGCAACAAATAACAGAAAATTCTACTTGAGCCTCAGATTGAGATGTTTGGGACCCATGCCATGGTGTCTGCCCTAATACCAAGATCCTGTGTCATCTTGGTAACTAAAGGCAATCATCATCAAATTTTGTGCCATGACAACTTGTGTTCACAATTTCTAGTGTGATTTCATGCTCAATAGTCAGTCCCTGGTTTCTAGGATGTGAATGAGCCTGATTTTCTGAATTTCTGTTCACTAATCCCACTCACTTCTTCAAGGACCTTTCTTTTCTCATGAGCATGGTTTCCAAGCTGAGATTAGTGCAGAGTAAGCCCAAGTCCAGCCGGGAGCAGAAATGTCTGGAGAAGGTGTGCCGTCCTGATGTGGATTACACGTTCCTGGGCTGCTGAGCCAGCGTCCAAGATAAAGTCTCAGGAGAAACAGCTGTGATTTGGGTGATTACACGTTTAGCATGGTCAGAGAAGTTTGTGTTACAACTTGCTGATCCCTCTTGGCTCAGACAGTCTGCGCTCTGTGATGTCTCGGTTGGGCTGATACAGAGGCACAGACCTGGCCAGAGAGATGAGTTTTTGCTATGAAGTTTTCAGACAGGCTGTCTGCCCTCTTTAGGTATCTGAGGGCTCAGGCAATACTAGTTCTATCAAACTAACTCACATTGCATACCATGTTTTAAAGGGCACTTTCATAATTGATTTCTTTGATTTGCCCCTCATATGATGAGGGTCTCCATTTGACCATTGGAAAAAATCCATGGTTTGCTGCCCCATCACCCTAGCCACTGTGTTAGCTGTTGCCTCATTTTCTCTCATGATTTTGATCCATTTTCCTTTTAAGAGCCTCTATCATATACAGGCATTTTATTAAAAGCTTCCTCAGATCCCTTTTTTGGAGCGATCAAGGCAGGACTTAAATATATGAGTAATTTGCACAATATTAAGGAACCAGTCAGTGGCAGAATTAATACTTGGAACTTGATTATCCTCAAGCAACCTGAGCTTTACACACCTTACAGCTCACACCTCTCTGCTCTTGATTTTTCCCTCCCTTTCTCTCCCCCACCCCACAGAGGCTCAGGGATATATATGTATGTATCATGAGCCACCTAACTTTACCCTCCCCTACCTTCCTAATGTTATTAATAACATCTGATATAGCCACGCTACACTTATCAAAGCTAAGAAATTAATATTGGACAGATACTCTTAACAGTCTTTTGTCTACTTTTAAATACCTTTTCAAGACTCCATTTTTAAAGTAATGCTGAATTTTAAGACAGAGAATGAAAATACTCAACAATAATATCCAGGCTCTACGGCAACAGGAGTATAAGTCCAAAATAATGGATTTTACCTTCATTATATACTCAAGACTGCTCGATACATAATTTATTCATAGTTAATGGCAAATAAGTCATTAGACAACTTGCTAAAATGACCCTAATGTTTCAAAAGAGATTTTTAAAAGATGCATCAGAATGAAAATATTATTCATAATATGACACAAATTTAAGTATTAATTAGAAATAAGGAAATTTACTCATAAAGACTACACTAAAAATTTTTGCCCTTATTACAGAATTTCAGACTTAGAGAAAAATTTTCAAGAAGAGTCAAAAAATTCTCCAATACTCTTTATTCAGATTCTACCAATGTTAATGTATTACATTTGCTTTTTCACTGCTCTCACTCTTGCTCTCTGTGGAAAGAGAGGGAGAAAAAGAGAACGCTTTTAAGTTGCAGGCATGATATCCCTTTACCCATAAATACTTCAGTGTGTATTTCCTAAAGACAGGAAACTTTCTTACATGATGACAGTACAGTTGTCCAAATCAGGAAATTCCCACTGATGCGATGCTGTTAGCTAACCTGCAGCCCCTATACAGATTGCTCCATTGTGGTAGGCAGAATAACGGCCGCCCTAAAGATGTCCAGGTCCTAATCCCTAGACCCTAGGACTGTGTAGGGTTACACAAGCAAAGTGGAATTAAGGTTTCTGATGTAATTAGGTTGTGAATCAGCTGATTGTGAAATTGAGAGATATCCCTGGATTATCTGGTTGGGCCAATGTGATTATAAGGATTCTTATAATTGAAAGAGGGAAGGCAGGAAAGGGAGTCAGAGTGATGCAATGGGATAAGGCCATCACTGCCAGCTTGAAGATGGAGGAGGTAACAGGAGTCAGGTAGGTGGGTGGCCTCTAGAAACCCAAAAAGGCAAGGGAATGTTTCTCCCTAAAGAATCTGCCTGCCAAAGCAGGAGACACAGGAGATGTGGGTTCGATCCCTGGGTTGGGATGATCCCCTGGAAAAGGAGACGGCAACCCACTCCAGTATGCTTGCCTCTGTTTCATGAACAGAGGAGTCTGGCGAGCTACAGCCCATGGGGTTGCAAAGAGTCAGACACAACTCAGCACGTGAGTGTACATGCATGCACACACAAACACATTTCTCCCCTACAGCCTCCAAGAAGGGGACAAAGCCCAGCTGATTCCTTGATTTTACCCTAGGGAGACCCCCATCAGACTTCTACCGAACTATAAGAAATTTGTGTTGCTTTAAGTCACTGCTGCCAAGTCGCTTCAGTCATATCCAACTCTGCGCGACCCCATGGACTGCAGCCTACCAGGCTTCTCCGTCCATAGGATTCTCCAGGCAAGAACACTGGAGTGGGTTGCCATTTCCTTCTCCAATGCATGAAAGTGGAAAGTAGTGAAGTCGCTCAGTTGTATCTGACTCTTAGCGACACCATGGACTGCAGCCCACCAGGCTCCTCCGTCCACGGGATTTTCCAGGCAAGAGTACTGGAGTGGGGTGCCATTGCCTTCTCCCTTAAGTCACTAAGTTTTGAGTAACTTAGTTACAGGGTCATAGAAAACAAATACACTATTTGTCTCAATAATGTCCTTTATAGCAAAAGAAAATCAGAAATCGTGTCATGTTCAGTTGTCACATCTCTTTCATTTTCTTTAATCTAGAGCAATTCTGAGTCTTTTTTTTTTTGTATTTTGTGACCTTGACATTAAAAAAACAAAAACAGAGACATTTTGTAGAATGTTCCTCAGTTTGGTCTGTCAGATGTTTTCTTTTGACTGGATTCAGGTTGTGTACCTCTGGCAAGGAGATCATAGAAGTAATGCGGATTTTTTTTTCAAGAGGGACCTAAGTAATTACTGGATATGTTAACTTTTATGTTTTTTATGTATTTATTTATTATTTTTAAACCAGAGGATGATTGCTTTACAATATTGTATTGGCTTCTGCTGTATATCAACACAAATCAGCCATAGGTATAAACTTCAACGTTTGATTGGGCTAGTACCCTCTAGGTTTCTCCACAACTGCTGTTAACCTTGTATTGATAATTACCAAGTATCTCACAAGCAGACACTTTGAGACTATATAAATATTCTGTTACTTCTTATACATTTACCCAGTGAGGATGGCTGCCAAATAGAGATTTTCTAATTCCATTATTCTTTCTATATTTATTAGTTGGCATTAATATTGTGAGGTAGAGCTTTTCCATCTCTTCTGTTTATCTAATACTATATCTATTTGTTTTTGTTGTTCTTCAGTCGTGCTCAGTCTTGTCCAACTCTTTTGCAACACCCTGGACTATAACCTACCAGGCTCGTCTGTCCATGGGATTCCCCAGGCAAGCATACTGGAATGGGTAGTCATTTCCTTCTCCAAGGGATCTTCCTGACCCAGGAATCAAACCTACCTCTCCTGCATTGCAGGCAGATTCTTTACTGCTGAGCCACCAGGAAAGCCCATCTGTTTCTATAGTCATATATATTTCTCTTACTTTATTTTTTTGGTCACATGATACTGCTTACAGAACCTTAGTTTCCCAACCAGGGATTGAACTTAGGCCATGGCAGTGAAAGTACTGAGTCCTAACCACTATACCACTAGGGAATTTCTGATTTCTATTACTTTAGATTTATTGATTCCTATTTTATTTAATATTTTGTTTTTGATATTTATTTTGACCTTAAATGTCCCTTACTTAGCCAATGGGGGTACTTGAAAGCTGGCCTCTTACTTTCTGACACATCCTCGTCGTTCTTTGAGCATTGCCTTACTTTCGGCACATCAAGACATTACAGGCTCACCTGTACTTTCCCTGTCCTGAACCTGAACCAGCCACTTCTCCAAGGAGCAAAATTAGGTTTTCGTTAATTCTCAAAATGCCAATAGCCAACAACAACAATGATAACAAAAATAGGTTGCTCAAATGAATGCAAAAACCCTTAAAAATGGTGCTGAATTTTAAGCAAATTGTTCATGAGGCTACTTGGCTTCAGGATACATGGTCTGTTCTCTCCCTGTAGATGATTGCCTATTTTCTGCATTATCGACAAGTATTTTTGGAATACTCATTGCTCTCACAGCCTACCTAGTACTGGTATTCATGGGTTTTATCATGTGACAAAAGCAATTATCACTACTTTAGGAAATTTATTTAAGTCAAGGAAGCAGCAAGAACAAAACATAAACAATACAAACAAAAATAGAGGAAGATCTATTTCTATAAAGTAGGAATATGTGAGGATGTGGGTCGATGCTTAGGAACATTATGTATGTGTGTCTGTGCGTGATCAATGAATGCTCAGGGCCGTTTATTATGGGAAGTCTTTGAAGGACAAATACAATTTATATGAAAATGTGTGTACTTTTTAGCTGTGTTGGAGTGAATACAATCTGGGAAATGAGCTTGGGAATGAAAATGCAGGGACAGCAAATTCTATGATGTGCAGCTGCATAGTTGCGTTTTCTGCCCAACCATTCCTCTCTGTGTCTTGGAGATGTTTGGGAACCCCACTATGGTCTCTAATTCCAAGGAGAGCTCATGCTATGTGCTCATTTTCCATGTTCCAGTTTTTAATCGATTATTGTTGGCTATTCCCATGTATGATGCTATCATTTCATAAGACCAACAACAACATGGCAAACTATTTGGTTATTTCAAACTCTCACCTATTACGGGAGGCTCTAAAGAAGTGCCTAGGGACTTCCCAGTGGTCCAGTGGTTAAGAATCCACCTTGCAATGTAGGAAATTCAAGTTTGATCCCTGATCTGGGAACTAAGATCCCACATGCTGTGGAGCGACTAAGCGCCCAGCCACAACTAGAGAACCCGTGCACCACAACAAAGGATCCCACGTGATACAACAAAGATCCCATGTGCTGCAACTAAGTCCCAACACAGCCAGATAATTTTCTTTTCTAAAGTGCCTAGTCATTCATCAGGGCCCCAACTAGAAAGACTTTGCCATGTTGAGATCAAAAAGGGTAGATATCAAACCATTAGTAGTCTATTCATGTCTTATTAGATTCTAAGAAAAGGCTGGCAAAAACTGCTATGGGCTTAATTGTGCTCTTCTGTTGAGGGTAATGAGGGTTAAAGAAATAATATGATGATGTATGTACTCACGTAGAATTATGGACTGAGAATGTCTCCTAGAGCAATGGTTCTCAAAGTGAGGCCCTGGGACCAGCAATATCCACTTTGCCTGGTAGCTTCTTAGGAAAGCATATCCTCAGACTCTACCCCAGACCTACTGAATCAGAAATCCAGGGGTCAAGGGGCAGGGGATAGTCTGTGTTTTAAGCCCCTTCTAGGGGATTCTGGTGCTGTCTAGAGCATCAGAGAGTGCTATGAACTGTTCTCACAGGCTTCCCCTTGTATTAATCCTTGTTCCTGGTATATCCTGAGTGTCTGCATGTTGGAGCCAACCAAGCATCACCTTGACTTGCAGCTCCCCTTGCTAGAAAAAAGGCTGTAATTGGGGAGGGAGATGTTCAGAATAAGTCTTTGCTAATCACAATGTTAGAGACAATGTTAGCTCCTTTTTGTGCTTCTTAAAACTACTGAGAAACTCTAGGTACTTTATAGTAATGCTGAACTGGTTGATTAATCAAGATTTTTCTCCCATAGAGTACAAAGGCCTTCTTAAAAAGTAGGCAGAGCCTGATGTATCTATTTTTTAAATCCTTTAATATAAGAATTTATCTCACAATTGATTTCTCCACTTTTCATAAGATCTTCTAGTCATTTCCATCCACTAGGTGTGAATAGGCCAAAAGATTACAGACTAGACTTTTTATGATTCATCATTACCATCAAAGAGTGTGAATGTGGTCAGCTTGTTCTGAATGAGTCTGCGAATTATAAAACAAACAGAGCCAAGTCATTTAACATGAGTGATGCATTTGGAATTTGATAACCAAAAAATACATGTAAAGGCATCAAAAGAAGCTCAATGTAAACCTCAGGCCCTGCTGAGTAGCCACAGTTCATGGACTGTTTAGCTGGGTACTCTTAGCTAAGCCTTTCAGCCTGCCAGTGTTTACTATAAACGGAGGCAACACAGCCTTACAGAGTCGTTCACATAGTGGGTAAGTATATGACACTATACAAATTTAGGATAATCAGGTAGGCTACATTTTTGCAGGACCTGAAGTGTGTGCAATTTGGGACCTTCTTATATCTATTAATATATACATTTATATATTTACATATTATATACATATGTGTGTGTGTTAGTCATTCACTTGTTTCTGACTCTACAACCCCACTGTAGCCCACCAGGCTCCTCTGTCCATGGAATTCTCCAGGCAAGAATACTGAAGTGGGTTGCCATTTCCTTCTCCAGTGAATCCTCCTGATCCAGGGATTGAACCCACATCTCCCACATTGCAGGCAGATTCTTTACCATCTGAGCCACTGGGGAAGCCTATATATATATATACACACACCTATATATACCTATATATACCTATATATAATATACATATACTTATATATAATATACATATATATTATATACCTATATATAATATACATATATATTTTATATACCTATATATAATATACACACATATATTATATACCTATATATAATATACATATATATATTATATACCTATATATAATATACATATATATATTATATACCTATATATAATATACATATATATATTATATACCTATATATAATATACACATATATATAATATACATATATATATATAGGCTTCCCCAGTGGCTCAGATGGTAAAGAATCTGCCTGCAATGCGGGAGATGTGGGTTCAATCCCTGGGTCAGGAGGATTCACTGGAGAAGGAAATGGCAACCCACTTCAGTATTCTTGCCTGGAGAATTCCATGGACAGAGGAGCCTGGTGGGCTACAGTGGGGTTGTAAAGAGTCAGACACAAGTGAATGACTAACACACACACATACTCCAGTGTTCTTGCCTGGAGAATCCCAGAGATGAGGGAGCCTGGCGGGCCGCCGTCTATGGGGTTGCACAGAGTCGGACACGACTGAAGCGACTTAGCAGCAGCAGCAGCATATACCTATATAATATATATATATATGTATATATGTGATCACAAATGCAAAAGTAAGTATAGAACTGCTCAGAAGAGGCCTGTGAGCTCCGTTACCTCCCGGGGAAAGCCACTCTGTGTGGTTCCTGTATTTATTTTAAGCCAGGGGAAGGCAGAGCAGTTGCTTCCTCTCTGTCACTGTGTCATGGGGCGTGTGCATGACTGTACTTCCCTTCCACTGCAGACACCTCAGCCGCCGTCTGGCCAGGAGAACCTGTTTGGTGTGCTCACTGCATGACGACAGTGGGTGCGGCTGGGAGGGGAGTGCCAGCCTCTAGAATGTGCCTGGCGGCTGCAGAATCAGACTTCTGCCCAAGAAAGAAAGAGCGCCCTGGGGCAGGTATTCGCTGAGGCCAGGGTGGACAGCTTGAGGGGCAGAGCCCACACTATCTTCAGTAAACCTTTTAATCTCAGAGGTGGATAAGGCCAAACTCAGTTCTTAAAGATCATTTCTTAAAATAGAACTGTGTCCACTTCCATCCTCAAGGAATTATATACCAGAGACAGTCCAGTACTGGAGTCAGGCCCAAGCCTGCTCTAAGCGTTCACCATACAGAACAGAACATGAACTCTGGACAACAAGGACTCAGACCTTGATGTTTCAACCAGGACTCAGTGCTAGATTATTTTTATTAAAGCAAAATAAAATTGCACAACAAGACCAATGCTATTTTAATGAGCTGAAAGATCTGAACTCCTAAGTTAGTCTGTGAGATGGTAAAGGATAATAATAGTGTCCTTCAGTTTCTTTAGGGAGCCCATTTCACTGGGGACCCCAGAGTATCCTGTGGATATCTGCTCACTTATGTGGCATTGTGAAGAATATTCTGATCAGAAACCACTGAGCAGAGCTTCAGTGTAGGACTTAGACACTTCAGTTAGTTCCCTTTTATCAAAGGAAAATGATTTTTGATGGTTATTGATCTAGTACTAAAATAGAACCATCACACACCCACCTAGAACCCTGAAAGTCTATTTTGTAACTTTCTAAAATAATCTAGGAGAAAGGCTTGTCACCTGTGAGTGATGAACACAAATGTATCTAGGCCTAGATCAGCATCTGAAATCAGGAACTCTAGCTTTTGTTCATATGACATCATTATGTTGGTGGTTTAGTCGCTAAGTTGTGTCAGACTCTTGCAACCCCAAGGACTGTAGCCTGCCCGGCTCCTCTGTCCATGGGATTCTCCAGGCGAGAATACTGGAGTAGGTAGCCATTCCCTTCTCCAGGGGATCTTTCCAACCCGGGATCAAACCCAGATTTCCCACACTGCAGATGGATTCTTTACCAGCTGAGCCACCAGGGAAGCCCTGACATCATTACATTAAGGAAATTTGTAGCAAGTTTTCCTCACTGACTCTTGAGTGTCTCAGGAACTCATTGCACAGCTAGACGATGAGACCCAGCTCTGGTGAGACCCTGGACTGTGTGGTGGGGATGGAGCAGTGCACAAGACAGACAAAATGCCACCCTTATGGAACTCACCTTCCAGTGGGGGAGGCATAATAAAAGATGGATGAAATATGTGTTAGTCAACCATGGAGCATTTCCTATGGTACAGTACCATTCTAAGAACTGTACAAAGAGGAAGCCTACAACCTGATGAGGTGCGTACTATTATTATTCCCATTTTATAAATGAGACAAATGGACAACAGCGAGATTTCATCTTGACTACCTGGTAAGTAGCACAGCCTGGCCTTGAACTCAGGCACACGGACCCCAAGGACATATCTGCAGCTCAACCACCGTATTATACTGCCTCTACGTGACACAGTGATGTCTAGTAGGGTAGAAGGGAAAATTGTTCTCTACGAAAGAAAAAGAAAACTGGGAAGAGGGGAAAGAAAACATTTAGGGGATAGGGTGGAGCTTGTGGGTTTAGGCAAGCTGGTCCAGGAAGCCTCACTAAGATGCCATTGGAGTAAAGACCTGGGTGGCACGGCTTTCTGGAGAAAGCACTTTCCAGGTAGAGGCATGGGGTGGGGTGGGGGGCATGCAGAGGCCCCAAAGAGGAAGCGACTACGTGACTGCGGGTGAGTGAGGAGGGGGTCAGAGAGGGAAAGCGGGTTGAGAGGGGGCCAGGATGCACAGTGCAGCATCTTGAGAACATTACAAGGACTTTGGCTTTCAGAGTGAGATGGAATGCTATCAGAAGCTTCTGTAATAGGGAGCAGTGTGGTCTGAGTTATGCTGTAATAGGAGGAGCCTGGCAGTGGTGTTAAGATAGAAGAGGGCAAAGGTAAAAGGAGGGAGGCAAGATGGGAGGAGATCGCAATCATCTGTGCAAAAGATAAGGGGGCCCAGGACTCCCCTGGTGGTCCAGGGATGAAGAATCCACCTGCCAATGCAGGAAGATCCCACATCACGCGGAGCAACTAAGCTCGTGTGCCACAACCACCAAGTGTGCACACCCTAGAGCCCGTGACCTGCAGCAACAGAGCAGCCACCACACTGAGAAGCCTGTGCAGTGCAACTAAAGAGCAGCCCCTGCTTGCTGCAGCCAGGGAAACCTGTGCGCAGCACCAAAGACCTAGCACAACCAAAAATAAACAAATAAAAATTTTTAAAAGATAAGGGGGCCTGGGTTAAGGAGACTGCAGTGGGAGTGATGAGAAGTGATCCAATGCTGATTATGCTCTGAAGGCAGACCAGCGCAGCAAGATCTACTGTGAGAGGAAGGGAAGAGTCAAGAATGACTTTAAGGTGCTTGGCGTGTGTGTATGTGCTTAGTCACTCAGTTGTGTCTGACTCTTTGCAACCGCATGGACAGTAGCCCTCCAAGCTCCTTTGTCCATGGGGATTCTCCAGGCAAGAATACCGGAGTGGGTTGCCATGCCCTCTTCCAAGGGACCTTCCCAACCCAGGGATTCAACCCAGGTCTCTGGCATTCCAGGTGGATTCTTTACCATCTGAGTCACCAGGGAAGCCCTAAGGTACTTGAACTGAAGGCCAAAAGGATGGGAAGACTGAGGCAGAAGGGGAGAAGGAGGCAGAAATCAGGAGCTCAGCCTTGTATTATGCCAGGGATTTTGCTATCTGTCCAAATGGAGATTTCAGTTGGGAAGTTGAATGTGATCTTGAAAGTTCATGGGGGGCTGTTCAAGATGGCTAAAGATATAAATGTGAATGTTGTCAGTTTAGAGCTGAGACTAGCTGAGAAAACCAAGAGAGTGAGTACAGACAGATGAGAGATGGGGAGCAAGACCTGAGCCTTGGATGGTTTCTGCTCCATTAGGAGAGAACTTCTGTATTAAGAGGTCAGAGAGATGAGGAACAATCAGCAAAGGAGACCAAGAAGGGGTGATCTGTGAGGCAGGAGAAAAGCCACACAAGCCCACAATATCCTGGAAAGCCAAGAAAAAATGTTTTAAGGAGAAAGAAAGGAATGGTCACTTAAAGGAAGCTGAAAGACACAAGAAGTGAAGGCTGAGAATCGGCCACTGAGTTTTACACCCTGGAGGTCCTGGCCTAATCGCAGTGGTTGGAGAGGTTTCTTGAAATCTAACTGTTTCAAATGAGACTGGGAAAAAAGAAACCAGAGAAGGTCCTGATGGACAACTCTTCTGTTGTCCACAAGGGAGACAACTGTAAAAAGGAGCAGAAAACGAGGGCAGTAGCCGAATGCAGCCTGGGTTCCAGGGACCTGTTTTCAATATGGGAAAAATCCAGAAGAGAACAGAAAACCCATGACACAGGAGAGAGGATGAAGCATCCTGCTTCAGGGGGTGGGTGCGGTCCTTGATGAAGGAAGGGAGGAGCCCTCCTGCTGGCCTTAGCTGGGGACTGTGACAGTGGGTGGGGGATAGAGGGCAGGTTGGATGCGGCAGGACAAGTGGTGGTACAGGCTCTCTTCCAAGGGCTTCTCTTTGCGCCCTGTCTTAGGAAATAGGTTATTAGCAGAGAGTGGCATGGGGAGGAGGTGTGAGAGATTTGGAGAAGGAGAGAGAGGCAAATAGACTTCGAGGAGAATGGAAAAACCATCAGCCTAGGGAAATGGAACCCGATTGCTCACAACCCCTTGAGGTTAATGAGGATGAATTCAAAATGTGACTGTAAAATGTGCATGGGATTCTAGTGGGACTCTAGGGGAGGGATTCTAATGACTGATCGTGGCATTTTACATGGGTGAAGGGGACTGTGATGGAAAGAGGGTAGAGGGGAGAGTGTAAATGTGGTGGGTTCAATGGATCACAGGTTCTAACAGGATGGGGGTATTATTAGAGTCTGGCCACTGGAGAGCCTGACCTCCTAAAATCAGAGGCAATGATAAGAGACTGGGTGCTTGCAACTGAGGTTCTGGAAGAGGTACAATGACCTGGAATGGCAAGGTCTAGATGTGGTTGCCAGAGTGAGTAGCTGAGTGAGCATGTTTTACTAGAGAGTTTACTTGGTCAAGCACCACAAATCTCTTTCCTTCAATCCTGTCCCAGTGGAACACATCTCACTACATTTTGCAGAAGTTTACTTTTCAAGCGAAGCCGAATGAAATCTTTGTTTACTGGCAGTTCCTAAGCCGTGAGTGAACAATCACAATTCACAGATACCCTGACCGTCTGCATCCCGAGCTCAGACACGTGACTGGGACATTTGGTAGAAATGGAAGGGTTTGAATCTCAAATGAATATTAGCGTACATACTTGGGGTTGATGAGGTATACTTGAGTCATTTCTGTGAAGCCCGTGGTTTAAGTAGGGGTATTGGATTTGCTCTAACCAAATATCAGATTACTGTATTTCCTTTTGTGGTTGCCATGTGCATTCTGCAAACTTGCCTTCTTTGAAGTGTTGCCCTCTAGGCAAAGAATTTGAAAACCATTTACCCAGAAATCCTTAATCAGAACCCTTAATTGGACTGAAATGGTTTCAGCAATTGAGTTAACTGAAAAGAAAAATATCTCAAGAATAGAAGCTCATATTAATTATCTCACTGAAAATAAAAAAAAAAGACAAAGAACTATGAAAAATTTCCAAGTGAACTCAAAGGATGGGCAAAATTTGGGTTTCACTGTCTATATTACCTATAATGCTGAACAGTAAAAATAAGGATTAAGAAAGAACAAGATCCATACTGTATGCCTGCAAGACGAAGAGTATAGAATGTCTTGTCCTAATAAGTCATGATTATTCCTGTTGGTTATTCAAACTGGGGATAATGTTGGTGGTTAACCATATGTCCCTCCAGAGGAGGCTGCTGGGGTGGGGTGGTCTATCAAAGACCATCAGGACATGGCCCCCAAACCCTTAGGAGCTAACAAAATCTCCTGCTTGCTTTCAAGAGTATGTAGCCATTTTTCAATTTTGTATGGAATTTTTGGGTTTTTTTAATGAAAATATTTTATTGAAATATATTTAAAAAAAGAATTCATAAGATCCAAAATCTTCCAGAAAGATTATAATAATCATGCTTTAGGCAATGTGAGTGACACAGAGAGGGCACCTAATTTTTTTAATGAAGCCATGAATGCCTTAGTCTGTAAAGTCAAAGTCCCACACTTCAGGAAAAAAACTGTTAGCAGAGACTTAGTTAGCAATAAACCATATTCAACCCCACCATCTCCTTTCCTGAGCTTTCTATTTGATCAAGGATTCTCCATTTGCTGTGTGTATAGAAAGTAGAAAATTGAGAAGGCTCTGAACTGACCAGGATAATTCTTTTAAAAAATCTTCACCATGTTACAGTAAAACTGTTCAAGGGCTTTTCCCCTTCTGCTCATTTGAATGGCCCGAGATACTAGATCAAAATGAAGGCCTGTTTTCAGGAGTTTGTGAAAGCACATCAGAACAGGATAAGACAGGAACCCAGGCTTCCACCATTGGGCAACAGATGCTTCGATATACCATGCAATGGGTGGGTTTCCAAAGAAATGTGTCAGAGCCCTGGAATGCTATGAGTAGGGCTGTGCCTGATCTGAGCATGTTAGAGGTCTCTCTGTCTTGGGGTTCCAAAGAAATGAAAAAACTCACCTATTTCTGTCACAGCTGGAAACAAGATTGCCTGCTGGGGAAATATCAACAACCTCAGACATGCAGATGATACCACTCTAATCAGTTCAGTTCAGTGGCTCAGTTGTGTCCGACTCTTTGCGACTCCATGGACTGCAGCACGCCAGGCCTCCCTGTCCATCACCAACTCTCAGAGCTTACTCAAACTCACGTCTATCAAGTCAGTGATGTGATCCAACCATCTCATCCTCTGTCGTCCCCTTCTCCTCCTGCCTTCAATCTGTCCCACTCTAATGGAAGAAAGCAAAGAGGAACTAAAGAGCCTCTTGATAAGGGTGAAAGAAGAGAGTGAAAAAACTAGCTTAAAATTCAACATTCAAAACACTAACAATGTTGAGTCCCATCACTTCATCTAGTCCCATCCAGGATTTTCCCAACCCAGGGATTGAACCCAGGTCTCCAACATTGCAGGCAGATTCTTTACCAGCTGAGCCACCAGAGAAGCCTCTCCAGTCCTATCACTTCATGGCAAATAGATGGGGAAAATGTGGAAACCTTATAAACTGGCCCAACAATTATCTTTCCCCATTTTCTTTCAGATTAACCCCAAACATATACTTTTCAGTTTTATAAGAAGTCTTTCCAGGTGGGAGGGAGGGGCCATGTGTATACTATACCGATGGCTGATTCACGCTGATGTACAGCAGAAACCAACGCAACGTTGTAAAGCTTATCCTCCAATTAAAAATAAATAAATTTTAAAAATATCAAAACTATGATTCTATCATATAACAGCATTCTGGAAATGACAAAAATATAGAAATGAGAGGGGCATAAATTAGGAGTTTGGGATTAAAATACTACTGTATATGAAATAGACAACCAACAAGAACCTATTGTATAGCATAAGAAATTATACTCAGTGTCTTGTAATAACCTGTAATGGAAGAGAATGTAAAAAAAGAATATATATGTGTTTGTATATGTATCTATGTATAGCTGAATCACTTTGAAACTAACACAGCATTGTAAATCAACTATACTTTAATAATTTTTTTTAATTAAAAAAAAGAAAAGTCTTTCCAAGGAGAAGTTCAAGTGGATTTTCAGCTACTCAGCCAATTATTCTAATTCTAAGACATAGAATTATTTTCAAGTTGTTTGGTGGTGTGTGGTATGTGGTGAGGGGTGTGTGTGTGTATGATTTTTAAGAGCATGTTAATACTAGATCAATCTAAAGAGAGAAGAAGCTTCCTTCTGGGGAAGGGACAGGATTCATGCCCACAAAGGGAGCCTAATCCTAATGGCCTGGAACAGTGAGAGCATATTTTCAGGACATGCTGAGCTAACCAGTTTAAACTTGCCAAAGGATGCTTTTCCCCTTGGCTCACAGCTCTTCATTCATATTGGCTCTGGCCATCCCACTCATTTTATTTTTAATTCCTTATTCATTTTCAGATCTTTCCATATAGGGTTACTGAGGAATTGTTCATTCCAGACCTGCCCTTGGTGACACTCAACTAGAAGATTGTCAGCTTTTAGAAATCTTGTTCTTGTCACGTTTCCTCCATGCCCAGTGTAAGAACACTTCAAGTATTAATACTTAATTACAGAAAGTGGTGAGTTTTGAGAATATCAACTTTAAGGAAGTTGGCTCTAGACTATTTTCAGTGGCATTTGGTAAAAATAATTCATTCAAATGAAGTCTAGACTGGAAAAATTAGTTGAGGAGGAAAAAATAAATCCCCACACAGAAGAATTCCAGATACCTCAAGGAGGTGGAGGGTAGCTCCCCACCCTTTATGTGTGGGCAGCATGTTGTGACTTCCTTCCAAAGAGAATGGTATGGAAAAGGGGGGAAATAATAACTTTACAGTGGAGAAACCTGGCAAGCACTACCTCAGCCAGGTCATCAAGGTCAGCATCAACAATGATAAGTCATGTTGACAGTGTGTATCCGTGATACAATTAAATGGCACTGACCCTTGTGGTCGCTCCCCCTAAAAACACACAAGCCTAATTTAATGATGAGAAAAACAGACAAATCCCAATGGGGGGACATACTGCAAAACACGTAGTCAATACTCCTCAAAACTGTCAAGGTCATTGAAAACACGGATAGTCTGAGAAACTGTTACCGCCAAGAGAAGCTAAAGACTAGACGCAGCATGGTGTCCTGGTGCACTCCTAGAACAGAAAAAGGACATTAGGTAAAAACTTGGGAAATCTGAATAAAATATGGATGCTAGTTGAAAATAATCTATCAATATTGGCTGGTTAATTGTAATAACATACCCTTCTGATGTAAGATTTAATGGGGGAAAACTGGATATACGGTTTATGGGAATTATCTAAAATATATACTAAATGTTTCTATAAATCTATAACTTTTCTAAAAAATAAAATCTATTTTATTTTGGCTGACACAAAAAGGAATGAAATAATGCCATTTGCAGCAACACGGAAGGATCTACAGATTATCCTACTAAGTGAAGTGAACCAGACAAAGACAAATACCATATGATAATGCTTATATGTAGACTCTTAAAAAAATGATACAAACGAACTTAACAGAAACAGACTCACAGACTTATAAAACAAAATTTTTTTTTGTTACCAGAGGGGAGAGGTAAAACTGAAACTGAAGGCGCTCAGTCGTGTCCGACTCTTTGCGATCCCATGTACTGTAGCCTACCAGGCTCCTCAGTCCATGGAATTTTCCAGGCAAGAGTACTGGAGTGGGTTGCCATTTCCTTCTCCAGGGGATCTTCCCAACCCAGGGATCGAACCCGGGTCTCCTGCACTGCAGGCAGACGCTTTACAGTCTGAACCACCAGGGAAGCGAGGGGGCATAAATTAGGAGGTTTGGGATTAACATATGCACACTGCTATAAATATAAATATAATAACCAACAGGACCTACTATATAGCACAGGGAACTGTACTCATTATCTTGTAATAAGCTATAATGGAAGAAATTATAAAAAAGAATATATGTATTGTACATATATATGAATAACTGAATCGCTTTCTTGTATAACTGAAACTAACATGACATTGTAAATCAACTATATTCCAATAAAGACTTTTTTGGCTGAAAGATAAAAGTCACTTCTCTCATAGAGTCAGTCTGGTGCAGAATGTCTAACTGTGAATCGGGCAGTTCTGGGTAGTGGGAACCCTGTGAATATGATCTCCACAGGCCAGCAATGCTGTGACAAGAAGTATATTCTGAGGCTCGCAACTTCCTCATTCTGCACCGTTCCCCTGATAGAGATGACAGCTGATACTTACTTTACCTATTCATTGCTTTCCACCTGCACAGCAACCAGTATTATGAAGTAGCTGAGTGCTACTTTAATCATTACTTTATCCATGAAGAAAATGAAACCTAACAAGTTAAAGGACCCAAGATCACCTTCCCTGTAAGGGTGAAGCTAGAGATGGGATAAAAATCCAGGCAGTTGGGGCCCAAGAGCCAGAGTTCTTTTTTTAATTGGAGTATAATTAATGTATAATATTGTGTTAGTTTCAGGTATACAGCAAAATGATTCAATCATACATATATGTTTTTTCATATTATTTTCCATTGTATTAAGAGGTTTAGTTCTGAGCTCTACAGTAAATCCCTGTTGCTTATCTATTGTATGTATAGTAGTTTGTATCTTAATCTCATACTCATTTATCTCTGCACCCTCCCTTCCACTTTGATAACCATAAGTTTGTTTTTCATGCTTGTGAGTCTGTTTCTATTTCATATATAGATGCATTTGTGTTATTTTTCAGACTCCACATATAAGTGGTATCATTTATTATTTGTCTTTGCCTGACTTACTAAGTATAATATTCTCTAGATCCATCCATGTTGCTGCAAATGGCAATATTTCATCTTTTTAAGGTAGAGCCAGTGTTCTTTTAATCTCTATTTGTGGACTTCCCTCCCCCATTCACCTCTTCTCTTCCAGGGACCCGGGGGCTCATACACTCTTCAACAAGAATTATCCATACGAATGGCCAAATTTGTTATGACCCAAGGTGTCGGAGAAGGCAATGGCACCCCACTCCAGTACTCTCGCCTGGAAGATCCCATGGACGGAGGAGCCTGGTGGGCTGCAGTCCACGTGGTCGTGAAGAGTCGGACACGACTGAGCAACTTCCCCTTTCAAGGTGTCAGCAATACTGTGTGGACTCTGCAGAGGAATAATGGAGGAGGGGCAGGGCTGGGAGAAGGATGGAAAGCATTGCTCTCTGAAGTTATGCCTGGTTTCTAATTACGACGTTGGCTCCGATCCCATGCTCAGATCCCCTACACGGACACGCAGTGGTATTGAATCCCATCCTATAGTTGATTCTAGCCCTAAACCTAACATTGTGCCCATCTGATGTCTTGGAAACAACCCAACCTTGGGTCATTTTCAAGTGGTTTCTGTAATAAGCATTAGTGAACCCACAGCTGTGCCTAAGTGAGGATTTGTGAGGCTGAGCCTACTTTCCCAACCCTGTATTTCACAAAGGTTCCTTCCCTTTTATTTACCTAATAAGGTGAAATTGTATACACCAGCCCAAACGAAGAGCACTAGGCGCTCTTTCATGTTTGCAAAAGATGGGCCTAAGACTTTGAGAGAGTCATTTAAACAGCAACTTCTCAAACTCTGCCCTTTTCCATAAATTTCCTTAAATGGTCAGAAAGTTCACAACTTAATAAAGACCCTTAGAAAGGCTAGTCAAAGAATAGACCCATTCAGTAAACTCCATAAATACAGGGAGCTAAAAACATAAAATATTCCATCATGACTTCCTGTTGGAAAAGTCAAAGTTAGTTCAGATCACTTAGAGTGAAGACCTCATCTCTAGAAAATGCTGTTTGTTTTAAAAGTTCCCTGGGGTGTGCGATGGTGACAAGTTTTCTTTTTTGCCCCCTCTTTTGGTTATCTGTGTTTTCTAATGTTCCTACAGTGGAGTTGTATTGTTTCTGTCACAATAGAATTAAACAAGTAAAGCTATAAAAAAAGAAAGGGCAGATGGCTGTCTTGGCAGGAAAGGGCTCACCTGGACAATCATGGCGTGAAGGTGCCCTGGAGGGCTCCTCCTGTGGCTGAGCAGTGTGCAAAGCAGTGCCCTGGTTTGAGGGAGGTTTTGTCTAGCTGTGTCAGTACTCTGGGGAGTGCCGTTTAACACTGTTGGTGGATTGAAGATTTGGTAGAGAGTTCAAATATTCTGGTTCCATGGAATGAACCAATAATTTGAAGACAATTCAGAAAACAAAACAAACAAAACTACAAATGGCTGAGATTGGAACACAGACCAATATCAAGGCTTCTCCTTGGCTCAGTGGTAAAGAATTCACCTCCAGTGCAGGAGTCGTAGCAAGAGCCACAGTTTTGATCCCTGGTATAGGAAATGGCAACCCACTGCAGTATTCTTGCCTGGGAAATCCCATGAAAAGAGGAGCCTGGCAGGCTATAGTCCATGGGATCCCAAAAGAGTAGGACATGACTGAGCAGCTAAACAACACTAATCCATCTGGAAGAGAGGAGTGAGGTTAAGTCAGTTCAGTTCAGTTCAGTTCAGTCGCTCAGTCATGTCCAACTCTTTGCGACCCCATGAATCGCAGCATGCCAGGCCTCCCTGTCCATCACCGACTCCCAGAGTTCACTCAGACTCACATCCATTGAGTCGGTGATGCCATCCAGCCATCTTATCCTCTGTCGTCCCCTTCTCCTCCTGCCCCCAATCCCTCCCAGCATCAGAGTCTTTTCCAGTGAGTCAACTCTTTGCATGAGGTGGCCAAAGTACTGGTGTTTCAGCTTCAGCCTCAGTCCTTCCAAAGAAATCCCAGGGCTGATCTCCTTCAGAATGGACTGGTTGGATCTCCTTGCAGTCCAAGGGACTCTCAAGAGTCTTCTCCAACACCACAGTTCAAAAGCATCAATTCTTGGGTGCTCAGCCTTCTTCACAGTCCAACTCTCACATTGAGGTTAAGTCAATGGACTTCAAAAACTAAGGCTTTCCTTCTGAAGCTAGTGTATTATTTTCTTGTTTCCCTCTGCTCAGAAAAGAACAAGGGAAAAAATTAATTTAGACTGACATGTGAAGACCTTTTATCAACCTCATTTAGTCCAAGTTTAGCTCATCGTGTAGTTGAGTCATGATTTAGGGGACTGGACTCAGCTCCAAAGTGGGCCCATGTTATCCAAGCCAGGGGCTGGCAAATTTTTTCCGTAAAAGGCCAGATAGTAAATATTTGAGGATTTACGTGCCCTATGGTCTCTGTTAGCAACTACTGAACACTGCTGTTTTATGGAAAAGTAGCCAAGAGTGACTTTGTTCTAATAAAACTTTCAGAAACAGCTAGTGGGCAGCATTTGACCCACAACCATTGTTTGCTGACCCCTGGCCTAAGCCAATCATAGTCATCCATAACTCTTGCTAGTGATTTGGGTACCCAAGCTTAACCCAATCAGCAAAAAGCATTTTCCTGGTGATAGTCACTGGTTCAGAGAAAGACGTATGACCTAAATTGGCCCAATCAGGGAGGAGAAAGATTTTCACTTGATGTTTGGCAGAGGAGAGAGGGGTTTGATCCGCTAACCCCTACATGAATGAGGAAGCATACAACCCTGATTGTTACTGGCAATAACAACTATGACTCTACAACTATGTGGGGAGCCAGCCTTCAGATGAAACAGACTCTGGATGACAGAAGAGAAAGATAGAACTTGGATCCTTGATGGTACCATCAGCCATAGCATAATTTAACCCACCTGACCTCTGAATTTTCAGTTCAACATTTGTTTGTTATAAAACCCACTTCAACTTGGGATTTCTATTATTTACAGCTAAACACATCCTAGCTGATGGGAAATTTTAAAATAAGTATAAAGGCTCTCTGAGTCTGCAAACCCTGAAAAGAGCTGACATATTTTTCCTATAAAATTTCCTTTCTGTCTTTATAAATAAATGTAGAAAAATAGGGAATAAAATATATAAATCTTTTTAATTGCCTAGATTGGTGATAGTGTATCTTTCAGTGGGGTAGAAAAGGTTTGGGCTTCCCTGGTGGCTCAGATGGTAAAGAATCTGCCTGCAATGCAGGAGACCCAGGTTCGACTCCTGGCTCAGGAAGATCCTCCGGAGAAGGAAATGGCAACCCATTCCAGTATTCTTGCCTGGAGAATGCCATGGACAGAGGAGCCTAATGGGCTATAGTCTGTGGGGTCACAAAGAGTCAAACAAGACTGAGAAGATAGCACAGAGGTTTACCTAAAACGGCCTGTAACTTACGGAATTGTGAAATGTCTGGGTGGGAGAACACTTTCTCTGTTATGAGACTAGGAGGATGGATGCAGAGGCTTTTAAGGACCTGGGCTTTCTCTCTGTTTTCCATTCACAACCTTGATCTTAAGTGCAGATCTTTTCCCTTCTTCATCTTCAAACTCTAAACATAAGAAAGTATTTTACATAAGCAACATCTCTTTGAAATTTATGTTACTTACAGCAGTTTTGTTAAGTTATTTAGATGGCGCTAGTGGTAAAGAGCCTGCCTGCAAATGTAGGAGACTTGAGATGCGGGTTTGATCCGTGGATTGGGGACATCCCCTTAAGGCATGGCAACCCACTCCAGTATTCTTGTCTGGAGAATCCCATGAATAGAAGAGCCTGGTGGGCTACAGTCCATACGGTTGAAAAGAGGATGCGACTCTTTACAGTAGTAAAGTACAGTAGGATGCGACTGAAGTAGTACAGTAGGATGCGACTGAAGCAACTTAGCACACATATTCATTTTAGTCTCTTTTATTTGTATGAATTTATATAGCTTTGATAATCTGTGAAAGTATCTTAATAAAATAAGAGAACTTGAGTTTTAGAATTGTTTTTCTTCCAAGCAGGTCAAATCTGTGTAGTATTAACTTAGTCATCTTCCTAACATTCTTAAGGATTAATTTGGATAAGATATATTTCATTTCCCTCATCGTATTAATATTTAAATTGAGATACAGAAAGGTGAAAGATGAGCAAGTTCAGTCTTGCAAAACAAGTACTAAATATTATTACTCATTCAAAAATATATTGCTGAGAGCCTACTAAGAGCTAGGCACTGCTCTAGACCTTGTTACAACACAAAGTCCCTGAGGTCCTGGAGCTTGTATTTTAGAAGGAGAGAGATGAAAAAACACATAAGTCTTAAGTTAGGTGGTAATAAGTGGGAAGAAGAAACAGAAAGCACAGGAAGAAACAGAGAATGATTGGGCAGGAGGGAGACGTGGCATCTAATTGTGGTCATCCTCACGTGGGAAGGCTCTGAGCTGGATGGGCTCCTCGTTTGAGATACAGCAGAGGGGCCACGTTGGCGGGAGCAGAATGAAGGAAAACGAGGACTAGAGTGGACGGGTTGGAGGGGTGGGACGGGCATAGCGTATGAGGACCTCAGAGGCTGTATAACCGCTTTGGGTTTTATTCTGAGAAAGAGGGGAATTGCTAGGGAAGGTCATTAGCCTACAGACTCTTTAACAAGCCTGGATGTCCCCAGTGATACCAAAACAGTACCATTAAGAATTCTTACTGTTCATCAAGCTGATTTAAAGTCTTTACAAGCAGTTGAGGAGCTATTTATTAGATAAATGGAAGGGATTAATTCATCACCCCCTTTCAGTGCCACTTATTCTACCAGGGTGTCTTTGAAACTCTCTTCATAAAAATATTTTCCCCTTTGGGTCCCTTTATGCCTGGTAGATTGTGTTTCTGTAACACTTGTCTTTTCATTCTTTTGTCATAGATTATATAGAATGAACTATATTATTTATCAAGCCTGCCTTGATAAATAATAATTATTTACCACCCTGCCTGGTTCATAAGAGATGCTCAAAAAATTAATTCAACAAGTAAATGAAAGAATGAGCACAGAAAAATATTTTATTATGATAAAAGATTCTCTATATAATTATTTCTATAAAATAAATTTCTCAGAGTTTAATATGAAAAATCTAACCTAGGATCACTGAAAAAGACAGATTACAAGCATTTCTTTCATCTTTCTTACATCACATTTTTTTCTTTTAAAAAATCAAATCATAAAATCAAAATCTGCATTGTGGTGACAGTTTTCGTAGGCGAATTCCATTTGTAGGTAATGACAACACCTAAGTTTTCAAGAATTCTCTAGAAAGAAATTCAAAATACATTTTTGGGGTATTTTACACATGCTAGTTATTTCATTTTTCATAGAGCATCCTTCAAATATAGCAATGTGAATACCTTACTTTACAATTGTGAAAACAAAAATATGTGCAATTCTCCAAATTTTAGACTCAAGAAGGTAAAACTAAAGGAGCATGAAACTTACACCCCACTTCCAGACATCTAGTTTGAAAGTGTCATTCACTCCGTCATGTCCAGCTCTTTGTGACTCCATGGACTGTAGCCCACTAGGCTCCTCTGTCCATGGGATTCTTCAGATAAGAATACTGGAATTCTCTTCTCCAGGGGATCCTCTTGACCCAGGGATTGAAACCGTGTCTCTTGTTGCATCTCCTTCATTGCAGGCAGATTCTTTGCCATCTGAGCCACCAGGTAAGACCTTCTAGTTTATAGGATTTTATTAATATAAAAGTGATAGCTGCCAGTAGAAATGTAGGGTTGGAAAAGTTTAATAACACATAGGATAAAATTTCTTCTGGCTAAAATTTTAATAGTCAAACAACAAATTACTAAATGTTTTCTTTCAAAGAAGTTTTTTTTTTCTTCTCATCAGAACTGATTCTATTCACTCCCTAATTTTGCAAGAACTCAAATTCTGGAAATACTGACCAAAAGATACAGCACCTAGGTACAAGTGACTACTGTGAAGGAGGTGCTTAGTGAAATGTCCATTTTTAAAAAGGTTACCAGAGAAGGTCTTGGACATATGCTAAGTAGGCAATACAGTAGCCACTTGCCACATGTGGCTATTTAAATTTAAATAAAATTAAATAAATATAAAAATAAAGAACCTCAGTTGCACTGCTGCTGCTGCTAAGTCACTTCAGTCGTGTCCGACTCTGTGCGACCCCATAGACGGCAGCCCACCAGGCTCCCCTGTCCCTGGGATTCTCCAGGCAAGAACACTGGAGTGTGTTGCCATTTCCTTCTCCAACGCGTGAAAGTGAAGTCTCTCAGTCGTGTCCGACTGTTAGCGACCCCATGGACTGCACTAGCCACATGTAAAGGGTTCAATAGACTGGTGTGGTGAGTGGCTACCTTGTTAGGAAACTCACATATAGAACATTTCTATCTCTGCAGAAATTTCCACGTTTCTATCTCTGCAGAACAGCACTACCTTAGAAAGTGCAAAGAGAGGAATCAGGCTGATGAAATCTTTAATAAAAGTAGGTGAACAACTCACTCTGGAAAAGGAAACATGGATTCTGGGGAAAAGGTGTCTTCCCACACTGGAGTGGCTCTTTGGGAACACAAACGAGTTTCAAGACAAGATAGAAACAACAGTTGTTTGTTTGGATGTTCAGAAATGTTACTAAAATTCCACACCAGAAATTATTTTAAAACTTTCCTTACCCTGGAACCAGAGGCAATATTTTATTATACATAAGGAACTTTCTTAGAGATAAAAATAGGCAGCTTTTCAAATGAAAGAAAATGTGCTAAGAGCAGTATCCTCCAAAGATCAGTGTGGTCAGCAATGTTTTCTAAAATGATTGTAAATTACCTGGAAGACATAATACATGGTTTAATCTTCCAGGTGGTACTTTGCTGAAGTTTGGTGCTAACTATCAAATCAATGGAGACAGAAGGAACTTTTTGGGAAAAGCTCACAGGAACTGGAGTGAGCAGAAAGGTGAAATGTAAAATTCAGTGAAAACTGGTATTGATTATTGTATGTAAAGGAAAATAATGCAAATCAGATGAACTAAATGATGGTCTCTGAATCCAGTTTCATGTCTAAGACAAAATCAAGAAATTATGTGGACTAATCCTTTGGTTCCCATTTCTTGCTTATGGCTAAAAGGAACCCCTCTGGGCAGACCGAGTAGAGAAAGTTTTTCTTCCTCTGGATGGATGCAGGCCTGTGCCAGGGTGTGTGGTTTGGCAAGAGAGGCTCCGTGCTGGATTTTAGTATTGTACGCCTTCCCAACCCCTGCACGCTTCCTTTGCTAGATATCATTGTATGAGCCGTAACCATACCAGGTGACCCTCAAGGGCTCTTCAGCCAAAACTGTCATGCTGCCAGTTTGCAAGCTGTGATGGATCTAAATGTAAGATGCTTTTACAATCTGGTCTCTCTTTGTCAATACATCCATGGAAAAGCTTGAAAACATCCTTAATAAAGCAACCAAAAGCATCACTAGGGAAGACTACTATGTGAGCCTAAAAATGGGATTTTCATCCAGAAAAGCAAAGAACGTGAGCTAAATCTAATAAAGTCATAAGGGATTGAGAAATGACTCCTGTTCAGCAAATCCTAAAGCTAGGAACAGTTGAGAGATCCCTTTAATAATTATAATAAAAGAAGGTTGATTTTATATGCAGATCAGAAACTTCTAGAAAATACAGATATTTAAAAGAGGGAGTTGATTAAATTTACAGATGGTAATTCCATAGCATGCTAATAAATAAATTTTAGGAAATTTTGGACTATTTTCCTAAATATTTAAGGTTAGTATTATGGAGGCAACCCACACCCAAGACATCCCCTGGTGCTCTGGTGAGGTCCAACCTAGCTCTGTGTGAGGGGATGGTGACCTGAATCAGCAGGGCATTTTATGTGTTATCATTCTTGGCTCTGTCTGTGTCCCGGAAGGAAAGTCAACTTTGTGGTTGACTGGTTAGACAATCAGTTCTGATCTGGTTCTAAAAGGAAGCTCATTAAATTAATTTTTATTAATGTAGTTTATTTATAAAGTTAGTAAAAATTCTTCAGAAAATGTTAGCAAGAAAGAGTAGAATGTAGATAATATTAGGACAGTTACTTCAAAGATGGGTTTTCCATCAGGCCCTGAGGGTAGAAGATTTGGAATTGCCCTTTTCTTAGAAATATCGAATGTAAGACTAAAACCTGAAAACCAAACAAAAGCCCACACATTTTACTCCAAAGAAGATTTTTCTGGAGGAGGGCATAGCAACCCACTCTAGTATTTTTACCTGGAGAATCCCACGGACAGAGGACCCTGGCAGGCTACAGTGCATAGGGTCACAAAGAGTCGGACACGACTGAAGCGACTTAGCACAGCACAGAGCTCAAGGAATACATATGTGTGTGTGTGTGTGTGTGTGTGTGTGTGTGTGTGTAGGAGTCCCTGGTGGCTCAGAGGTTAAAGCCTCTGCCTGGAACGTGGGAGATCCGGGTTCAGTCCCTGGGTGGGGAAGATCCCTGGCTGGAGAAGGAAAATGGCAACCCACTCTAGTACTCTTGCCTAGAGAATCCTATGGAGGGAGAGAGTCTGACACGACTGAGTGTGTGTGTAGAATTTTTAGCATAAGTATAATCCATTTTTAATTTACAGAGGCATGTAAAATATATTCAATTTCATATAAACAAGTCTGCTGCAAAACCAAATAATCATATGCTGCTTTTACCATGACTTTCTAAGTTACTTTCCAGGGTTGACTTAATAGAGGACCCTGAGATAAGAAAATAACAAAGGCAGCTGTGATAAAGCAATTAAATCTTACTTTGTTGGGTCTTCCTGCAATAAAAGGTAAGACATTGAAGCAATTATTCAAATAATTCAGGCCTGAAATATATTCACCTAAAATAGCCAGATAGTTGGGATAAGTGTGTCATTTTGGTTTTTTGGTTTAAGTTGTCTGAATCACTGTGTTAATTCTGCCACTTAATCTAAGTAGACACATTGAGGCTGTGAGAAATTTTTAGGTTAGTGAGGAATGTCTCTAGATTTTTCTGTGATTATTTGTAGCTCTTTCCATAATTGCAGTGATCTCACAATTTTACCTTTTAACCAAAGTCTAATCCAATCTTCAAGCTTCCTGCTAAAGAACCACCCAGGAATGTTTGGGGATTTCTGTGTAACCAGGCCCTAGGAAAGCTGAACCCAGGGAGACAGCTACTAAATTCTGGAGCTCTTTCAGACTGCTCAGATTCACTACACCATGCTGAAACTAAGGAGTTCA